>NW_022196897.1:21862496-21868971 GCF_008632895.1 Mastomys coucha
ATTTTTAAAAGAAATACATTCAGATTTTACACCACTCGTGTGTAGTCTGTTTGTCAAAGCCGAATCCCATGCTCACCTGGCCAGAACCCATCGTCCCGCGGAATAAGGGACCCCGCAAGAAACCCCAGTCCGCGGCAGCCTTGAACTCCTGATCACCCTCACCTCTGTCTCCCAAGTGCTGAGATTACAGACTGTGCCACTATGCCCTGCCCCAATCCCAGCCTGTTCCTTTGTTCTTTGGACATACTAGCAGTCACCCTGGTTTGATATGTATGTTCCAAGTATGTTCGATGTAATATTCTTTGCATATTCCCAAATAAATCCTTTGTTTGGAGACTTATCTATGAGTTCATGTCAAAATCACTCTTATTTCCATTTAATTGTCCTTTTATTTTTTTTTTTTACATAAAAATATTGTTTCTAACTGTCTGTCTTGTCCCTACCTGTCTTAGTTAGGGTTTTACTGCTGTGAAGAGACACTATGACCAAGGCAACTCTTATAAAGGACAGCATTTCATTGGGGCTGGCTTACAGGTTCAGTCCATTATCATCATGGCAGGAAGCTTGGCAGCATCCAGGCAGGCATGGTGCAGGAGGAGCTGAGAGTTCTACATCTTGTTCTGAAGGCAAACAGAAGACTGACTCCTCAGACAGCTAGGAGGAGGTTCTCTTCCTCAATGGGTGGAGCCTAAGCATAGGAGACATCCAAAGCCCACTGCCACAGTGACACACTTCCTCCAACAAGGCCACACCTCCTAACAATACCACTCCCTATAGACCAAGTATATTCAAATCACCACACTTCCTATAAAGTGTGTGGTTGTGTGTGTGTGTGTATGTGTGTGCTCATCTTTGCATGTTTATGCACATGTATCTTTGGGTTCACCTGTATATTGTGTTGTGTGGAGGCCAGAGGTTGATCTCTTTCTCTCTACACCTTATTTTTGTGAGGCAAGGTCTCTTACTGAAGCTGGTGTTCATTGGTTGGCTAGTGTAGCTGGCCAGTGAGCTCAGTTTGTCTCGAGTCTTCATACAAGCACTGAGTTTACAGGCATGTGCCTCCACGCCCAGGTTTACACCTGTGCTGGGGATTTGTAACCATACTTTTTGGCTACTTTATTGGGTTCTTATATTTACCACCCTTCTCTACCCTGATCCCTTCCAACCTTCCAACACTAAATAGGCAAGAAAGAAGGTTATGGGGGTAAGAGGTATAGATCTCTTTAGACTACTTCCTGCTGATTAGGGGCATATAGTTACTTGGAGCAAATCTGATATTCACCTGGCAGAGTATTTCCAGCCAGCAGCCAGCAGTCAGCAACAGCATCAGCAACAGCATCAACATCAGCACCAGCACCAGCATCAGCATCAGCATCAGTATCAGTACCAGCATCATCAGCATTAGCATTATCAGCATCAGCATCATCAGCATTAGCAGGAACCAGCACTGGCAGCCACCACTGAAGTGTCTCTTGGGGCTCTGGCATTTTTATACCCTCCCAAGTGTCCCCAGAATTCTTAACATAAGCAATTTTCAGCTGGCAAAATCACACCCTTGCCAGAGCATGAGATAAATCATAGTGGCTGTGGACAATCTGAAGCAGACCCATATTTCACATCTGGGATCAAAACAAAAGCATACTCACATAATACTTCTGTGTTTTAAAAGGAAGAAAAATTCTCACTACAGAGATCCAATCACAGATCTTCATGTTTGCACAGCAGGCACTGTTTTATCTGGAGATGCCCTGCCAGGTATCCTGCTCAGCCTCCGTTTTACTTCCTGTCTTATCTGCCCAACAGCACCTCTGCATGAGAACTAGAGACTTGCTTTGATCTTTTAAATGGAGGCCCATGTCTATAGTGGCTTATTCAATGTATCCCCCATCAGTGGATATTTAGGGTTTCATTCTCTGTTTATTATTAATTATAAGAAGAAAGGTAGGGGTAGTTTTTTGTTTGCATCTGTGTGTGTGTGATGTTTATGTGTCCACAGAGGCCAGAAGAGGGCATTGGATCCCCTGGAACTGGAGTTAACACTTGATGAGCCACTTGATGTGAGTGCTGGAACCCGCCCAGGTCCTCTAGCATGGTGGCAAGAGCCCAGGTGCCACTGAGCCACCTCTCCAGTCTCAGGCTTTCTCTCTATGGACAACACCCTCATAGAGGCCCCCATGCAAACACCCTTTCCAGGAGAGAGATTGGCAATTTGATTTTTATTTTTCTCTTTGTCCTTCAAATTTGTTGTACAGATTGTTATTATTGCCAATAATATTTGGGAGTCCCTATTTCCGTACATCCTCACTAACACTTAATGTCAAACCTTAATTTTTTTAAACCAATCTGACAAGTAAAATATGTTACTCGGTAGCTTAATGGTTTAGTCCCTTGATTGCTACTGAAAATGAACATTCTTCAAGTTTATTGGCCATTTGAACTTCCTTTTCTATAAATTGACTTTTTCTTTTTTTTTATCATTTGCTGGGTGTTCTATTGGGCCATTTGTCTTTTTCTTATTGATTTGTTAGAATTCTTTATATATTCTGGATGCTAATCCCTTATCTGCAATATAAATTGCAAATATTTTCTCCCCAGAGATAGCTGTTTCTAGCTTGTTTATGGTATCTCTTGTCACACGGAAGTTTTACATTTTAACTGAGCACATCTATCAATTGCTTCTTTTGCTCTGCTTGCCTTGGGCCGTGCTGGTTTCAGCTGTGACACGGTGCGCGCCGAGTAAAGCAGTCAGAAACACAAGACCTGGGCTTGGGGAGCTTTTCTGACTTCTTCCTCAAGACGTCAGCTTGAGGGGCAGTGGGGGCAGATGAGGGGAGCAGATGCTAAGAGGGAGAAGGAAGCCATCTGTCTTTCAGTGGGGAGCCAGGAGTAGCAAGTACTTCAGTGCTGGTGAGGCCAGCACTTCCGTTCCAATCCCTTCTGTTTTCTCATGTATTGTCAATTGCTTCCTCACATTTCAGTTTTATTGGGTTCTTTAAAAAATATAGTTTTATTACACTATTTGTGCATATTTGTGAGCATATACACTGTGAAGCATGATGTGGAGGTCAGAGGACAACTTAACAGAGTCAGTTCTCTTCTGTCCTGTAAGTCCCTGGGATTGAACTCAGGTCATCAGACTTGGCAGCAAGCACCTTTACCTGATGAGCCCCAATTTTCATTGAATTCTTCATCAACCAAATGCTCCTGGGGTTTTTGCCCTTTGCTATGGTTCTCTGGCTTTCAAAGGAAGGGAAAGGAACAACTGGGGCCATTATTCAGAGCCAGCCTCTGTGCTCAGTTGTTTGCCGGCCCTCTTACCAGTCAGGGGCAGCCAGGTTGAGCCGTAGGAACAAAGAATGCCAAAGTTCCAGGGACTCACAACCGCCAACGTCTATGTCTCTCTTGTGTTCTGTGTTCAGGGCAAGCTGGCTAAGCTTGGCAGCCTAAGCTTTGTCACTTTGTTTTTTTTCCAGGACCCATATTTTGGGGGGTGGGAGGGTGTGGTGGAGGTGGGGAACATGTTGTTCAATAGGAAGGGGGATGTGGCAAGCACACCTGTCTCTCACAGTCGCCATTTGCTGTGACCTGCTACTTCCAGTTGCATTGCATTGGCCAAAAATCATTTGTGGGATTAACATTGGCCCTGTGTGCCTCTGCTAACACAAGGAACATGGATAAGCCCACAGTTCCTGCATCACCTCACAGTGCCACCCCACGGAGGATGACGAGCTTATGGACAGAGTCTCCCTTCAGTGTCTTTGTACCCTAGCACCAACCAAGATCACTCGCAACTGGAATGGGGCAGGAAAGAGGCCATGTTGGTTTTGGAGTCTGGTCTGTCTTTGGACTTGGGGCTCACTCCTTAGGTTAGGCTGGCTAGCCAGTGAGCTTTGGGAATCTGTCTCTACCTCAGTCCAAAGTTCTATGAGGCAAGGTGACTCAAGTGTCATTCACAGGCCTGCTGTACTGTGGTAAAATGAGACAGCATAGTTAGACAGGAGAGGCACACTTGATTCAGTACGGCTTCCTTCTTCCCCGGGGGGAGTGTCCAGCCTAATGTTTCCTATTGTTTCCATTTTGTCTAAGGTAGAACCATGTAGGGAGCTGAAAATTGTTGAACACTGGCAATTTACCATGGGCCAGTGTGGAAGCTGAGCAGATGACTCAACATTTTCTTCTATCTATAAAAGACAGGAGGTCCCAGTCTCCTGGCCTCTCAGAAGTCCCAGCACCCAAGGGGAAGCTCACGACTGCCTGCAGCTTCAGGTCTTGGGAAATCCGATGCCCTCTTCTGGCCTGCATGGGTACTGCACACAGGTGGTACGCTTAAAGTCAGGTCCATGTAATTCTTATTAAATAAAGAAAACAGGCCCAAAGTTAACATTAAGTCTTGAGAAATTAGAATATCTGGTTCTATTAGTAAGGAGAACATTGTGAATGGTAAAACATTCTATCATGTGGTATTATTCAATTCACTTTTTTTTTAATGGTCTCTATTTCAAGGGTAAGGGAGTCACTCACAGAGGCTAAGGTTCCAAACCCCAAATCACACATCCAGTATATTTTCTAGTGATAAGATGAATCTAAACCACTTATTCTTCCTCCTCAAACTAGGATGAGAGTGGGGGTTATCCAAGGCTATGGGTGTGCGAGGCCGGCTCTCTCTGAACCTCTTAACAAGTCTTCCCATAGTTCCTCAGTCCCAGGAGAGGACATCTGACTGGCCTGCCAGGGGTCATAGGTTACAAGCCCCTCTATGATTGGTTCCAGTGGGGTCATATATTCTGTCCCGGTCAAATGACTCAGGCGGGGGTCATGCAATAACATAGTGTGGCTTCAGAGGCAGCAGAGAAAGTACCTGGGGGATGACTTTTCCCCCATAAATAACTTTGCCTGGAGTTATTGAGTTCAAGCCTTGTGTAGTCATAATGTAGCATCAAGAGCTCTTTGTTACACATACTGAGTGCATTTGACCCTCACAACCTTGTGAAATCATCTCTAGCCTCACTGTGAAGGAAAGGCTCAAAGAGACTACAGGAGCATCCCTGTGTCACATCGTAAGCCTCTCAACCGGCTCTCTTCCATGGAAACTATCCTGTGAAGTCCAGGGGCTTCCTTCTCTCCAAAGCCTCCCCTTGCTGATCTCTCTGCTCTCTCCTGCTTATCGGAACAGAGCCCTGTGGCCTCGTGCTCTGTCTGAGGGTCACGAGCCATTCATTTACACACACACACACACACACACACACACACACACACACACACACTCGCTCACTTCCATTCATTCAGTGTATAGTTCCTGAGTACCAGGTTCTGTACACCACTGAGACCCCACTTTCCTGTGCTTTATTGTCCAGTGGGGAAGACAGACATTAAACAGATAATGACACTAATAATTATTTCATTGCAATTGTTAGAAATGTTATGAAGAAGTCCAGGGGGGCTCTGAGCATTTATGACCAGAGAAGTGACTCAGGAGTGGGAGTGGGGGGAACAATACCACCAGGAAAGCAGTGTTAACTGGAGTTCTGGAAAGGTAGCGAAAATAGAAACTGACCAGAGGAATAGGAAGGTGGAAGACAGTGCTGACAGCAATAACAAGATTTGGAGGCTCAGAGAACTTGGTACAGTAAGCCTGGACCAGGGAGACAAAGCTTAGGAGAGGTTCCACACATCTGGTTCTGCCCTCTAGGCAATTCCACCTGCGTCCATGCTTCCGCCCAGGCTAAGTCTTATGGAGGCATAGCAGGGGCAGGAGCAAGGAGGCTGGGGGCATTTGTCTCTGCAGAGGCAGCAGCTGCAAGCAGCTGCTATTCTCTGGCTGGTCTCTGGCTCCCGGGTCAGGAGGAGGGAGGCAGCAGAGGACGCGCCTAGCACAATTTTTATATATGTGTGGCCATAATATTTAAGTGTCTTGGCTGTAAGCCTGAGACTAGGTCCCCCGACAGCCAGGCCTTGCTCCACACGCTCTAACAGCTGTCTGTAAAACCCGTTTATGGCGCCGCCATAAATTTCCCAGATGCTGCAAACCACAGGGCCGGGGACAAAGAGTCGTAGGGAGGGAGGCGTGGGAGAAAATGGTGGTCTCCGCATCTCTCCCAGCTCGTCCTCTGGGCCCCCTAGTCTGCCCCCTGCCCACCTGGGGCCGCCTTACCCTAAATTCTTTTATTGAAGCTGATCTGAACACTGACCCCGTGGGGCCTGGCTGGGCAATCCAGCTCAGCACGGATGCAGGCGCTCTCAAGATTGCAGCAAAAGGTGCTGTAAATCAGAACTAAGTGTCATGATAGTGATTTGAACTGACACTGTTTTCACCTTGTCCATTTACTGGGAAATATATAACAGGAATAGATTGAGCCTGTCATATTGTACCTGAAAAATACAGCTGTTGGGAAGGAGAGGCAGGTGGCACCACGGCAGGGTCCCAGCGGACAGTGGGGTGCTTAGCGGTGGCGGGTGTGTGTGTGTGGGGGGGGGG
>NW_022196897.1:21868981-21879710 GCF_008632895.1 Mastomys coucha
ATTCCATTGGACTGAAAGCTTGCCGTAGCAACCGAGGACCAAACTGCTCTACAAGTCAAGGCAGAATGGCCAGGCCGGTCTCCCAGGTAGCCATATCCCACTTGCTACAGAGACCCACCTGCCCCTCTCTACTACCCCAAGGGCTCCACCTGCCCAGGCCACAGAACTCTCTCTCTCTCTCTCTCTCTCTCTCTCTCTCTCTCTCTCTCTCTCTCTCTCTCTCTCTCTCTCTCTCTCTCTCTCTCTCTCTCTCTCTCTCTCTCTCTCTGTGTGTGTGTGTGTGTGTGTGTGTGTGTGTGTGTTGGGATGGAATCTAGGGCCTCACATATATTAGAAAGTATTCTACCACTGAGCCATGGCCTCAGTCTTAAAACAAGAAACCAAAATAAGAAAAAGCTTTTAATTCAGGATATACATACAGAAAAGGACACAGGTCACAGATACATTGCTTGGTTAATCTTTCCAAAGTGAAAAAACATACCTGCATTCCCGACTCTCAAATAGAGAAGCCTTACCCCCACCTCCAGAAACTCCCAGAAGCCCTCCTCCACAGGAAAGAGCTGATGGTGGCTGACACCTGTTCAGTTTCATCCATGGTGGCTGAATGAGGTCATTTTGAAATTCCCACCTGTTATTTGGGTTCCCAAAGTTAAAGAAGAGCCTTTTGTCTTCAATATAATTCACAAATAGCAGGTGTGGGCTGCAGCTCAGTGACAGGGGACTTGCCTGGCACCAGCTGGGCTACCCTGAACCCTGAAAACACAAGGAAAATATTAACAATGGAGAAGAGAACCTGGGGAATGGCTCAGTTGTAAAATGCTTACCACAAAAACCTATCCTGGCACCCATGTGAAACACTGGCTGTGGTCACACACCCCTGTAACCCTAGCTCTGGGGGATTCAGGTAGAGAGAGATAGAAACGGGATAATCCCTGGGGCTCTCTAGCAAACCAGTTTAACCAAATCTCTGGGTTCAGTGAGAGAAACTGTCTCAAAAAACAAGGTGGAGGGAAATTGAAGACATGTGTCATAGACATCTGGCCTCCATATACACATATACACATACACATGTGCACACGCACCTGGACATACACATATACACAAGGAGAGAAGGCAGGGAGGAGCAAATAAAGAGTATAATCAACAGATGCTGTCTCTTCTCCTCTAGAGGATTCCAATCTGACTCCAGAGGAGAGACAGGCAGGAAGGACTTTAAGAGGGGTATGGGAAGGCAGGGTGGGACTGGAGTCAGGAAGGGTCAACCAAAGGAGACAAGGTTCACAGAGTTCTGGGCTGTGGTTGAGCGATGAGGGGGTGGAGAGTTATAGGGGCTCAGGAGGGTTGGGTTGAGTGCACTGACTGAAGAGGAATGGTCCCCATAGGCTCATATATTTGAGTGGCCATACTTGAGAGGGATTAGTAGGTGTGGCCTTGTTGGAGTAGGGGTGGCCTTGTTGGAGCAGGTGTGAACTTGTTGGAGCAGGTGTGGCCTTGTTGGAGTAGGCGTGACCTTGTTGGAGTAGGTGTGGCCTTGTTGGAGCAGGTGTGAACTTGTTGGAGGCAGTATGTCACTGGGGGTGGGCTTTCAGTGCTCAAGCCAAGCCCAGTGTGTCTCTCTCTTCCTGCTACCTCTCCAGCACCATGTATGTCTGATTGTGTGCCATCAGGTTTGTAACAGACTAAGGCTCTGAAGGTAAGCAAACCCCAATGAAATGTTTTCTCTTATAAGGGCTGCTGTGATCATGGTGTCTCTTTACAGCAATAGAACATTGACTAAGACAGTTGAGGCTCTGGAATCAGAGGAGGATTGAGGACAGGGTAACAGTGAAGAATAATCCAGGAGGAGCCCTGAGCTGGGGTGGCACAGGGCAGGAATGGGTGGGAAGATGCTGGGGCCTAAACCTTACCGTACCAGAAGGTGCATGTGAGGTGAGGGTCCAAAGCCCGGTGAAGACGTAGAGGAAGGATGAGGTCTTTGGAGTGTGGGCAAAGCTACTTCCTTCCCATCTGCCCCTTCTTGAAGCCCAGTGTAGGTAGCTCTGCATGGCCAGATCCTCCCAACTCCACAGACCAAGCAGAAATCCACAGTCGGCAGTCTTCCCATCTCTCTTGGGTTCCTGAGCATCAGCTCGGCCTGGACCCTGATTGGTTCCCACCCTTGTCCTTCTGACAGTCTTGGAGCTCCACCCTGATCCCATCTTGCTGGCTGGTCCCAACCACCTTCCGGTGAGGGACACCATCATAAGCAACTGCTGTCTCAGGAACAGACAGCTGCCCCACCTCTCCTTTTCTCCCTCCCTGCCCTCGGCAGTCTAACCTGCTATGTCTCTTTGCCTTCTGCTGTCTACCTGTTGGTACCTGATCATTAGGGTGGTGACCTTTCTGCACCCTGGCTTTGTACTGGACTAGTTTCTCTCCACCAAGCATTCTGCAAAGCAGACATTTACCCCCTTTCCTTGGGAAGATGTCCTCATTGTTGACATTCCTTCTAGGTTCCGCCCAGCAGTTACCTGACAACTGGTAGGTAGGCCTGGCTTGCTATAAAGGGAGCTTTTGGCCCCTCCTCACTTTCTCTGCCCCTTCTCTACTTCTGTCTCTTTTCTCTTTTTAACCCCTTTTCCCCCTCTCCCCTCCACATGTTCCTGGTCAGCCACTCCTCTCTCTCCTCTTCTCTCCTCTTTTCTCCTCTCCTCTCCCCTCCTCTTTTTCCCCTCCCCTCTCCTCTCCTCTCGTCTCCTCTCCTCTCAGTCTCTCTCTTTCTCCTCATCTTTCTCTGCCTCCACTCCCTCCTCAACTCCCCTTCCCATGCCGTGACATGTCACCAAATTTATAAAAAGCCAAGGATATGTTTTATAGAGAATGGTATGGTGAGGTGGGAATGGTGCATCTCAGGCCCATGCTGAGGCATCCCTTCCCTGTGAGGTACCAGCCATACAAAGGGTGTAGTATAAAATAGAGTTTATTTAGGGCATGAGAAGGAGAGTTGAGAAGGGAGGAGAGAGAGAGAAAGGCAGACAGACAGACAGACAGAGACAGAGAGAGAGACAGAGAGAGAGACAGAGAGAGAGAGCGGAGAGGCCTGCCAGGAATGTGGAGAGAGAGGGGAGAGGAAGAATGGGAGAGAGGCAAAAGGGTTAGGGAGAGAAAAGAGTCAGAAAGACAGAAGGGGCAGAAAGAGAGAAAGGGCCAAATAGCCCCCTTTATAGCAAATCAGGTCTACCTGGCTATTGCCAGGTAACTGCTGGGTGGAGCCTAGAGGAACTCTAACACTCATCTCCATGCAGACATCCAAGTACCTGAGCAGCCCCAGTATCCAACTCCACGTCTGGTATGGAAGTGCCACCTTACAAACATCAGTTGAGAGGCTGGATGACAAGAAGCTAAAGGGCCAGCTCTGAAGTGAGGAAATCTATGGTAGGATCTTGTCTTACTCAGAACATCATCTAACTGCTCACTTGTTGAGTGGGAAATGAGAGGATGCTGCCCTTCTTGATGGGGCTTCATGAGTATCAACACAGTAATAGTATCAATGCCAACATCATGTAGGTGGTACTGAATGCATTGCCAAGGCCTCTTGGTACTAGAAACACTGACATTCAGTACTGCCAGCCCCTGCCTTCCAACATCTCCAGTCCTGGTCTGTAGAACCTTTGAGGTCCCAGGATGCTTTGAGTTGTTGTCCTCCTCAGATCCTCCAGTTGTATGCTCATGCTCACTCTCCATAGCTCTCAGGAGCTTCATAAGCAAGGCAGAATGTTATCAGCCCTGCCCCCACCCTTGGGTCTGCTAACTGTCTGTGGCAAGGCTGAAAAACACCCACTCCTCCTTCGTGGGACTCTTATTTCTCCAGGCACCAAGCTTTCACATGCAGGTGTGCAGCTGGAGTCAGCCTCAAAGGGGGAGCATACAGAAGAGATGCCATATCACCCAGTGGCTGATGAGAGACTCTGTGGTCCTGATGAAGGGTCTTTATCGACCTCTCTCTGCAGATGAGGCTGCATTGCTCACAGGCTTGGGGACCGGATCCCATCCGTCTGGGGCACGGACCGCCAGGAGGCTGGGATTTCTCATCCAAAGGCGACAAGGAGTTCACACTGGGAGGCATTAGTCTGATGAGTTCCCTGCAAGTGGAAGGGCTGTCAGGCATTCATCACAGCCAAGGCGGAGGCAGTGCGGGCTCTTGGACCAATCCCCCAGGGGTCCATCCTTTCTGGGAACTTCAGAACCTTGCCAGTTCTGAAGACAAGGATGGAAAACTATCCTTGGAGTGGTTCAGGACCTCTCTGTCATCCTCAGAAGCCTCTCTGCCAGGGTAAGAACTCCTCATGAAAACTTGGGCAGGTGACTCAACACTCTGAGCCTCAGTTTCTCTGTCTGTGAAATGATGCAGGAGACCTCCCTCCTGGGAGCTAAACTGACACTCTGTGCCATCTGTCTCACTCCAGGCCCAATAGATGCTCTGTCAGTGCTGCTCCCGCCCCCACTTTATTTTTCTACCAACCTATCCTCCCGCAGACAGCCAAGCATGGCTCATCTTGCACCTCCAGCATGAAGCATGGCGAAGGCATGTGTGGAGAAATGAATGGATGGGAGGAATCCAGTTTTTCTCTGTGTGTATCCATGTGTGTGCAGGTGTTCATTTGAATGTAGAGACTCCAGGGCAACCCTCTAGTGTTCGTCAGGGGCATCCACCTCTTTTTTTTTTTTTTTTGACAGAGTCTCTCAGGGGTCTGGAGTCGGATAAATAGGGTCTGCTGGCTAACCAGTGAGCCCCACAGATCCACCTGTCTCTGCATCCCCAGCACAAGGCTGATCAGCACCTACATCATGTCTAGCATTTAAAGCTGTGCTCTTGGGATTAACCTCAGGTCCTCATGCTTGTGCTTACAACAGGCTCTGTAGACTGAGCTGCCTCCCAGCCCAGAACACTGGCCACACACACTTTTCTGCAGGGAAAATAAATGGGGAGAGAGACTGTATGGTCCTTTGCATGTTCTTCCTCTTTTTTGGTCTCGGTCCACCTCTGCACTTCTGTACTAACAGACATATTTGGGAGGGATGGCAAATTACATCATCTCAATCCTTCACTTAATGTCCTTTTATGCCACGCCAGCGCCCTTGGTGTAAAACCCCAAATCTTTCCTTGGGTCAGCTCAGTAGGTAACACCTCCTCTTCAGCCTCTCTCAGCCCCCACCTTTCTCTTTCCTGCAGCTTGCTTGGTCTTCCTAAATCCCTCCACTCCACAGTCTCTATGGCACAATCCTCCCACCTCACTCCCCTGCCTCCATCATGCCTGGCCTT
This sequence comes from Mastomys coucha, assembly GCF_008632895.1. Taxonomy (NCBI): domain Eukaryota; kingdom Metazoa; phylum Chordata; class Mammalia; order Rodentia; family Muridae; genus Mastomys; species Mastomys coucha. The sequence continues at coordinate 21,874,284 of NW_022196897.1, forward strand.
GTCTTCCACAGCTCTAAGCTTAAGATCCTACACACAGTTTCCTTTCTTGTGTCTAGGATTTGAAGATCCAGTAGAGACGCTGTGTACCTACCTGGCTCTTTACTTCTTGAGCCAGTACAGAATGTTACCCAACGGGTCTGTTTGAACAGTATGGCTGTGGAATCGCTCGGGATCCCCAACCTGTGTTGAATGATGAGGCTGGCCAGGCCTGTGAAGACTTCATGTGCTCATACTATAGTCCTATGTAGGCCACGGGAACTGTGGGCAGTTGATACTATGCTAGCCGCTGGGTTCTGGGGTTAGCTTCTTGTCTGGGATCAGCCATCTAGTATGACTTGGGGGCATCAGACACTAATGGAACCAATCTGGGAAACTTTAGCTCCTTCCCCGGTAGCACAGCCATTTCTCTGGTCCCCTATCCCCTGCTGGTCTAACTTTGCCTGGTTTCCTCACCTTGCTGACAGCTTCTACCTTCTTCCTATTCCTACCTCAGAGGGTCACTTCCCTGTTCCCAGCTAAGGAGATGGTGCAGAAGCCCCGGAACTTGCCCTACCACTCTCAACTCCTATGGCCTAAGAGGTCGTTGCCTTTCGTATGCTTCCCTGGCCCAGAGGCAGGGTGACTGCAGAAGCAATCATGGTGGGGGTAGGAGCTGCTGGAGCCAGGCATGTTTTATGGCTCTGCCCAGACTGTTAATGGCCTCTGTGACATTGCTGCTCCAGAAACAGCCACAGAGAGGTCATCCATCAGGGGGCGCCTCCCCAGCAGCCCCCACCTCCTCTCAGATCATCTGTCCTGAGAGGAAATGCTGCCAGGAGACATTCTCCTGGCCAGGGGCTAGCAAGTGGCCAGCTTCCTCCATTCTAGCTAGGCTCAGCAAGGACATGGAGACTGGGCCAGATAACAGCCAGGTGTGGATGCATATGTACACACATGTGCAAGTGTTCATCCATGTATGTGTACCATGCAAATGTCTATCTGTGGATACGTGTATCCATGAGAACATGTTTGTGTTCATATAGAAGCCTGTGTATGTCAAAGCTTGTGTGGACATGGGTTAGGGAGGTATATATAAAAATGAGTGTTATTATGTGACTCCATCTTTACCTTGCACAAGCGTTTGTTTAAATGAACTATGTGCTGCACGCCTATAGACATGTCTATGTGATTCTGTTTCCTTAGCAAGTTCTTTAGTAAGCCTGTGTGTATGCTCTGCCATGTACCTGCCCGTAAGGGGCTCTCTAAGTGTTTGTGTCATCAACATCTGTGTCACTTCATTTAATCAGGATAATAATGTAGGCCTACTCAGTGCTCACCTTGTGTTTGGTGCTGACGTCACAGCACTGCACAGTCTCTCTGCTTATGCTTCATAAGGGGGACAGATGGGAAAATAAAATGATGAAAAACGAAGTTGGAGGCTGGAGATACAGTTTAATTTTTAAAGCAATGGCTATGAAAGCATTGGGGATATTAAGCTCAGTCCCCAGAACCTACATTTAAAAACCAGGCTGAAGTGAAAACTTTTGGGTTCTTTGGAAACTCGGTTGTGTCACACGATGTTTTTCTGGAAGCAGACACAGGAGAGAATGTTTTGCTGAAGCAGATATGTGAGAGGGCATATGATGTTTTGCTGGATAGGTGTTTGGAAGGGCATGTGGTGTTTAGACAGAGTATAAATGTAATGCCACAGACAGTAAGAGGATGCTCTTGCATTGCTATGCCTTGCAGTGCTTCACTGGTCTTTACTGGTCTTTTCTGGTCTTCACTTCATAGAGAGTAACGTGCCAAAGAGCTTCTCATGGCATTCCAATGCTTCTTGCCACTTCTGCTAATTCCTGCTGGTTCAGTAGAACCTTGTGCTTTCTGCTGGATCAAGCTACAGCTACTGATTCGTGTTTTGTGTTTGCTATTGGACTGGATTGTTGATATCCTGGCCACAAAGATTGGAATCGCTCCAAAGAACTACTTCTAAACAGGTCTACATCCCCCACTTTCCTATTAACCTTCTTTCTCCGCTATCTCTGGTTGGTAAGCTAGAAGGGAGGTTGAAGCATTTAAGAGCCATAATTAAAGTAGGTTTTGAAAAATTTTAGGTTCCACCAGGCTTGAGAGCATGTACTTATGATCCCAGGGCTGAGGAGATGGAATACATGGACCTCTGGTGGTCAATGTGAGCCTGCTTTGGCAACTCCAGGCCAGTGAGAGATTGTCTCAAAAAACAAACAAACAAACAAACAAAAAAACCAATGTGAGTGCCATCAGAAAAGTAAGAGGTTTGCCTCTGGCCTCCACACACATGCAGAACCAACCACATACACCTGCACATATGTGCAAGCCCTCATATAAACAGACAAATGCATAAATTAAACTGGGCCAGGAGATAGACTTTGGGTTGGGGTGGAGATGCTGTTTTGTCAGAGTGTTCAGAGAGGGCTTCTCAGTGGAGAGTGACATTGAACAGAAGTTTAAATATGTGCATGTGCACACACATGCACACATGCGCTTGCACACACACATTAAGTTAGGTCAAGAAAGACTCTGGAATGGACACAGAGATTGTGGTACATCTACACAATGGAGTACTACTCAGCTATTAAAAACAATGAATTTATGAAATTCTTAGGGAAATGGATGGATCTGGAGAATATCATCCTGAGTGAGGTAACCCAATCACAAAAGAACACACATGGTATGCATTCTCTGATAAGTGGTTATTAGCTCAGAAGTTTGGAATACAGGAAGAACAACCCATAAACCACAAGAAACTCAAGAAGAAGGGAAACCAAAATGTGGACACTTCATTCCTTCTTTAAAAAGGGGGAACAAAATACCCACAGAAGGAGTTGCAGAGACTAACTATAGAGCAGAGACTGAAGGAAGGACAAGCCAGTCTAATATAGCTATCTCCTGAGAGGCTCTGACAGTACCTGACTAACACAGATGTGGAGGCTCACAGCCAACCATTGAACTGAGTACAGGGTCCCCAATGAAAGAGTTAGAGAAAGGACCAAAGGAGCTGAAGGGTTTGCAGCCCCTTAGGATGAACAACAATGTGAACTAACTAGTATCCTCAGAGCTCCCAGGGACTCAACCACCAACCAAGGACTATACATGGTGGGACTGATTGTTCTGGCAGCATCTGTATATTAGAGAATTACAAAGTTGATCATCATTGGGAGGAGAGGCCCTTGGCCCTGTGAAGGTTCTGTGCCCCAGTGTAGGGGAATGCTAGGGCCAATAAGTGGGAGAGGGTGCAGTGGCAGGCATGGGGAGGAGGGAGGCAACAGGGGTTTGTTCTTGTTGTTTTTGTTTGTTTGTTTTGTTTTTTGGAAGGGAAACTGGGAAAGGAGAAATCATATGACATGTAAATAAAGAAAATATCTAATAAGAATGCAAAAAAAAAAGAGAAAGACTCTGGGTTAGAATGGGATGCTATTTTAATAAACATATTAGTCAAGGTTCCTTAAAGAAACAGGACAGATAGGATGAGTAAATATATTAAAAGGGGATTTATAGATTGGCTTTCAGGATATGTTACAAGTATTCCAACAATGTCTGTCTCCCACTGGAGAGGCCAAGAATCTTGTCGTTGCTTAATCCTCAAGGCAGAATGTCTCAGTGGTCCCAATATGGTGCCAAAGGCCTGGAAGATTCCTGGAGAGCTGCTGGTCTTTAGTCTGCTTTGGAATCCTGAAGAAGCCACATCTACAGAGCAGATGATCTTGTCACCAAAAGTGGAGGCAAGCAGACAAAAGTAGATTCCTTCTTTTCTGTCCTTGTATGTGGGATGCCACCTGAAGGTACCACACGGATTTAGGACAGGTCTTCCTGCTTCAAATAATCTGATCAAGAAAATCCCTCACAGAAGCATCCAGCATCTTCGAGTTTAACTGATTCCAGAAGCAATGAAGTTGACAATCAAGATTAGCTATCACAAAAAAATGGTGGTCAGGAGGATCTGCCAAAAGTAAGAATAGCTTGAAGGATTTGGTCAAATTCTTGACAGTTTGAACATTAGAAAAAGAAAAAAAAAAGGCCACGGTGGGTTATAGCACACAGAATTAAAAAGTAATCCATAAATTTTATCAAGATTCCCAGAGAGGACGGGAAAGTTCTTCACAGATAGTATACAGTACTGATACCGAAGTGATAAGATTATGAGAATTACCATTTTGCAGTCAGCAAAGCAGTATCTGCTCCAGGTAAGGCTCCCTCGTGGATGCTAACACCTTTGAATGAAATCTTAAGGAATGCTATATGCACACATAATTTTCAAATACTACTCAGCAAATCGTTTTCCTGTTTCAAATACGGAGTCTTCTTTCCCAGGGCAGAATCTGGCAGCTGTCCATTAGCTAAGTGATTGAAATGTCGGTGCTGCTGACAGTGGACTACAGGCCATAGTGTGAACAGGGACCCTGCAGGATTACCCTTTGATTGAACCAGGCATTGAAAGGCTCATAGGAATATTGATTAGCTTCCGCATTGGGGACTTGATCAATTTGATAGGAGATGGTGGTGTTTATTAAGATGGGGAAGAAAATCAAGTCCCTCCTGCTGGCAGGTTAAGTTCTAGGAGTCCCGCCGTTAGAGTTGTTGAAGAGGCAGCTTGCTTTATGAACTTTATGAGATCATGGCTGTGCTTAGAAATGGAGAGGGGAGTTCAAGAGTCTCTGTATCATGTGACTAGTGTTGTAGACATTTTTAATCTCAATCCAGAGCTTCTACCCTGCCTTTGATAATTTAGTTCCTGGATAAAAGACACACACAACCTTTCTATTTACAACAAGCCTTTTTCAGCACAAGAGCTGGGCAGATACCTACCCTCTATGCTATTAGAATCTACTTTCCTATAGATAATCCTTAGTTATTACTTACTACGTTTTATCTGGACTGCCTTAACTCCAATTGGCCAGCCCTCAGGGCCACGTTTTTATGAACTCACCTAACGCATGTTGGCTTCTCCTTCTTCCTCCTTGCTCTTTTATTGTTCTTTAAATTTAACATCTTATCAGTTTGGACTCTTGGGACCTTAGTTTCTACCTTGTGCATTAACCCTGCCTAGCTGTTCAGCTAGCTCAGGGCTCTTTGCCCAGCCTTTTGCCAGCCCTGGCCAGGTCTCTCCAACTTGCTCTGTTTCTGCAAGGCTTTAGGATATCATGCCCAGGCATCTGCTAGTTGTTTCTGGCCCATGTGCCCTCCCATGCTTGGTTGTGTCAGCACCTCTCACCAGACAGTGGGCTGGGGGACTCGGTGGAACCAAACTAGGCCTCATGTTGGATGCCAGTATATTTTAGAAATTTTAAATCCCGATCTGGAGTTTCTACCCCTCTTTTGATCATTTTGATCATATCAGTTATCTGGATAAAAGACACAAGCAACCTTATTTATATTTACAATAAGCCTTTTGTTGTTGCTTTTTTGTTT
>NW_022196897.1:21879720-21884580 GCF_008632895.1 Mastomys coucha
CAGAAATCCACCTGTCTCTGCCTCCCAAGTACTAGGATTACAATAAGCAGAAGAGCTGGGCACCTATCTATTTTTTATGTTATTAGAATCTACTTTCCTATAGATAACTCCAAGTTATTACTTACTATGTATATACCTTCTACTATCCAGCTTTAAGCTTCAGGTAGATCACACTACCAGCCCTGCCCAGGTTCCCTGGATTTGTGGATGAACACCACACACACACACACACACACACACACACACACACACACACACACACACAAGCTTATTTTTAATATGCTTTTTGGCTCAATGGCCCTGCACTTCTAAGCCTCCCACAGCTAACATGCCCTTACCTTCACTCCCAGCTCAACACCTCTAAATCTTCCCTCAACTTAGTTACTCGGTTTCCTTTAGTCCTAGTTCAACACCTCTAAATCTGTTGCCTGGTTACCTTCTCCTTGCCTAACACCTTAAATCTGCCCTCAGTTTAGTGGGTTTCTAATCTCCCGCTTGCTACCACAGGCCCAGTTAGGGAAGCAGCCAGTGGCCACTCCACCTGAGATCTCACATGGGTGGTGGCTCTCTCTCATGGCTGGTGGCTCTCTCATATGGCTCATGGCTCTCTCTCATGGCTGGTGGCTCTCTCTCATGGCTGGTGGCTCTCATATGGCTCATGGCTCTCTCTCATGGCTGGTGGCTCTCTTTCATGGCTGGTGGCTCTCTCTCATGGTTGGTGGCTTTCTTTCTCTCTGACGCATGGCACAACTCCTCTTCTGAGGCTCCTAGCCCGCCTGTTGGAACTTGGAAGTTTCATCTCTTCCACCTAGCCATTGGCCACTAGCATCTTTATTGATTGATCAAGAACCAATTGGGAAACAGGACCTTCAGCGTTCATGTGCAGATTCCAGATCAAAGATGTGCTTAGACCAGTTGGAGCTCTAGGGAGGGGAAGCTCCAGGGGCTGGGCATTTGCATACTGACAGCCATGACCCAGGAGAGGGAGAGAATGGCAGATGGTAGTGGACATCAAGGGAGAAGTGCCAGAGTCATAGTATCCAGCAGGCAACACAGATGCAAGCCAAGCTGCCAGGGGTAGGACACAGGTGAGATGGAGCCTCACCATTTACTTCAGCAAGAGGAAGTCAAAAGTGAGCAGATCTCAGTCTGTGTGAATGTGTGTCTGGAGGTCACTGAGCAGAAAGTGGGCTGCTCTGTAACCCTGTCTACGTCACAGAGTGGGGAGCATATACAATGGATACACAGGCAGCATAGCATTGTCGGCAGATTTTGCTGTGCTATTCAGAGCTTACAATAAAAAAAAAAAAGTGGATTACTTATCTCTGGATTGCCTGTAGTCTACTGTGGACTACAGACACAGTGTAAAACAAACCCACAGTCTAGGAGGCAGGGACTGCATGGGGGTGTTGAACATAAGACGCCAAGTTTTAATGGATGCTGGAAAGTTTAACGGGTGACATTAGGGATGGGTGTTTTAGAAAGATCACTGGGGAGAGTGAAGGCTGCCAGCTAGAAAGCCAGTTTGGAGGCCTTTATGCTAGCCACTCCCTCTGTGATCATGTGGCTCCCAACTCTCCAGGGCACCAGAGAACCAGAGGGTCAAGTTTATCATCAGCCATTGAAAGTTGTTCCTACCCCACTCCCACCATCAACAAGAACACAGACAAATACAGACTGGGTAACAAACCACATAAGTCAATTCTCTCACAGCTCTGTGGAGGGAGACACCTAAGGTCAGATGCTGCTGATTGTGTTGCTTGGGGGGGGTCCCTCTCCCTGGGCTGTGGACAGCTATCTTCTGAGTGTGTCCTCGGGGCACACTGAGGACTCCAGTGACTTCTTTTTTAGAAAAGCTCTGAGTCACTAACCCTGGGCTGGAGAGATGCTCAGGGTTGGAGGGGTAGATGATATGGAAACGCTTGCAAGGCTCTTGCAGAGGACCTGGGCTTAGTCCCTAGCATCACCTGGTGGCTCAAACATCTATAACTCCAGTTCAAGGAAATCTAACACTGGAAGACTGCCTCCACGGGTACTGCAGGCGTGTGGTGCAGGACATACATGCAGGCAACACACCCATGTACATAAAACAAAATAAAAAAATTCCAAACCAAAATTAAAAATGTATTAATTTCATCAGGAGACCTCACCCTCATGACCTTGTCTAACTCTGAAAGCTCCCTTCCAGATACTCTGGGGGTTGGGGCTTCAGTATATGAATAGGGGTCACAGTTATCCTGTGGCATTCTTCATGGTATATGGGAAGGCTTTGAGCTTTAGGATGGCAGGTCCCCTCACTTGGTTGTCTGGGTGCCCCCTCCTTACACTGTGCTCTTCCCAGGCTGTGGCGGTGAAGCCCTGTACCCTGTAGCTAGAACGCACTCTCCTTTATGGATAGTCCATGCTAGGAGACAGTTCCTTATAAACTAAGTGGAGGTCCCAGGTCCAGGGTCACCAGGCACCAGAGTCTGTGACTCACAACAGCAGGAGAGAGAGGACAGAGGAGCAAATGGGTCAGACACTGTTACTCAGAAACTACTAGAATGACAATATCTTGTTGTGTATTGTAGGACGGTGGAAGGCAGCCTGGTTCCTGGTTGAGCTAAGGCTATTAACCCCGGTGACCCTAAAGGGATGGCAGGCATTTGCCTGATTCCCCAACACTAGGCTCCCAACACAAGACTGCAGCCCTCTGTAGATTTGTGGCCATCAGTCACGTAAGGGCAACACCCCAAGCCCCTCCACAGGTAGAGGACATAACCTGTGGCCACGTAGCCTCAAGACAGATCTCCATTTTAATGAGGTACCTAAAGGCCTGGAGGACTTCACCAATAAACTCTTCTTCCCAGACACTCCTCCCTGCAAAAGGTATTTAACCTAGCCCCGCCCTGAGAAGCAGGGTACAATTTTATTCATCCAATTTCCACCATGACAATAAATGTCTTAAAACCATGGACTGTCTCTTTTCCTCTTGATCTGCTGTAGGGAGCAGTGAAGGCTTTCACCTATAGAGCGGCCATCTTATCTCTGCTTTGAAGGCCTCTCTGCTCTCCCAGCCACAACCAAGTCAAGCCAAACCCAAGCCAGTCACCAGCTGATAAGTCAAGGACTCTCCCAGCGGACCAGCTGGAACTCCCCTCAACCCCCACTTAGACCCAGCCTGTGGGCTCCCACTTTTGTTTTCAGTTCTTCTGCAGCTCCTAGCAGTGCCTGGGTGCCCAAACGCCTAAGAACCAGATGGCCCCAGCCTCCTTGCAGGCCCAGGGACCCCCAAGCTAGTTCTGCTGTCCTGCAACTCAGATTGTATTCCCCCACCCCAGGAGCGGTGTTTCGCTGCTTCCCCATAGCCCGACACCCACCTGGCAACAGCATGGTGTAATCTCTGTCAAACTTCTGGCATTACACCTCCTGGAGTGGCTGAGCCCTGGGGTGGAGCAGACCCAGTATTCCAGTAACCCTACAGTGTCTTTCTTCTTTCATTTTTTTTTAAAACTCTCCAGTAAGGTATGGTTGACATACAGAAAGTATACACTTACTATATGAAACTGGATTAGATTCAGGATAAGCACATACCCACAAAACCATCAAGGCCATAGATACAGTTATCAGGAAAATGCTGGGGATGTAGATCCAAGGTAGAGCACTGACCATGCATGCATAAGACCCTGAGTTGCAGCCCAGTCCTGTGAGAAAGCATGTCTGTCACCCCTTGTGGTGTCCTCCCAATTGTTATTTCCTCCTCCTTTTACATTTTAAACAAAATAGCCTTTTCAGATTAAAGTGTATATGTATATAAAGTGTACAGGAGCTGGAGAGGTGACTCTGGTTAAGAGCACTTGCTGCTCTTACAGAGGACCTGGGTTGTTTCCCAGCACCTACATGTGGACTCACAACCACCTGTAACTCCAGTTCCATGGAGTCCGATGCTCTCTTCTGGCCTCTGCAGTCACATGTGGTACACATAGATACATACAGGCAACACTCACAAATGTAAAGTAAACAAGTCTACTAAAGATGTGTATACGTATTGTGGTTTGATTGAGAAATGTCTCTCACAGACTCAGGTATCTGAATGCTAGGTCCTGAGTGGGTGGTACTGTTTGGATTGGGGTGTGTGTGGACTGGGGTTATGTGTGGATTGAGGGTTGTGTGGATTGGGGTGAGTGTGGATTGAGGGTTGTGTGGATTGGGGTGTGTGTGGACAGGGGTATGTGTGGACTGGAGTCTGTGGATTGTGGTCTGTGTGAATTGGGTCTGTGTGGACTGGGGTCTGTGTGGATTGGGGTTGTGTGGATTGGGGTGCGTGTGGACTGGAGTGTGTGTGGACTGGGGTGTGTGTGGACTGGGTGTGTGTGTGGACTGGGGTGTGTATGGATTGGGGTGTGTATGGATTGGGGTTGTGTGGATTGGGGTATGTGTGGACTGGCGTATGTGTGGACTAGGTTGTGTGTGTATTGGGGTGTGTGTGGATTGAGGGTTGTAGGATTGGGGTGTGTGTGGATTGGGGTGTGTGGATTGGGGTGTGTGTGGACTAGGGTGTTTGTGAATTGGAGTGTGTGTGGATTGGGGTTGTGTGGATTGGGGTTGTGTGGACTGGGGTGTGTGTGGACTGGGGTGTGTGGACTAGGGTGTGTGTGGATTGGGGTGTGTGTGGATTGTCATTGTGTGGATTAGGGTATGTGTGGATTGGGGTGTGTGGATTGGCGTGTGTGTTGACTGGGGTGTGTGTGGATTGGGGTGTGTGTGGATTGGGGTATGTGGACTGGGGTGTGTGTGGATTGGGGTTGTATGGATTGGGGTGTGTGTGGATTGGTGTGTGTGGATTGGTGTGTGTGGATTGGTGTGTGTGGATTTGGGTGT
>NW_022196897.1:21885284-21888299 GCF_008632895.1 Mastomys coucha
GGGTGTGTGGACTGGGGTGTGTGGATTGGGGTGTGTGGACTGGGGTGTGTGGATTGGGGTGTGTGTGGATTGGGGTGTGCTACAGAACCTTTAGGAGGTCCAGCCTTGTTGGGGAAGCACGTCCTGGGGCGGACTCTGAACCTTTATAGACTTACCCTACTTCTGGTTCAAGCTCTGCATCCTGCTTGTGGATGGTGATCTCTCAACCTCCTAGCCCGTCCACATGCTGCCATGCATGGTGATCTCTCAACCTCCTAGCCCGTCTACCTGCTGCCATGCATGCTTCCCGATCACTGCGGACTCTTCATCAGGAACTGTAATCCAAAATTAACTCTTCCTTCTGTATGTTGCTTCTGATCATGGTGTTTTATCATAGCAATAGAAAGTAAGTGATACATGCGTGCATGTATGTACACACACACACACAAACACAGGATACATACGTGCAAATATATATTACACAATATATATTATGAATGCACTTGTTTGTATAAATGATATAGTTAACCTCAGAGTTCATTCACTAAAATAGAATGCCTGGGTGACACACACACACATACATGATACACACATACAAATATATGTATTTAAATTATATAATATATATTAAGGGTGTGCATATTTGCATATATAATGTAGTTAATCTCAGAGTTCATTCACTTAAGCAGAATGCCTGGGTGACACACACACACACGATACATAATACAAATATATGTATATAATATGGTGTGCACATTTGCATATATAATGAGTTAATCTCACAGTTCATTCATTAAGATGGAGCACCTGAGTAACAGAAGTCCGAGTGGCTCCCTAGTTTTTACCTTTTGCCTTCTGTACTTCTGTAGCTAACACTAGTTCTTCATAATGAAAATATTGTGGGGCTGGAGGGAAGGCTCAGTGGTTAGGAGAACCGTCTGCTTTCCTAGAGGACCTGGACTCAGTTCCTAGCACCCACATGGTAATTCAAATCTTCTATAACTCCAGTTCCAGGGGACCGGAGGCCCTCGTTGGCCAGTTTGGGCACCAGGTACACATGTGGCACACAAACATACCTGCAAGCGAAATATTCCTACACATAAAACAATAGTGTTTGTTCTACTTATGTGATTTATTCTCAAAACCAGCCTCAGTATCCCAATCCGTGCCTTTCCCTACACCTCACACACCTGTCTATCAGGCACACTCAGGGCTTGTTGATCATTACTGAACAGAACCATATTACATTCCTGGCTTGATTTTCTCAATTAGCGATACATGGTGGAAACCCTATTGTCAAACCTTTTTCTTCTTTTAAGTCTTAACTTTTTTTCTGCGATGTAAACCTGCCATGATTTAAACATTCTCCTATAGATGCATTCTCTCTAGCTCTTTAGCCACAGTAAAAACTGCTACATTAAACACCTTCATCTATGCCCACACCTGAGAGCTTTTGTTTATTTCTATGGGAGATTCTTATGAGCAGGGCTGTTGGCTGAAAGATGTGTGTGTGTGTGTGTGTGTGTGTGTGTGTGTGTGTGTGTGTGTGTGTGTGTGTTTAATAGTTTTTTCCCCATATTGCTTTCCCCATCAGGCAGAATTAATTCTATTGTCACCAGCTATCCTTAAAAATCCACTTTCTCTTGCATTCTCTTTAGGAGTAGGTGTGGATGCTCTTGAATCCTTGCCAATCATATGGGTGAAAAGCGCCACCACATTGTTATTTTAATTTGCATTTCCCTGAGTGCAGGAGCTCCAGCCATATGTTTATTGGCCATTGGGGTTTACTCTCCTCCCGCCTATTCACATCCTGGGACGGGTCTCTGTCTGATGCTTTGTCTTTTTCCTAACAATTTGTAGGAGCTGAAAATTAACCCTTTGTCTGTCGCAGGCACCGGGAACACATTTGCCTCCAATTGACTGTGTGTCTTTTAATGTTGTTTACGGAAATCTAAACGTGTTTAAATTTAAATTTTATATGGCTCAGTGGGTAAAGGAGCTAGCCAGGAAGACTGATGGTCTGAGCTAGATTCCCAGGACACACATGGTGGGAGAAGACAACCAAGTTCCAAACATCCTCTGACCTCCAGAGTGACACACATGAATGAATGAATGAATGAATGAATGAATGGAGTGAGTGAGTGAGTGAATGAATGAATGAGTGAATGAATGAATGAATGAGTGAATGAATTTTTAAAATTAAGTTTTATGTAGTGCATTCCCTCCCCCCAACAATATAGTACCAATAAAGGACAGTGGCCACATTCTAAAGTTATTAGACGTGTGAAGATATGAGATAATGTAATCCATATTGAATAGGAACGGTTATCAGTGGCGCCGAACCTCAAGGTGACCCACACCTTAGAATTAAGAGGCAAATATTTTAAGGCTGTTACTATAACGCTGTTCAAGGACATGGAGAGAAGTATGCTAGCAACTAATGATTAAAAATATATACATAAGCAAAGAAATAGGTACATGTCATAGTTGGCTTCAATGGTCAACTTGATGCAAACCTCAAGTCCCCTGGAAGAGGGAACCTCATCTAAAGAATTGTCCAGCTCAGGCTGGCCTGTTGCCATGTCTATAAGGCATTTTATTAATTGCTAATTGATATAGGAAGGCTCAATCCACTGTGGGCAGCGCCATCCATAGGCATCCTGGGCTGTGTTAGAAAGGTAGGTGAGCACAGAGCGAGCAAACTAGTAAGTAGCATCCCTCCATGGCCTCTGCTTCAGTTCCTGCCTCGGGCCACTTCCTATTTGAGTTTAAATTGTATATGTGCTACAAGGCTAGAGTCCAACCCCATTTCCTTACAAAAAGATTGCCAATTTTTTTTTTTTTATTTCTTATCAAATTTGTGTTCTGGCAATGCCATGCATGTATGTATGTATTGTGTTCTGGCAATGCCATGTATGTATGTATGTACTCTGATGACTTTCTTCCCATACCCCTCATCTCCCTTCCAGTCCTATTGCCCCATCTCTCCCCTTTCCCAGGTCATGACTTCTGATTTTTTTTTCTTTCTTTCTTTCT
>NW_022196897.1:21888410-21888939 GCF_008632895.1 Mastomys coucha
TTTTTTGTGACCTGCTTCATTTAACCAGGGTCATTTCTGTGAGCCTTGGATGGAGCTATCCATGGGAGCCATGGGTCCTCCATGGGTAAGCAAGGACTCCCCCTCTCCCTGAATCTTTCTGTAGGAAACAGTTCAGCAGCGGGGGGGGGGGGGGGGGGCAGGGCCTTGTGAGCCCCTCTTCCATCCATGCCTGACTGCTGAAGGGCCCTTTCTTGTCAGACCTCCAGGCACCCACTGTTGCTCTGTATTTCCAGAACATGACATTTAACAGCCATTCTCCCTAACATTTGGCTTTTATATTCTTTCTGCCCCCTCTTCTGAAATGTTTTTTGAGTCTTGAAAAGGATGGTATAAATGTCTTGTTAGGGATGGGTTCTCCTCTGCTATTTACTCTCAGAGAGTGTATCTTTTGCTCCTGTGATTTCTTAAGTGGAAGGTGTGTGTGTGTGTGAGTGTGTGTATGTGTGTGTGAGTGTGTGTGTGAGTGTGTGAGTGTGTGTATGTGTGTGAGTGTGTGTGAGTGTGTGTG
>NW_022196897.1:21888974-21895882 GCF_008632895.1 Mastomys coucha
TGATACAGGACTTTCTAAATAGTCCTGGCTGTTTTGGAACTCGCTATATAGACCTGGTTGTTCTCAAACTCACAGAGAATTGCTGGGATTAAAGGCATGTGCCACTGCCACAACCAGTTCCTGCGATTTCTTAATTAGTGCCCCCTCCTTAGTAAAATGAAATACTGTTTGTTGAATTGTGGTGATGTGTGTGTGTGCACAAGCGAGTGTGTGCATGTGTGTGTTCATGTACACATGGAAACAGAGAACAACTTCAAGTGTCATTCCTCAAGAACCATTTACCTGGGATTTTTTGAGACAAAGTTCATCACCTCCCTGTTACTCACCAAGTAGGGTAGGTGGGGATCCACCTGCCTCTGCCTCCTGCAGCTGGCATCACCGCACCTGACTCTTCTGTACAGGTTCTGGGGCTTGAACTCAGAGAACATTCTAGCAATCTTTCCATCTCCCAGCTCAGAATTGACATGCTTATCTCAAGGACCCATCCAAATATATAATATATAGTTTCAATTTCTTCACAATACATTGTTAAAAATGTGAATTCATTTTTCACAATTCAATGAAAATCTAGGTGAAGCTGAGAATATTTTGTGCATCTCTGTATTGTCTGAAGTGTAAGGAACAGCATTTGTTGGAATAATTGAGCACAATTCTTCTCTCGAGCAAAGTTACCTGTGTCTTATGCTAGTTGACAGTTTCATGCTAGCTCATTTCATTGTCAATATGTTTTGTATGTCAAAAATATCTTACTTCAAAGAAGTACAAGATGGTGTGGTAATGCATGCCTTTAGTCCTGGCACTGGAGAGTGGGAGGCAGATCTCTGTAAGTTTGAGGTCAGCTAGAACTACTACAAAAAATATTCAAAAGGCAATTTACGCACATCTAAAGTTTTTCAGACAATCTGTGAATCTACAAAGAATATAATAAATGATGCCTGGAATTCTCGTAGCCAGTAATAACCATTTCCACCATTTTTTGGTGTATTTAACAGCAGAGAATTTTCCCACTTTCTGTGTTCACTAACATGCACTCAGATCTGCACACGTGCATAGTTGGTATATAGAAATTTATGTGCACATGTATCTAATGTATACATCCCAGATACTTATATGTATTTTATGTATACACACACAGGTATGCACATCCAGATGGGCTGACGCCAATATCGTTTTTAAAAATGGGCTCTTAGCTGCATCATGAACTCTTTCCCTAGTACACAATGCCATTTTTACAAAAATGTATAGATTCCTTTGTAGGGCTGCAGGGGATTTGCATAACAAAGTCATTTTTTACTTGTTTTGAGACAGGGTATCTTTATGAAGTCCTTGAAGATCTGAAACTCGATGTGTAGACCAGGCTAGCCTCAAACTCACAGAGATCCTTCTGCTTCTGCCTCTTTAGTGCTGGGATTAAGGGCGTTTGCACATCCATTATTTAAAAACATAATTCATTTTCAGACAGACTCTCATTGTGTTGCCCAGGCTGATCTCAAATTTGGAATCCCCTTGCTTCAACTTCTGAAGGGTTGTGATCACTAGCATGTACCCCCATACTTAGCTTCCACTTCTAGTGAACATTTTCAAAATTTAAAGACCTTGTTGCGCATCACTGACCAGTTGACCATGTGCCTGATCTTCTGTCGGTCAGCACCCACAGGTAAATTTACAGAAGAGATTTCTAGAAATCTTCACTTGTTTTGTTGTTGTTGTTTTGTTTGTTTGTTTCTGTTTTTTGCTTTTTTAATCTTCACTTGTTTTGAGAAGCTCTATTAACAGGACATGGGCTGGAGAAACAGAAGTAGGCTAGGTCTAAGTGCCCGCCAATCGGGAAATATTTGGTGGCTTAGTGTACCGGCTTCCTTAGGCTAGCCAGTGCTTGCAGGATATTGGGTAGACCAGAGTGTGGTCTGGAGGTTTGGTCAGCAGGCGTTTAGTTTATTTTTAAATTTTGTGTGCATGTATGTCTACGTGTGGGTATCTGCACACAGACGTTCCTTCCCATTTGACTATGCTGCTCTTATCACAGGCTAAGAACACATATGAACTGGGAGGTACTTTGGTGGTAGAGTGCTTGCCCAGGGTGCACACATTCCTGGTTCAATCCCCAGCAGTGGGAAAACAAAACAAAATCCCCTCAAAGGTTTCAACAGGATGGAACTAGTGAAGCAGTGCCTGAGGACTCCAAGTCCCCACACTCACACACAAAGCCAGCCCCTGTGGCACACTGTCTCAGTCCCAGCCCCAAGGACGCAGATCCTTAGGGCTCCCTGGTCAGGCAGCCCAGCCTAACCACAAGCCCAAGGTGCCAGTGAGACATCCTATCTCAAAACAGCAAGGTGGCTAGCTCCTGAGGACCACACCAGACGTGGGACTCTGTCTCCACCCCTGCCCCACTGCACACACATGAGGAAATCACACACTGCGAGGGGCTACTCCTGACTCTCCCAATGTCCTACAGATTAATTGTCCTTGTGGCTGAACACACTACTCTCATTACTCCACCATTGTTAAAAATATTACTGTCCAATTTTTATTCCCCATCTTCAAATTCTACTCCTCCATTCTTGGTCACTGGCCTCCTACTCGATTCCAGTGTTTGATGTGCGATTTACCAGCCCACGGTCTTTGCACAGGCCCTTCGGCTGAAACACGCTGACTTTTTGGTTCTTGCTCTTCAGGACTTGGCTCTATGGTCACTTCCTCAGGGACACCTCCCCTGACTCCCTGCCTAATTGCTCCAGGGAAGCCCACCACACTCACTTGACATCCATTTGTAACATTGCTTGCAATTGATTTTGCATTTATTCTGAGTATCTGGTCACATCCCATCTACTGGGCTCCACAGGGTGGAGAGGCCCATGATGGTTTTCTTTATTGATGTGATCTCGGGGCTTAGGACAACCAGGCATGCCATCAGAATGAAGAAAAGAGTTCCGTATTTATGGTGATCCATGTGTACCCTGCCCATGTGTGCTCTTGTTTGACTGTGTCTGAGGAAAAATTCCAGTGTTTGTACTCTGGTGGGAATTGTATGTAACACACTGAGCTCATAGTAGGAGACTGGTAGGGAGAGACCTACCTCTACTTCCTGTTGCCCTGTGCTGTCCGCACCCGGCTGCCCCTTTCCTCTCGGAGTGACGAGGAAGATGGAGGTCTCCAGCTGCCTCTGCTCTGCTGCCCTTGTGCAGTTGTCTGCCAGTTGTGCACGCCGATTACTATGAATGCCACCATCTGGTACGCCACGTGGACATCATAATCTTTTCTTAATTACATTAGCAGCGCAATCAGTTACTGCATTACAAGGCCGGCGATGAGCTTTTAAATCTTGGTGGAAATCATAAATAATTGCACTAAGTACCAGGCGCCAGATGTGTGTGCCAACTTTGGTTGCACTAGATAAATAGTAACCTTACCAGAGCGTTAGACAGCAGGCGATCTGGCCGGCCACAGGGCCACACTACACCTGGGCCTCCACTGCAGGAAGGCACCCGCAGCTGGCCACATGTCCTAAGACAGGCTATGGAAGGAGGCAGCCAGTGCTGGAGGGAGAAGCTGATCCTCAGATTCAGAGCCAGACTGGACAAAAAAAGGAATGTTGAGAAAGACAAAGAGAAAATGAAGTGGATGGAAAAAGGGAGAGGGGGAGGGAGAGACACACAAAGAGGCAGAGAGAGACAGAAAGAGACACAGAGAGAAAGACATACACACACAAAGACACACACAAAGGCAGAAAGAAAGACACAGAGAGAAAGAGAGAAAGACACACATGGAGAAAGAGACACATAAAGGCAGAAAGAAAGACACAGAGAGAGAAAGAGAGGAGAGAGAGAAAGACACAGAGAGGGAGAGGGAGTGAGAGAGCAAGAGTGAGAAAGCGAGAGAGCAAGAGCAAGAGAGTGAGAGCAAGAGCAAGAGAAAGAAGAAGAGGAATGGCCACAGGGAGCATTGAATAGGAGAAAGCATGCCGGGGTGAGGGGTACAGAAAAACAGTGAGCCTCAGAAATCCTGGAGGATCAGGAGCCTGGGGAAACACAGGAAGGCCTTGTTTCAGCTGAACCTCTGGCAGGGAACCCAGCACCAGCTCAACTACTGAGGTTAAGAGCCATGTGACCAGAGAGTGGGTGGGGAAGCCGTGGCCAGGCCCAGTGGGCTTCCAATAGAATGATTCTCTTCTCTCCTTGAGTCTAAGAGGGAGGGAGGTGTGATGGCAGGCCCAGAAGCAGCAGTTCTTTTTGTGCAAAGGTCATGGCAGAAGCTTCTGATAGAGAAAGCACAGGGCTGGGGAGTCTTTTAAAGTGTGTGTGTGTGTGTGTGCGTGTATGTGTGTGCATTTTAGACAATCTGATTAGTCACAGTGAGCCAGGTTAAGTGCAGGCCAGAGGAACATGGTGGCTCCAGGGAATAAGAATGGCATGTAGGAAGGGAGAAAGAGAGAGAGAGAGAGGGAGAGAGACAGAGACAGACAGAAAAATAGAGACAAAGATAGAGATATATGATAGATAGATAGATAGATAGATAGATAGATAGATAGATAGATAGATAGATAGATAGATAGCTGCAGGCATAGTGTGCATGGTATGGCTCAGGTAAAGAAAGCTAAGGGGAGAAGACATGTAGAATTTTAGGTAAGTGGCAGGTCGAAGGTGTTGCTTCTCACTTGTGACATATCACCCAGATGGACTTTAATAGAGCTTAAACATTTTAAGCCCCAGGATGAAGAGAATGGGAGTGGAGGCAGGATGAATCAGATGTGAGCTGGATGTTGGAAGCAGGTGCTCAATGGCACCTGGCTGGCTGGGCAAACAAAGCTGGGTCGTCAGCCTGTCCATGGAAAGCAGCCAGGCCCATGCAGCTGGGGGAGGCCTAAGGAAGGGGCTAGACATGACCACGAGGATAGAGGGAGTAACAGGGGAGATAGTGACAGCTTTCTACAGCCGGGGACCATCCACACTTCCTACCAAGACGGTGCCCCTGAGATGGTGCCTTGGGAACTTCTGGACCTGGGACACCAACTGAGGAAAGGGAGAGACCCAGACTAACCCTGGGGACTTTACTGTACTACAGTAGGAAAGGTCTGTCCTTCTCCCTGACACAGCTCACAGCGCTGGCTCCTAGGCTGAGAGCAGTGCCCACATCCCTTTCTTACCCCAAGCCAATTGTGTAGGGAGCTGTGTTCTGGGAAAGCCACTTGCAGAGATGGTACAGGGCCCTGTTGTTAATTTCCCTTGGGGGTGCCCAGAACATTCTATCAGCCTGTCTCCACCACATTGCGCCGAACTTGAATATGAATGACCGCAGGGCACTGACAGATGTGTGGGAAACTCTACGATGAAAGACAGAGAACAAGTATGCAGGTAAAGAGAACAAGGAAACCAGGAGGGAAGAGATGGTACATACATTAGCACATGTTAATAACATTTTGGGAAAGATAAGACAGCAAGAGGCCATAAAATAAGGTCAAAATGACAGAACTAGAAGGAAATGCCTAGAGAACACAGAGGGGTTGAAAAACAAAGGGAATCTAGAAGAGTTGAGTGTGGGGCCTCAGAAAGACTGAGCCAGGAGGATTGTTGTGAGTTCCAGGATAGCCTGGGCTAGAGTAAGACCTTGTCTCAAAAAAAAAAAAAGCAAAAAAGGAGAGAATTAATGACAATAGATGCTGTAGTTAAAAAACAACAACAATAATGATGAAAAAACAGAAAGGTTATCATCAAATACATGATACTGAAGGGTTTACAGCCCCATAGGAGGAACAACAACATGAACTAACCAGTACCCCCAGAGCTCCCAGGGACTAAACCACCAACCAAAGAACACACATGGTGGGACTCCAGCTGCATATGCAGCAGAGAATGGTCTAGTCGGTCATAATTGGGAGAAGAGGTCCTTGGTCCTGCGAAGGCTCTATGCCCCAGTATAGGGGAATGCCAGGGCCAGGAAGCAGGAGAGGGTGGGTTGGTAAGCAGGGGGAGGGGGGAGGGAATAGGGGTTTTTTTTTTTTTTTTTGGAGGGAAACCAGAAAAGGGGATAACATTTGAACTATAAATAAAGAAAATATCTAATTAAAAAAAGTTCCCTTGTCAGGTCAGTAGGTCAGGAGGTCAGGAGGTCAGGAGGTCAGGAGGTCAGGAGGTCAGGAGGTCAGGAGGTCAGGAGGTCATGCCACCTGCTACCTGCCAGTCCAGCACCAGGGGATTTGATGCTCTCTTCTGGTCTCTGTGGGCATCTTCACAAATGTAGCATAAACACACACATACACATACACACTAAATTTTTTTTTTAAAAAGTTAAGTGCCATGTTTTTCTTCTGAATATGCTACCAGAAATAGCCTATAAGTAAGTGAGGGGAGAAACCAGATAGGAAAAAAGCATAGGATCCAGAAAATAAGATTCAGTGAAAAGGTAAGGGAAAATCTGGAGTAGCAAAGGCAAAGCAATGATTAATAATGATAAAAGCCCAAAATTTGTGTAAACAGAGAATACTCTCACACTACACTTGATGGCTCAAAAATAGCCAATATTTTATAGTCTTATTTATGTAAATATTGAATATTCAGTTAACAAAAATTGTGAAAGAGCCATGTTGTTAAGATGAGAGGAGGGTCATGTGTGGTGTGGTGTAAGAGAACTGGATTCCCATCTTTCTCACTAGAAAAGCGATAGAAACTTTCTTCTGCAATATAGAGTGGGTAGTGTAAACAGTTATTCTGAAAAATGAAGATAAATAGCAGAAGAAACTAAAAGTTGAAATTGCCTGTATTATCAACTTTCCATTACTATAATGAAATACTTGAGGTAACACATTTACTTAACTCACAGCTCTGATGGTTCAAGCTTAAGCTCAAGTAAGTCTGTTTCCCTTTGGGGCTACAGTGTGCATCCTCTGGTGTGGTGGTGGTGGTGGTGGT
>NW_022196897.1:21896040-21918494 GCF_008632895.1 Mastomys coucha
AATTCACCCACAGTAAGATCTGGGGAGGAGAAAGAGAAAGGACACATGTGCTTCCCTCTTCACATCCCTCTTCAAGGGCATGCCCACAATAAGGTAAGGGCTTTCCAGGAGGTCTTACCCCATGATAGCCCACTTACCTTTCACCCCAAGGATCAAGACCTTTGTAGGGCACTCATCAAACACAGCATGCTCTCAGGGAGGGACATTGCAAGTGTAGCAGAGATGGTGCCTGTCTTAGTTTGACTACTGTGAACAGACACCATGACCAAGGCAACTCTTATAAGGACAACATTTATTTGGGGCTGGCTTACAGGTTCAGAGGTCCAGTTCATTGTCATCAAGATGGGACTGTGGCAGCATCCAGTCAGGCATGGTTCAGGAGGAGCTGAGAGTTCTACATCTTGTTCCAAAGGCAAACAGGAGAAGACTGGCTCACATGTGGCTAGGAGGAGGGTCTAAAAGTCTACCCCCACAGTGACACACTTTTTCCAACAAAACCACACATACTCTAGCAAGGCCACACCTCCCAAGAGAGCCTGTTCTCTAGGTCAAGCTTATCCAAACCACCACGGTGCCTTTCGTCATCGGCAAGCATTGTGCTGTTTGACTTCTAAACCACAGTCTTTGATAGAAATTCAAGTGTTAAAGCTAGTGGTGTAGTTCAGTGGTAGAACACTTGCCTGATGTATGCGAGAGGCCCTGGCTTGAGCCTTAGCACTGGAGACGAGGGAGAGGAGGAAGAAAAAAAGATTAAAATAGAAGTTTTTAGGGAAGATGGCTTGAAATGAAACTGGCAGAGTGTTAAAGGGCACCAGACCCTTGGCCCTTCTCCAGCTTCTTATAAAGTCAAAACTTCCCATGGGGGAGAATTTTCATGAAGAGGGACAATGTAAGCTTTTTTAGTAAACAGATTTAGTTTCTAGTTGTGGCACATGATGGTTAGCTTTAAGGGTCAGTGTAGCACGACCTACAATCATGGAGATAGAGTCTCTGTGAGGGACTGTCTACATCAAATTGGCCTGTGGGCATGTCTGTGATGGATTAGGAAGACTCAGCCCACCATGGGCAACACCATCTCCTAGGTAGGGGATCCTGAGCTGTTTTAGAGTACAGCTGAGCACAAACTGACCAGTGAGCATGTGTAGGCCGGTTTCTCTCTGCTCATGACTGTGGCTATGATGTGAGCAGTGACTTGAGGCTCCTGCCTTGACCTCCCTACAGTGATGGACTAGAACATGGAATTGTAAGCTAAAATAAACCTTTACTTGTTAAGGTTGCTTGTCAGGTTATTTGAGCACAGCAACAGAAATAAAACCGCAATGGTGTCCTAGGCTTAACCTTCAGAGCAAGAGGCACTAGCAAGAGGAGCAGGGTCTGAACCCAGTGGGCCAGAGTTCTGAAAACAACTCAACTTATTGTGAGCTTCTAGAAGCGGGAGGCTCTGTGGGACAATGATGGTGGAGAGACATCACCATGGGTGAAGGTGGCCCCGTTTGGGTCACCCTAAGGAGAGTAGGTCATTATACCAAACTTCCTGAGATAGCTTTAAGGGTTCCAGTGGGTGACCAGTTGGCCCTGCTGCTTTGGGAAAGGGACAAGACAGCACCATGGAGAGAGGATGTACATGGAGGGAAATGTTCACCTGTGGCTGTGAAACAAAACAAAGGAAAAGGGAGGGTGGGGCCGGGAGGCCCTGCTTCTCCTTCTGGGACATGCCCTAGCTGTCCGATAGTGTCTTGAAGGCTGTCCCAGCACCCGATAGCTCCATTCTGGATATCAAACCCGAGTGAGGAGTGAAGACCTGCCCTCCACCCCATAATAAGAGCACCTGAGACTCAGGGTAGCCAAAGTGAGACAGCTTTTTTTTTTTTTTCTTTTTTAATAAACCGCAGAGTCAGACTCAGCCCAGAATGGTGGCTGCACCACAAGAGTGCAAAGAACAGTTTTGTTTTGTTTTGATTTGTTTTGTTTTGGTTTGGTTTGTTTTGTTTTGTTTTGTTTTGTTTTGTTTTGGTTTGGTTTGGTTTGGTCTGTTTTGTTTTGTTTTGTTTTGGTTTGTTTTGGTTTGTTTTGTTTTGTTTTGTTTTGTTTTGTTTTGGTTTGGTTTGGTTTGGTTTGGTCTGGTTTGTTTTGGTTTGTTTTGGTTTGTTTTGGTTTGTTTTGGTTTGGTTTTAATGTGGGTCCTTCCCCTCCTTTCCTCACTGGCTGGTCAGGAGGGTCAGGAGGACCAGGGTGTGTCTTACACGACTCTCAGGTCTTACGGTTCCCTCTGCCACCGTTCATCTGCTTGAAAGCATGGGGTGGTTTCATCTCTACTTTTTAATCTGATTTATTTAAAAGTTTATAAAACACAGGACCCTGCCACAGCTACCAGCTTGGCTGTGCTACTGTTGTAAACTTTTTTTCCGTCTGGGTTGAGGAGGGAAACTGGACTAGCATGTGGGAGCTGGAGCCTGTGGTTGTTATTCATCTGTGTCAGACCATAGCTGACTGAAGGCACTTTTCAAAGGGGCCATCATTACTATTGTTATGGTTATTTAATTTCTCACAGTCTGTGACAAACTCACAGAACATGGAGAACACTCCAGGTCCAAACCACAGAAGATAACAAAGCAGAGAGCTTGAGACCTTGTTTGTAAGTGTGATTTGGATTCATCCTCTTTCCCTCTCCCTCCCTCCCTTCCTTCCTCTTTCTCTCTCCCTTAGCCCTCCCTCTCCTCCTTCCTTTCCCTCCCCCTCCCTCCCCCCACTTTGTTTGAGGGATTTTTTTTAAGGATTATGTTGATGGTAGGATTATTCTTTAACATTTTCTATATTAAAAAATCTAATAAATGGTACTTTTAAAAAAGCAATATATAACCAAAAGCTATTAGGAATACCAAGATGAATCTTGCAACATCACTGTCTTAATGAGCTACCCTGACATTATTACATTGTTTAGTCTTTGTCAAATCAAGTAGGCAAAGTAAAAACAAAAACATGGAGGAGATGAGTAATATCATTAATACAGTTGTTTACTAGGTATGCTTCACGCACGGTAACCCACACAGAACACACAATCTCGACCTGTTCCGTTTAGCACTTAAGAACATTAATCCTTCTCTAATTCACAAAAGCCACATTTCTCCCTTTGAACAGTTGGAAAGTTTAAGCCACAGGAGGGAACAGGGTGGCTCTGCCTCAGGTCCACTGTTGAGTGTCTGGGACCGTGGCCACAAAAAAACCCAGGCACTCCACCAGTGTTTAGCCTGATCCAAAGATATGCTCTCTTACTGGAATGCATCTTGATTGCGGACTTGATGGGGTTTAAAATCTTCATAGAAACAAATCTTTGGGCATGTCTGTGGAGCTTTATCTAGATTAGGTTGTGGTGGGATGATCAGTAAAGGTAGGATCCCTGGACTAGGATCCTTGACTGAACTCAAGGGAAGGTATAAGTTGAGTGCCCTTGAATATCGCTCTCTGCTTCTGACTGTAGGCATTGGGGCCAACTGCTCCTGCTGCATGCCTTCCCAGCCATGATGCGACTTCACACTCCTGCAGCCATGTGCTGTGCCTTCTCAGTCACAGTGGCCCACATTCTCAAAGTATGAGCCAAAATAAACTCCTTTTTCCTTAAGTTGGTTAGGTAACTTGGCATAGCAGTGAGAAAATTAACAAATACAACATCCAATTACAGAGTTTAAGCAGAGTTTGGAAAATGAAGCAAGTTCACCCCAAAATATTTAAAACCAATGTAATAACATTTACAACTCTGTGGCTTTTTAAAAAAAAATTATGTTTTTCCAAAATTAAGAAAATTGCACACACACACACACTCGTTTAGAAAGATGATTAAACAGTTAAGAGCAGGGGATGCTCTTTCAGAGGACCCAGGTTCAGTTCCCAGCACCCACATAACAGCTCACAACCATCCTCCACTCAGTTCTAGGGTATCCGATGCCCTTTTCTGGCCTCCAAGGACACCATACTCACAGGATGCACAGACATCCTAGCCGGCAAATCACACACACATATAAAATAGCAGAATAAAGTTTTTACTTATTGTGTGTGTTTGAGCATGTGTATTGATGCATGCATCATTCCATAGCAAACATGTGCCAGTCAGGGGACAACTTTTGGGAGTCCACTGTCTCCTCCACCACATGGGTCAAAGGGATTGAAGCCAGGCAGTCAGTCTCAGCAGTGAGTGCTCTACACATCTCCATCGGGCTGGCCCCATCTGTATTCCTTCTAAGATTTATAATTTCATAAGCTTAGAGAACATTTTTTTTTATGAATGTGTATGTACATGAGTGGGCAGGCATGCCATGTGCCATGTGTGGAAGTCGGAGGACAATTTTGGGGTATTCTTTCCTTTCATCGTCTGGATCTTGGGCTTTAATTCAGGTCCTCAAGCTTTTGGGGTACATTCCTTTACTCACTGAGCCATCTCACTGGCTCAGAAGATATTTTAAATGGCGAGATAATAGTGCCCCAAAGACAGCTAAGTGAACAGAACTAAGTAAAATCCAGAGAATCCTGCCCACTGAGTTGTTGGCCTAAATAAGATACAATGTAAACTGTTTGCAGAAAGAAATGTTACTTGACAGACAGCTGTGGAAAGATTGCCTCTAGATTGGGAAGAAGATTATATCCTTATCTCACACTCTCCAATGGATAGAAGTCCCAAAAGCAAAAAATAAAGGAATGGGCTGTCAAGATGGTTTAGAAGGTAAGGCACTTGCTGCCAAGCCAGACCTGGGTTCAAACCTGGAACTCACATGGTATAAGGAGAAAACTCACTTCTACTATCTGCAGTTCTCTGACTTGCATATGTGTGCTGTGACACATGCAGATACACACACACACACACACACACACACACATTGATACACAGAAAATAAATTCAATAAAATAATTTTAAAATTAGCACAATTGTATTAGAAGAAGTCAAAGAGATTGTGTTATCACTCTGGGGACAAGGGTCTGTGTGGTCCCCTAGGAAAGGGAGCTGTGTGGTCTCTTTGGGATTAGAGGTCTGAGTAGTCACTCTAGAGACAGAGGGCTGTGTGGTCACTCTTGGACCAGGAGGCTGTGTGGTTGCTCTGTGGACAGAGGGTTGTGTGGTCATTCTGGGAGAGAGGACTGAGTGGTGACTCTAGGGACAGAGGGCTGTGTGGTCACTCTTGGATCAGGAGGCTGTGCAGTCGCTCTGGGGACAGAGAGATGTGTGGTCACTCTTGGATCAGGGGTCTGTGTGATTACTCTGGGGTTAAGGGACTGTGTGGTCACCCTGGAGTTAAGGGGCGAGTGGTAAATCAAGCAGCTCAAAGCGGAATGAACTTTACCTCTACCTGTGGCAATGTGCTGCAAGAACTGACAACCCAGCTAAGAGCTAAGGAATTAAGATTAGGAAACCACCCTATAAGTAAATCTCAGAGATTGAGGCTGGAGCTATGACTCAGTGATGAAGAGCAGGCACTGCTTTTTCAGGGAAGCTGAGTTCAGCTCCCAGTGCTCATGGCACATGGCTTACAAGCTGCTATGCCTCCAGTTCCAGGAGATCTGAGGCCCTCCACACACACACACACAAAGAATAAAAACAATTCTTTTTAAGCCTTAGTGATCATTATGTAGACTATGACGAAGGCCTGAGTCAGGTGTGGCTGAGCCAGCACCTGACCATCATGATTTCAAACCCTAGTTCTGGCTTTGAGGAGCCACTGCTCAGGCCTGCACCAGAGCCACTCTGCTTCTGACTAGTAATGCCTGGAAGCATTGTGGTGTGCCGTGTCTACATATTTCTGCACATTTAGCCATTTTTCAAAGTTTCATCTTTTATTTCAGTGATTTTCCTATTTCTTATTGTGTAAATTTAAATCTTCCAATTAATTTTTAAGATAGAAAAATAATAAATTAAAAAAAAAAATCTGTAAGATGAACCAGTGAGTTGGACCAGCGAGTAAAGGTGCTTACCACCAGAGAATGAGAAAGAACGATGAGGGTGGGCAGGAAGAGAGGGCAAGGGTAAGAGGTAAAAGGAGGGAGGGAAAGGGGACAGCTAATCACAGAGAAGGAAATGAGGTGTGTTGCAATCAGATGTGTGAAGATCCTGCTTCATCTCATTGTATGACTAATTACAAAATAAGGCAGAAGTAATTAATTGTTCTCTATAAATTTTTTCTAAAACATTCATTTATTTATTTAATGGGTGTATGTGAGTGTGTATGTGAGTGTATGTATATCTGTGTGTATGTGTGTGTATGTATATGTATATATGTATGTATATGTGTATGTGTATGTGTGTGTATGTGTGTGTATGTATTTGTGTATGTGTATGTGTGTGTGTGTGTGTATTTGTTTATGTGTGTATTTGTATGTGTACATGTGTGTATGTATGTATATGTGGTGTGTGTGTGTGTGTGTGTGTGTCTGTGCCATTGCACACCACATGTGGCTATCAGAGAGCAACAACATAGTGTGGGTCTCAGGGATTGAACTCAGGTCATCAGGCTTGGCAGCAAGTACCTTTGCCCACTGAACCATCTCTCTGGCCCTCGTTAGCAATTGTTTTCAAGAGCTAAATGCATCCAGTGCTGGGGATGGGAGCAGTAGGTTCATCCATGAACAGAGAAATATAGAATTCATCTAAAACTGCCTGAGCTAGCATTCCTGCTTTGAGAAGCCTTGGGCAAGCCTGGCATGATCAAGTGCATGCTCTGCAGTATGCCAGCTGCCCACCCTTGCTTTTGTCTCAGCGAAACACTGGCACACATTCCTATCCACCTATTTTGTCTCTGTGTGGTGTTGAGTGCAACATGAGTAAAACATCTGGTTTTATCCCAGAAAAACCAAGATGAAATTTCAGCACCCTTGAATAGAATGTAGTCAGTAAACCACATCTGACCCATAGGCAAGACACTGCAGTAGTTGAAATGAGTGCATCGGATATGTAGCTGTTGACAGGAATAGATAGTCAAGCTTAGGAAAGAGAGAGAAGCGGAGTGGTATGTGGGGTACGATGTCTTCTATGGCAGACGACAACAAAACAAACCATGTTTACTCCAAGCTCCCATGTATATAAAGGACAGGAAAGTCAGAAAAAGGCCATAAAGCAATCTGGATGATGTGCTGTCTTCTCTTCTTCTACCCAGAGTCCTCTTCAAATTTGCACGAAATAGTTTGTGAGGCTTTCAAAATACACTCTTTTACACTCTTTCACACACATGCATATATGTGCATGCTACAGATGGGTGTGTGTTCCACATAATAAAGATGTCCACAATTAAGAAACAAATAGATTTGTGTTTTTAAGATTTATTTTTATTTTTAATTATGTATACTTGTATGTGTCTGTGTGGGTATGTGTATGTGAGTGAAGGTGGCCATAGAGGCCAGAAGATGGCATACTATCCCCCTGTAGCTGGAGTTCCTGATGTATGGAAGCCACTGAAGTAGGTGCTGGACACCTAACTCAGGTCCTCTGCAAGAGCAGTGCATGCTCTTCTCCAGTGAGCCATCTCCCAAGCTCTGAGAGGGATAACTTGCTTTGTTTTTGTTTTGTTTTGTTTATGTTGAGACAGGGTTTCACTGTGTAGCTATGGCTATGTAGACCAGGCTGACCTTGAACTCTTAGAGACTCCCCTCCTGGCTCTGTCTCTTGAGCACTAGGACCAAAGGTGCTGCCTCATCAGTCTTGTTTTCTGTTTCTTAAACTAGATCTGTAGGTTACACTGAAGTTCAGTGGTCTTGGGGTGAGAAAAACAGACACTAAATGCAGAATTAGTTTGAAGAAATATAAAAATAAATATGACGTTATATTTCCTCCCAAGAATAACATAGAAAGCATAGAAGGAGTGATGCACAGATTTCTCAACATCTGAAGACAAAAGTAGTTATTAACTTTGGACTTTGGTAACTCAGTGATACAATATATAAACTAAAGCATACTCTCTGAAGCAGAGAAATAAATGCTAAAATTTCAAGTCATCTGGGAAGAAGAAAGACAGGAAAAAAGGAACCTGACTGACTAGAGAGGATGGAAAATGAGGTTGAAGAAAGCAACCAAAGAAAAAAGACACAGCAAATGGGAATCCCAAACGAGGAGGAAGAAATAAAACTTGGTACTAAAATAACTATGAATGGACTAGACCTCTCACTAAAAAGACAGAGATGCCCAGACTAGGGTAAGAAAAACTGAGAACCAAGATAACAAGACAGAGAGTGTGAAGTTAGAGAAATCCAACCCAAAACTTGGGGTGTAGCTATATTAGGATCTGGAAAAACAGACTTTGTAGGCAAAGCCAAGAGTACAGATACAGTGGTGTTTAATCGTAAGACAAAACCGACGAGGAAGATCCAAGAACCCTGAGCTTATATGCACCTACCAACAAGCTCAAAACACAGAAGGCAAAATTTTGCTGGAATTATAAGGAAAAGTAGAGAAAGCCAACAACCATGGAGTGAGAGATTTGTGAAGTGCTCTCTCTCTGTCTCTGTCTCTCTCTCTTTCTCTCTCTCTTTTTCTCTCTCTCTCCTTTATATGTCAAGTAGGTGAAAAGTGAACCAGCAAGATAAAGAACATTCAAATACAGCCATTATCGGGAAGATTAAAGCAACACCATTATCAGTCAAGGAATTACAGCTTCTGAGAATGTCACTGTCGAAGTTTAGTGAATCATCAGCATTTCCTAGTGAGTGGTTATAAAAATGATCATGAATCAGAAACCAGATGAGTTATGCAGGCCATGTACTCCCAATAGCAACACAGCACCCAGACATCAACCATACAAACACTGTCAAACACCCTATTCACTTAGAAAATGAAGCTAAAGTGAAAGTACTGTGTTTCAAAAATGTATGAGAAGCATAATCAAGAGAAGAAAGTCAGCAGGAAACCCAGCTAAGTGTTCAATTCAAGGAAAAAACAGAATAAACTCAAAAGGTAGTAACAAAGAAATAACAGAAGTCAATTCAATATAAAACTAACAGAGGATAGATAAGCAAGACTGTATTGCTCTTTGTAAATCCCTCATCCACTGTTCTGTTAAGGCAATGTATGAAAAAATGCATTTAATTGGAGCATTGTTTACATTTCGGAGAGTTAGTGCCTACTATCATCATCACCAGCATCACCACCACCAGCATCACCACTGTCATCACCAAAGTCCACTCATTCTTTACAACAGAAAAAAAAAAACCATATTATTATCACCAACAAGTTGCGCAGAAAGGTGAATGCTAACTTTTGAAAAACAATCCAGAGAATGGACAGGAAGCTGCTTTGTTTCCCAGCCACATTGCTCAGGAAGTTACAGTATACATGCTATTTACTGGATAAATCCTTCTACTAAGTAAAAAATTAAAATGTAAAAGTTGCTACAACCACTTATATTTAATTAGATTAAAAAATAAAGTTGGGATAAGAGAAAGAATTTATGAGAAGGGAGTGAAAGGGTTACCATCACTAAACCCACCCCATGTCATTGTCTACATTTGAAGAAAGTTCTAAGGAAATCTACTAACAAACTATCAAATTAAAGGAATTGTACAAACCATATCAGTACGAGTCCCATATATGAAAGCTCTTGTGTTTCTAGACACTAGCAGCAAATGGACTGTGTAACGTTTATAAAAACAACTGAGTAACAGAGTCGAGAAGGAAATTGTACGTCAGTAAAGAAAATGAAAGACTTCTCTGAGGGGCAGACAGTTGAGTGTGTGAGAACGCTCCATGACCTAAAGCTGGTGATTTTCCTTAGATAAATATATACAGTCAACAATCAGCCATCTTAAAACACGGAGAGAGTTTCCCTTGACCGTGATGCTCTTAAGTCAAGCCATGAAAATACAGCCATAGCTGGGAATGGATATATGTTTTAAATGTGTGTACAAACTTAGAGATAACGAGATACTCTCCTTCGAGCAATGAAGACATCTGATGAGGCCAAAGGGATGATGTACTGCTTCAGAGCTGGGAGGTATGGACAGAGGACAGACAACAGAGGGGGAAATCCACCCAACCAGTGAGGAGCGGGCAATGTGTAGGCAGAGGGGCAGATGCCGCATCACGTGCTATAAAAGTGAGGACGGAGAGAGGGACTGGATTGCTGCTGTCTCCAAGCCTTTGTGGAGTAATGGATCGAGGCAATGGTGACTCTTGGTGTTCTCAAATGTGCTGGTCGACACGATGCACTCACCAACCGGAGCACACAGCTTCCTGGAGGAGCATCCTGGCCCCACAAGGAACCCTAATTTCATCAAGTTTCTATAGTGACTGTCCACACCACAGGGACAGAGTAGCGTGTTGATGGGAAGTTGGGGGAGGATGCTAAGGGGAGGCAACTGGGGGAACTTGATGTGTGTTTGTGGGGTCTAAGTGAAGCAAGAGGTCCGGTTTCTCTAATAGACATTTCAAACAGGGAAGATGCTTGTTGTTGAAATAGACCTGGGCATTAGGTATTACATGGAGCCTAATTAAAACAAACTGCAAACAAACAAACAAAGAAACAAATAAATAAATAAAAATAAAATCTGGTGTGGCATCAGAGTCCTTGCCTAGCATGCAAGAGGACCTGGGTCTATCCCCAGTATTGAAAATAATGCAAAAATAAAATTATGGTATTATTTGAACAAATTTTAAATGGTGTATATTTACTGTTTATTATCACACATATATGTGTAGGGTGTGTGTGCATGGGTTTGCATGGGACAGCGTGCTTACAGAAGTAAGGGGATAGCCTTGTGGAGTCAGTTCTCTCTACCTTTCTGAGGGTTCTAGGGATTGAACTCAGGTCGCCAGGTTTACACAATAATTGCCTTTACCTGCTGAGCCATCTCACCTGTGCAGGAATGTTTTTATTGATGCGAGGGTTTACTGTTATTTTTAAGACTAATGATGCTCTTGTGGTTTAAAAAGAGTCCTGATCTTTTCAAGATTCATGCCAAAATATTTATGGCTGGAAATTAGATGATGTCAGTGTTCATGAATACTTGATACTATCATCTGTCAATCAAAAGATTCAAAGATGTCAAGTGTTTAGAGGCAGGAATGAATCAAGATTGTTCATAATTGGATAATTGCTGAAGCTGAGCTGCGAGTGTGAGAGGCTGGCAAGTCCCACCGTCTGTCCCTTTGTGTATATTTGACAAAAAGTTGAAAGGAGAGTTATCAGCAGAGCTGTTACCTGCATGAGTGTGGAGGATATAAAGTTAGAGCCCTGCCTTGCCTTGGTTTCTATAGAGATAGGTGCTAGTCTTGGGAGAGTGTCCTGTTGTCCTCCTACCCCTGCCCCCACCCAGACTTGATTGGGTAGAGCAATGGAGCTGGCTCTGGTGGCATGGGTGTGGTTGAGCTGGTCCCAGTGTCAGGAGAGCTGATCCTGCCTTCTGCCCACTGCAGCTTTGGGTGGCCTGGCCAGAGCGGTGCTGGAGAACTTGCCCTGGTGGTGCATATGAGGGAGATCCAGTGAGCTGGTCAACTCAGCTCCCACGCAGGCCTGGCTTCAGGACTCTGAGTTGGCCCACCCCCAAATCCATATCATTTTCGAACTGTTGGGATGTATGAAAGGGTTGGTTGTGCTAATCCAAAGCTGTAGGATCTCCACAACACTGGGCAATAACAGGATAAATGGAAGGAGTCCTGATGAGTATCCCATATTGATGGAGTGCAGAAGCCAGAGATCTCGAATTAGACCAAGGACTCACTGCAATGAACATTTGCAAGTGAGAATTGTGGACAGAGGGATACACTGTGGAACACAAAGTGACACACCACATCTTCCATGATGAGATGGTTTCTATGCTTTGATTTTTTATTTGTTTGTTTGTTTATTAGTTTTTGTTTTGTTTTTGATGTTTGTGTTTTTATTTTGGAAGTTGCAAGGGTGAAGGGTGGATACGAGGGGATGGGATATGAGCAGGACTGTGGTGTATGATTTGAAATTCACGACGAATCAAATGTTAAAAAGAAAAAAGGTTCTAGGTGGATTAAAGACTAAGCATAAATGGCAAAACCCTTGAAACTTTTAGAAATAAACCGGGCACACATGTTTATGACATTGGAATGGGAGGGGTTGGCTAAGCAAGGCAGTAAACGTGCTCCCCATAAAGGCCAACACCAATAGCTTTACATAAAAATCAAACATTTACACACAATCAAATGTGCCTTTAACGGAAGTGAAAAGACAAACGACCGTCTGGGAAAACTCACTTGCACTAAAAATATTAATGTCCACAATATTTAATGATCTTTTACAAATCAATAAGAAGGAAAATGGAGAAATGTGTGAGGCTCTAGACAGGGAATTAAGAAAAACCTCGAGTAGTGAATAAATACTTGAAAAATTAGCTCCTTGTTGGTAATGGTTTGATGACACTGGCCCTCGTCATGTAGCAGGTGTCATTATCTGTGGCTTAACCATCCATGTGTGCACATCTGCTCCAGGGGAGCTTTCTTCTCTGTGCCCAAGAAGGACTTGTCCTCACGAGTCAGATGGAATAGTGTAAAACTGAGGGGCTGTGGAGGGATGCTCAGTCAGATAAGTGCTTGCTGTGCAAGCATGAGGACCCAAGCCGGGTCCCCAGAGTAGGCACATACAAGCCCGGCATTATGGCATACACTTGTAACTCCAGTGCTGGGCAAGTAAAAGCAGGTGGATCTCTGGGTTTCACTGGCCAGTCTGCTCAGCTGAATTAGTAAGCTCCAAGCCAGTGAGAGAGCCTACCTCCAAAAGCATAATGGGGCTGGAGGATGGGCCAGTGGGAACACTGCTTGCTCTGCAAGCCACAAGACTGGAATTCAGATGCCCAGAGCTCATGTAAAGCCCAGGTGGGTGTGGCAGCCCAGTTCTTACTCCAGAGATCAGAAGGTGGAGAGCCCAGGCCTGGGCCAAGCTGCATAGCCAGATCAGCAGAGGCAGCCAGCTCTGAGCTCACCTGAGAGGGCTGGCTTGGTGAACAGGGCAGACAGGAAAGGAGTCT
Organism: Mastomys coucha; assembly: GCF_008632895.1. NCBI lineage: Eukaryota > Metazoa > Chordata > Mammalia > Rodentia > Muridae > Mastomys > Mastomys coucha. The sequence goes on from NW_022196897.1 coordinate 21,909,004, forward strand.
CTAGCCTCCACATGCATGCACACACACACACACACACATGCACGCATGCACACACACCCACACACGCACACACACACACACACACATGCACACACGCACACACACATGGCTACACAAGTGCCTACACACACATGCACACACACACAGACATGAGCAAAATAAAAGGTGAACAGCTCCTGAAGAGCATGTTCAAGGTTGACCTCCGGCTTCCATGTGCATGCACACACATACTTGCACACAAGTGCACCATTGTATATGCTGAAGGCTTGTACATTGCCCAGCCTGTGCTTTTGCAATAAGCCTCTGCAGACAGGTGATTCTCACACCCTGTGGGTGTGGTGCCCTTAGGGGTTTGGGGTGAAAATGAACAGGGATGGGAGGGACTTGATCTCAGCACAATGGTCAGTGGTTAATCTAGTGAAATGGATGTGTGTTAGGTCATCTTCTATACCTTTTCATATATTTGAAATATTTCATAATTAGAATTTAAACAAAGAAAATGCACTGGTTTAATATCCTCAAAACATCACCTTGTCACACATTAAATAACGGCTGTATGATTTTTCTATCCGGGAAACCATGGATAATTAATTGGAAAATACTTAAGACTAATAAGAAACATCGAGTGTTCCCTGGGGTAGGACGATTGCAGAACTCTCATTTTCTGTTCTTGGGAATTGTTTGTATTTTCAAAATGATGACCACATTTTACTGTTATATCCAGGAAACAATAATGATAGTTTCATTCTGAAAATTAAATAAAATGGAAGAGTGGATAAAACCACCCAATAAAGTTCAGTACAGAGACAAATAAATTAATAAAATTAATGAGAAGAATTGATTATGTTGGAATAAAGCCTCAGTTTAAAAGAGCATCCTGAATTAATCAATAATTGGGAGTGTGCAGAATCACCAGTGGAACCATATAGCTAGACACAAAGGAAGACTTGGATAAACAACAACAACAACAACAAAAATATTCAAGAAAGTCCTAAGGTGTGGAGTTCCGATTCTGCAGACATTCATTCTCCTCAAATAAATCTAAGTGTTTGTGGGGCAGTGAGCTGTGCACAGACAGCCTGCTTCCCGGTCAAGCACAGGCCTGGAACCCCGGTGACCCTAAGGTACGAAAGGTGTTCAGCCACGCTCCTGGGCCTCTGGCTCTAGCTACAGCCTCCCACAACACCCCACCCACCCCAAGAGGTGTATGGCCATCAGTTAAGTAGGTCATGCCCCAAGCTCCTGGTATTCTGTTTGGACTCCACTCCTGGCAACAGTCAGGTATTCTCCTCCCCACAGTTACCTAGCAACAGTGAGGATGGGCCACTATAAAAGGTGCTGTTTGCCCTCTCCTTGCTCTCTTACCCTCTTACCTCTTATTCTCTTGCTCTTACTCTCCCTCCCCTGCTGCCCCCCTCTCCCTATCCCCTTCCTCCTTCTCTCCACGTGGCTGTGGCCGGCCTCTGTTTCTCTACATTTCTTCCCTTCTCTGCCTTTCTACAATAAACACCTTAAAACCATAGATTGTCTGTGCTCATCAGGATCTGCCTGCTGGAGCACTGGAGCAGGTTTCCCTCTAACCTCCTGCTGGGAAGCCTCCCTGTGCTCCAGCCAAGCCTAGGACTCTCATCCCCCCACCTCCTCTAACCTGCCAGAGCTCTCGTGGCTCCAGGCCGGAGTCTGCCAGAGGATCCCCACCCATTCTCAGCCCTTCTGCAACATACAGCGGCATCTGGGATGTCCGAGAATGAGAACCTTACTTCCCTGATTTCCCAGTGGCATCTGTGGTGTCCAAACCGACTCGGCAGTTCTGCGAGGACCCCAGATGGCGCCTTTTCCCACCCCTGGAATGGGATCTCACACTTCTCACAGCCCTACGCCCCTCCCAAGTCTGCCTCACGTCCACCTCACCCAAGGGTCCTAACCCGACAGGACACAGGACCCCATTTTCGTCCCACAAATTCAGGGGTCAGAGAGATGGCTCCGTAGGTAGCCATCAATGGTGCTTGCTGCCAAGTCTTATGATTGGAGTTTGAGTCCCAAAGCATACACACACACACACACACACACACACACACACACTCACACCCCAACACACACACCACACACCAATAATAATAATAATAATAATAATAATAATAATAATAATAATAATAATAATAACAACAACAATAATTCCAGATAACACAGAATTTGCTTGGTTAGAGGAAAATCTCCTCATGTGAGACTTCTAAAATTCACCTGGCAGAAATTAAAAAGATTTAAACAATGTAAAAACTATCCGGAAGGGTGATTAATAATAGGCTTGTCTTACGTGGATAGGAGCGCAGCTTTTTGAAGCTCATTATATTTTGTATTACAGAACTGAAGCACATTCATTATACAAAATACAACGAACAAAGTGTGGAGGATGTAAAACGTGTACCACCCCACTCACCAGAAACTATTGCCGCTAATGGTTTGGAACTTATGCAGGTCTTTAGTAACCCTGTAAAGTGTGTGTGTGTCTCTGTGTGTGTGTGTAAGAGAGAGAGACAGACAGACAGAGACAGAGAGACAGAGAGAGAGACAGAGAGACACACAGAGAGACAAAGAGAGAGACAGAGAGAGACACACACACAGAGAGAGACACACAGAAAGAGAGACAGAGACAGAGACAGACAGAGAGTCAGAGACAGACAGAGAGACACACAGAGAGAGACACAGAGAGACAGACACACACATACACACACACACACACAGAGAGAGAGAGAGAGAGAGAGAGAGAGAGAGAGAGAAACAATGTTGGGTGCTCTCAATCTTTCTCCTTGTTATTTTTTGAGGCAGGGTCTCCCACCAACCTGAAGCTCATTGCTCCTTGATCCTGCTGGGGTGGCTGACCAATGAGCTCCAAGGGCCCTCCTGTCTCCTGAGCCAACCCCAGCCTTAGGATACAGACTGTGTCTAGCATATTTTCCTGTGAGCCCCTGAGATCTGAGGACCAGGCTCACAATGCTCACCTACTTTACCCACTGGGCCCTCTCCCAGGCCTTATTCTACCTTTATAAAGAAACCCTTGATACTTTATGGTGTTTAATGAAGACATCTCCATATCCTAGATATTTTCTGGCAGAAGTTCTGGTTCCAAGTCACATGGACTTTGGCGCATACTTAAATGTTCTGAAATCAAATGCAACTCTGCTGCTTGGGTAGATTCTTCTAGAAAGAACTCAGAGCTTTATGTTTTTCTTCTTCAATTGTGTGTGTGTGTGTGTGTGTGTGTGTGTGTGTCTGTATCCCCTCTCCCCTCAGGGGTGGTGGTCAGTGGGCAACCTTGGATGTCCATATACTCTCTGCATTTTGTTTGAAATAGAGTCTCTTGGTTTTCTTCTGTTTACTTATCCTTTTCTGTGTCCTGCAATCTCCTGTTTCTGTGTCCCGTGTGACTACAGGAGAATGATGTCACAGGGCCACACTCTCTCACCTGACCTTTACCCAAGTTGTGGAGGTTTGAACTCCGGTCCTCTCGCTTGTGTGGCAAGTGCTTTACCCGCTGAGCCATCTCCTAGTCCCGCTTTAGAGTTGAGGCAGAGCTGTTGCATGCTGCCCCCTGCTGGTTGTTGTTCCTGCACTTTTCATTTCTCAAGAATGCTATTAAAGAGCCACTCTGTGATAAACGTTACACAGAACCTGAGTTTGTGGTTTCTTAGATACAGTTTTGAAATCTATATACATGTTCCCCATCGCCCCGGTGACATTCCAGTAACCTTCAGTACTGCGACTGCATATCTCTCCTCTCCCTCATTGGCATGCTACCTCTGTCACACTGGACTGTGGGTTTTTGGTCTGTTCTCTGATCCTTCTCCACATGCATACACCCCTTTGCATTATTTCTTAGAACCACTTCACGTGTCTTGTTATCTGGTGTTATTCTTCCAGAGTTCTCAGAATTCAAAAGAAATTGAGTCTGGCAAGATGGCTCAGCAGGTAAAGATGCCTGCTGTGCTAACCAGAAGACCCTAGAACCCATGAGAAGGTAGAAGGAGAGAACTGGCCTCTACATATGCAAATTGTCCTCTGACCTCTACACATGTCTGCACACATGCATGCAGAATAAACACATGAGTAATAATTGGTTTCCTAGCTCAATTTGTCCATTTTAAATGGAACCCTGGACTGCTGATTTTTATTTAACAACACTGTTGCCATTTTAGTGGGGTCTCATTACATTGTAAATTATGTTTAAGAAATGTATATCTTCCTTCAAATTGAGTCTCTTTACCGGAGAATACAAAGTAACTTTTTACAGTCATACTCTGTGTGCATCTATCATTAGATATTTATTCTTAGAATAGAATAATTGGTGTGTGTATGTGTCTGTGTATATGTCTCTGTGTGTGTATGTGTCTGTGTGTGTGTGTGTGTGTGAGTGTTACCGTTATCCTCTGTGTACATGTATTAGTAGACATTTATTCTTAGAATAAAATACTTGAGGTGTGTGTGTGTGTGTGTACTTGATCTTTTAATGTAGTTAGTAGTCTATCATGCTCTTGGACAATTTTATAGTTTATAATAATTGTTTAGTTGGGTCCTTTTGTATCACAGCTGGACAGTCATATCATCTGCAGATAAAGATGATTTAACACCCCCACCTTTTAATTTTTATTCCCATAATGTTTTTCTTTAATTACACTGGTGATTTCTTCCAGAACAGTGCTAAACAATAGTACACTGGACTAATATTGGACATTTTTTGTTTTATTCTGACTTTAATGGGAGTGCTTTTAGGGTTTGTCCCATTAAGCACTAAGCATAAATTATTTTTTTACTAATAAAAATATCAACCAGACATCAACCCAGCTTGTGGAAAGAGATGAATCTATTTCATATGCTAAAGAAATAACTATCCCTTCCTGTTTTATTAAATGCTTTAAAAATTAAGAATAGTTATTGAATTGTGTCAAATGCCTTCTCAGGGCTTGTGGAAATGTCCTCAGATCATTCTCTTTAGACCTATTAAGGTGATGAATTATATTAATAGATATCTCCCCTGTCTTTTTATTATGAAAATTTTCAAATATGTATCAGTGGTGAAAGAAGGTAAACGTGGGTGGGGTCTACCTCCTGGCTGTGTCCTGTACGACAGACGGCTGTGCTGGCTTATGCTTTGGTTCATACTTGAGTCTTAAAATCTATGTGAATAACCTAGTCTTGATATGCTGAACCTTTCCTGTGACATGCAGGATGTTCCTCCCCACACAGTGGCTTTTCCTTGCTTGGACTGAAAATACTGTAAGTATGTGCGTGCTTGCCTGTATGTGAACTGATGTGCAGTATCCTCAGACTGGAAGGGACAGCAGTGTATCCCCTGGAGTTATAAGTGGTTGAGGGGCTACCAAGTGGGTGCTGGAGAATGAACCACAAAGCCATCTCTTTAGCCCCTTACTTGGTGTTTGAATTTGGACTACTATGTATTGTAAATACATATGGCATAAATTTATATGTGTGGACAATCTTGGTCAAAACCTGGGATCAAATACTTTGCGTAAGTGAAATAATCTAAATTGTTTTGTGAAATGTAGACACTGAGACAGTTTATGAAGTTCTGGGATTATCTGTCCCTTTAAAATAAGTAGAATTCCCCTAGAAAGCTATCTAGAATGAGTTGTTTTTTGAGAGTGTGGTGAAATCTGTAATACACTTTCTGTTTGCTCTGTGGTTACATGTCTGCATATCATTTCTTTCTCTTCTGGAGTCAGTTTTGATTTTTTTTTGTGTGTGTGATAAGGTCTCGATTTCTTCTAAGTTGAGCCACGTGTCACAACAGTTTTCACTGTTCCTGAGCCACGTGTCACGACTGTATGACTGTGGTCACTGTCTCCCCCACTAATGTTTATTTTCTAATTGCAGTTTTCATTTAGTGTACTTTCCTTTCTGATTTTTGGCAGAAGTCACCAAATCTTTGATATTCTTCCTCCAGAGGAAAATAAAAACTAGGAAAATCTGCACTGCTAATTTTAAAAAGTCTAATCTACTCCTGATTTCAAAACCAGACAGGAGTTATGCAAAGTAGAAAATTTAGACTAACTTTACTTATAGATATAGAATCGAAAATCTTAAGCAAATTTCAGGCTAAACAAGTTTGGTAATGTGCTAATATGCTATATTAAAGGAATGCAAGGATAGTTCAACATCAGGAAAAAATTCATTTATATCAGTATATTAATAGAGGGGAAAGAGAAATATAGGATAAGCTTAATAGTTAGGAGATAAATAAAAAGCATCTGACAATGTTCAGTACCTTTTAATAATAAAAATTTAAAAATCTGGAATTGGCAGGACAGCTCAGTGAGGAAAGATACCTGCTATCGATTCTAAGAGTTTGAGTTTAGTCTCTGGGACTCTCATGGAAGAAGGAGAGAACTGGCTCTCAAAACTTCACACACACACACACATACACACACACACACACACACACACACACACACACACACACACGCACAAATAAATCAATCCAAACAATGAAAACTATGAAGTTGGAGTAGAGAAGTGTACTTAATTTGACAAAGTTCATATAACTCAACACAAATGGAACACATCATAAATAAACTTGAGGTAGTTTCAAGACCTCAGTATCCCTTACAAGGATTGATAGGGTATTAGAGATCTCACAATATGGTGAGGAGTATGGGAAGATTATGAGATCTGGAAGGGGCCACCTAAAAGTATCATTAAGTATTCATAAGATTTAATCCCAATAGGTGTGGATGAGATTGTAGCTGATAAAGAAAGCAAGAGGCTACAGTGGGGTCTCCAGACACAAGATTGCTTTACACAATCAACAGCATGTCTACAGCAACAGGGATAAACAGTGATCAATACAATACACAATTGGAAAGTGATTGTGATAAAAGAAATAATAAGTAAATTTAGTGAAAACCAAACACTGCCAACCAGGTCAAAAAAGTCATCAAGTATTTGAGAATCACGCTAACAATATGTAAGATCTGTAGGACTTGACATTTCAAGTGTGAATGAATTAATAGCCCTGGCTACACAGATGACAGTCACGACACGGGTCAGCTTTCTCAAGACTCATTCCTAAATTCAGCGAATCAGTCTCATAGAAACGGTTGTATGAAAGGGTACACACATGTACACAGATTCAAACTCATATATATGTAACTTGCTGAGTCAACTCCCAGAGTAAAATAATTAACAGGGAGTCCATGAAGAGCTGAGTTAAAAATGTGAGGGATGGCAATATAAAGCCACAGTAGTCAAAACTGTGAGGATGAGGACATAAGCCAGCAGTAGTGTCTGCCTCTCTAATGTGAAGGCCCAGAACCCACTGGAGGTTGTGGTACAAATACAGCAATCCCAGTGCTAGGGCAACAGAGACAGGAGCATGTCCTGGGCTCACTGGCCAGCCTAATGCAGCCCCTGTAGCCTAATCAGTTAGAGCCAGGCCAGTGAGTCACCCTGTCTCAGAGGGTGTGGATAGCATTCCTAGAGGTGGATAGCATTCCTGGGGATGATATTTGAGGTTGTCCTCTGGCCTCCTCTCTCTCTGTGTCTGTCTTTCTCCATCTCTCCCTTTCTCTCTCTTCCTCTCATCAAAACAAATGTCAGCACATGAATAAGCAAATACAACTTTGAAACCAAACAATGAGCTCGAGAGCACACTTGTGAACATACAGGGATGGCGTAGGGATAAAGGAAGCCAGTGGGAACAAAGGGGTTCTTTGGCATAGAGTTTAATCCACTGAGAAGGTTAGAACCAGATCACTGTATGGCTTTGTGGAAGGGGGGACCCTGACCAAATTTAGGATTTAAATGTGAATGTAAAAATCACATGGTTAGTAGAAACAAGAAGGGACTTAGGGGAAGGAAATTGCTTGGCTCCCCAAACTTTAAAAGCACACACTATGATCCTGAATTTGATTACATCAGAATGAAGAAATTCTACTTGACAAAGAAACAACACGGGCCAATTAAGAGTCAGATGATAGAAATAGCATTTTTTTTCCAAAGTCCAAAACTGACAAGAGATTCACACCTAGAACTTACATGAGGGTTTGAAGAGAGGACGTCAGGTCCAGCAGAAAAATGGGCAAGCGCGTGACAGGCAATTTACAGAGAAGGAAACCCCAAAAGCTAATGAGCATGCTATGCAATGCTCAAACTCATTAACAGTCCAAGAAATGCAAATTAAAAATCAGACATCACTTTGCACCTTCTGACTGGCAAAAACTCCACAGCCGGGAAATACCAATTAATGCAGAATGGAGGGAGCTAGGATTCCTCACGAGGACTGATGGGAGTGTAAATTGGTAGGGGCTTTTTTTTTGTGATCTCACACTACTTATGCAAATTATGTACACAAGGACCCAGAGGATCCAAAGGGAGCCCTACAAGGATGGTGTTGGTAGTCAGAGGGCAGATAGGTGCAGCCTGAAGTGACCCCACTATCATGAAGCAGAAGTTCCAGTGACCACAGAACCACATAGATCAATCTTGCCAGCAGAGAGACAATTGAAATGTAAGAAAATGCCAGTGTGGTGAGTATGCTGTTAATGTGAACTATAAACACACATACACGTCTGTGGCTGTGTGTGGGTGTGTGTCTTCACCAGCCCCACCAAGGACTGGCTGGATCCAGGCTATTCAGACTGACATGATGTCATCAACTTCTGGGCAGCATAGAGATAGATTGCATTAGAACAGAACTTGTGGCTGGGGGCATAGTGGTAGAGGGCTTGCTAAGCACTTGTAAAGTCCTTGGTTTGGTCCTCAGCACCATATAAACTGTGTCACATGTGGCTGTAAGCATTGACAAGGCTGGAGCAGGGAGATTAGGATTTCAAGGCCATCTTCAGCAAGTTCAAGGCCACCTAGGATGCTTGAGAGCCACCACCCCTCCAAACAAACAAAACAAAAGTAATTTTTTTTACCAAGTCTACAGCAATGTGCCCTGTGGCCAAGGCTTGCCTACCTTCTGTAGCTTGTCACACCTGGAGACAGGACCCAGGACACTGTGATTGGATGGGATGTGCATCCTTTGGGGACAAAGAGGTTGTTGGGGCAGAATCAGAACAACTTCTGTTCTACCTGGTGGGAAGGAGGGAGTGTCTGTGACACAGATCACAGGGCCCCGTGTGAGCTGGAGGGCACACCTGATGGCTTCCCTGGTCCGCACAAAGGGCAGCTTTGTCAGTTCCTATTAGAACTGAGCATTATCAGGGAGGCTATTTTCCAAATAACTATTTCTTGAAAATGCTATTTTTGAAGGCAAGCCAATATCACACCTGTAGACATGTGAAACCACTGGACTAGTCTCTTGATGCTGGAACTCAGCCCCCATCTGTGATGCCCACTGCTCTCAGCATCCCCTTCTCCATGAGAACATAGATGGCCAGGTTCTCTCAGTCATGGGATCAGTCTAAGAAGTTCCTAGGAACAGCAGTTTCTATGGCAACCATTTCACCTACCCATGTACAGAGAGAGAGAGA
>NW_022196897.1:21918591-21987221 GCF_008632895.1 Mastomys coucha
AGGGCGAGGGAGAGGGAGAGGGAGAGGGAGGGAGGGAGGGAGGGAGAGAGGAGAAGAGGAAATGTGGGCTGCTGGAGAGATGGCTCAGTGGTTAAGAGCACTGACTGCTCTTCAGAGGTCCTGAGTTCAATTCCTAGCTATAACATGGTGGTTCACAACCATCTATAATGGGATCTGATGCCCTCTTCTGGTGTGTCTCTGAAGACAGAGACTGAATACATACATAAAATAAATGCATAATTCTTTGAAAAAAATGTTTAAAACTTAAATACTCACCCATGGACATGTGAAAGACACAGACTCCCACTAGCTCTGTGACACATCCAAATGCCCATGCAGACCTTCACAATAGGTGTGCAGAATGACCTGCAAGCTCACCTGAGGGCCTGAGGGTGCACTCAGTAACCTGCAGATGGCACACACACCTATCTCCCGCCCTAAACCTGAGCTTCCCATCTCCCTTTCATCTTCTGGGATGTGACTCACTCCTTTTCAAGTCTCAGTTTTGATGTTATCCTTGACTCCTCTCACATATTCTAGCCTATTGGGAAATCCTGCTGCCAGGAGCTTCAAACAGCTGGCTGGGCTCATGCCTTTAAAAATCTCAGCACTCTGAAGGCAGAGGCAGGCAGATCTCTGAGCTGGAGACCCAGAGAAACCCTGTCTCGCACCCCTTTCTCCACCAAAACAAAACAAAAACCCTAAAACCCAACAGCCCAAGTCAGTCTCTTTTCACCCTGCACCAGTGTCATGAACTGCAATATTATTTCAGGGACTTTGTTTTTGTTTTGCTTTTTTGAGACAGGCTCATGTAACCCAGAATACATCTGGCCTTGAACTCCCAGTCCTTCTGCAAACTAGGATTACAGACATGTGCCACCATACCCAGTTCTAATTTCTCTCCATACTCAGAATCTGTCCTATGCCCAGAGCCTGTCCTTGGGGCCCCAGACTGGGGTGGGGGTGGGGGTGGCAGCCCTGGCTGGAAAATGTCATGCTAAGAAATATATTACAGCTCCAATATTTTATGTCCAAATACAAACGGAGTCTCCTGCCAACCATTGCTTGAATGGATCCCTAGCTTTCCTTGCCTGGCATCTCTTCCTCACCCTTCCCTGTCCCTCCCCTGTTCTTTGTGGATCCTGCAGCTTGCTGCTGTGAGCCTATCATGGGGCCCTCACACTGGCTAGAGTCCTACCTGGATCTCCAAAGCCCTAGCTGCATTTGTGTGATAGGGCCGAGTAACAATCAGACCTGGCGTCGAGTCAAGGTCAAAGCGCCCCCTCCCTCGCTATACTCTCTCCATAGGCATGTGGGGGGCCTCTCCCTTCCCTCTCCCTGGCTGCTGGTGTTTTTAGAGCATCCTTGCTACCCTGTGGTATGTAGATCTGTCACTCCAGTCTCTGCCATTGTCTTCCCGAGGCCTTTTCTTCTGTGGGTTTCTATGGCCATCTCTTCATATAGGGACGCCAGTCACAGTTAAGTGAGGGTCCACAAGACTCTGGGATGGTCTTCTTCAGCCAGTTACACATGTGATGATCCTATTCCCAAATAGGGTGTTGGGATCCTCACATAATTTGGGGGTCTTGGGTGGAGACCATGACAAGATCTGGGGCATTCATTTCTACTTTCCAAGGATTTCTCCAGCATCACTGCGCATTCATGGACTTTCTCCTCGCCAGGCCAGGAACCCAGGCAGAAGCACCTCCGGGAGGGAAGGCTTGATTTCGGCTCCTGGTTTGTGGCTGCCGTTTGCCATGGCAGAAAAGGTGAGATGGCAGGAACGTGAGGTGATTCTTCCTACTTTGTGCTCAGTCAGAAGGCACGCAAATAGATTCATGCTAAGGGGGCAACTGGCCTTCTTTTTATTCAGTCAGGGACCCTGGCCCACAGGATGGCACTGCCCATTGTCAGGATGAGTCCTCCAGCTTTCATTAAACCTCTCTGGGGCATGCTCACAGAGGCACCCAGAGATGTGTCTCCTAGGTGATTAAGATTCAGTCTGATTGACAATGAAGATGAACCAGGGCAGTCATTCCAAAGGCCCACTCTGGCTAGCCCATGGGTGGCCGAGACCCTTCCCAGGGCCCAGCCCTCCGCCCTCCTCAATAAGTTCTACTTTTGCTTTTGCTAGAGTAGATATCCCCACAGCATGCAATAGCTACACTTTTCCTTAAGTCTGTCATTTCTTGTCTGTCTGTCTTTCTTTTGGATTCAAGACCCAGGAGGATTTGGTTTTGGCTTTGTTCTCTGACAGACTGGTCTAGGCATGCCCCATGTGGCTCTGAGTGGAGGAATGGGGGAATGTCTCAGAAATACACATGTGCCTGTTCACAACACTGCACACACATGTACATGAGAGACATGGCTACCCATCAGATCATGATATATGAAAACACGAATGCATGTGAAAACTCACAGATGTATGAACATAAAGATATACACAAGCACATGCACATACAGATTGCATATGTACATACACATGTGTGTGTGTGCATGCCTATGCATCCACAAGCATATATTTTTCAGGCCCCATTAGTTAGGCTGTGTTGTTGATCACATACACACACACAAACACACATACATACACACACACACAATACCCAAGCCACACATGTATTTTTTTCTGATCCCAGCCCCCTTATTGGCTGAGCTGGATCTGTGGACCTTGCTACTATGGGGTGCACTTCCTCCCGGAAACCCTCTCTCTGGCTGGTGGCAGAGGCCTGGTAAGAAAGAAAACAAATAACCTTGCAGGGTTTAAATAAGCAAAGTTTTGTGCAAAGCAGAGGTTAATGTACTTTATTGTTCAATGTCATGTTCCTAGTGGATTGGTGGAGGGAAAAATGTGATTAATTGCCCCGAAGCCCACGGATCTACAATTATTTGGTTGTTGTGAACAAATAAAGGACTTCAGTATCCATCATATTCAAATGAGGCGGCAGAATAAATGATGGCGGGCTGGGGAGGAACAAAACCGAGGCGTGTTCCTCCAGGATGGAAGGCGACTGGCGCCTTGTCAACCAGACGCTGGATGGTGGCAGGAGCCGAACCCGTCTGTCTCTGCACCACCAGTGAGGGCTGGCCTGACCCCGCAAGGGCCGCAGTTAATTCATGTCACCCCTCGCACCTCCAGCCTGCGTGGTAGGAAGAGCAGGCGCCAATTCCCTAATAAAGACTTGTTTTGCAACGAGGCCGAATTGGGGCGGGGGCACAGATCTTCATTAGCGCCCCTTTCCTGGGCCACGCTCGTTACAGAGCACAGGTACTGGCTAAATGTGTCCGATCATTCATCATGATTTTGCCCTCCACTTTGTCACAGCGTGGGGATTTAAGGAAGATAGATGGTACGAGATGTTGTCTCCTCCGCAGACGCTTTCTGCTCTGGTAAGTGTGTCCGAGGCAGAATTATTTCGCCACTTTATTATTTCCTAGTGAGTGTTTGTCAGAGCGTCGCCTCTTGGAAGGAGCGAGTTGTTTCCTGTCACTCAGGGATGTCGCGGGAGCTGTGATGCTTGGCTGGGTTCAGCAGCCAGCTGGAACCCAGTCTGGGTCTCCAGGCAGGGCTGTGGGGGGTCCTAGGAGGCTGGGCTGCAGGGTGAATGTCAAATACAACAGAACCGCTGAGCCGGCAGACTTTGGGGGAAAGGTGGGACTCAGGGACTTTGGACAAACTGGACTGGGTCAGGGGGAGTCCTGCGGATGTTTGTGGGCCTGGCCTGGCTAAAGGCCAGGGTGTAGAGTGGAGAGTTGTTCAAATCAGTGTCCAAAGAGCTGTGTGAGCTTGGCCTTGAGTTGAGCCAGCTGGAGAGGGTGCAGGCAAGGCTGAGGCTGAGGCTTGCCGGGGACTGCCATTGTCAAAGGGGAGTGCAGCTCATCTTGCTGGCACCAGAGGAGCTCTCTGTCCTGACCAGACAGCAGACAACCAAGTGCTGACCCATAGGGACCTCAGCTGCCGGGAAATGACAGGAAGTTAATGATGAAGGCCAGTGGGCTTGGGAAGATGGCTAAGTTGGTAAAGTACTTGCCATGCAAACAGAAGGACCTGGGTGCAGATCCTCGGCACCCATGCAGAATCATGTGGTCTGAGCACTCAGGAGGTGGAGACAGGAGGCTCCCTGTAACTTGCTGGCCAGGGACATCTGGCTGGTCAGTGAGCTCTGAGTTCAGTGAGAGAGTCCATGAAGGGAGGAAAATGCCTGATGTCAAACTCTGGCTGTCACTCACATGCACTTACACACACACACACCTCCACATATATGTGTGTACTCACACAGAGAGCGTGAGAGTTGAGCACAGTCTGAAGCCAGAAGCCCCAGTCCTGTACTCGGAAGAGTGAGAAAGTGACTTCTTCCCTCCTATCGGGTGACTCTGGTCTCAAGCAGGAGGTGGGACATCTGGGGGTCACTGGCAGTCCTAATGCTCCTTCCTTGGTCATGTGCAGTGTTGAAGGGTCCTCGGCTGTCTCTGTCCAGTTAGGGGGGCGTGGCCCTCAGCCACAAGCACCTGGATGCCATGGCTGTAGAGGATCCTGCTTTTCCTTGGCTTTCCTGCAGGACAGGTCGCTCTGGGTGGTGAGCCCAGAGTGAACAGTCATCGGAGCTCTGAGGAAACCAGGCAAGCTGAGGAGGATGAGGTCAGGGACAAAGGCACTGTCCAGACGACAAGCCCTGTCCCGTGGACCCCCTGCTACCTGCTTATGGCCCTTCTTTCTCCTCCTCAAAAGTGAGGGTCCATCCCCAGTGATGGACCAAGCACAGCATTTGAGGGTCAGGGAGGTCTGGGCTCAAAATCTTCACTTGCTGTAATGTTTTCGGCCTCAGTTTCCCCAGCTGTTAGATGGGTGCATATTGTAAGTGTTCTTTCAATTCGGGCACCCCCGCCCAGACTTCTTTCTCTTAGGTTCCTGTGGGCCCAGCTGGCTCTGCCCAGTCTTTGAAACCATGGCTTTCTGACTGGTATCCAGACACCTCACCCACTCCTTAGTGTGGACATCTCCATAGCAAGCAATTTCCCACAATGTACCTGACTGCTGAGACCTCCAGTTCCTCCAACCCAACCTGGAATACAAACTTTCCCTATTAGGAGCCCGCAAGCTGGTATGGATGGATGGGAGAGAAACATGACCCACTCTTTATGAACCCAGGGCACCGCCAGGTCCTGCTCCCAAGCAGAGATGCAGTGGCCGGGGTTGTGCACACAACACCTTTTGGTCCCACCACAGTCCTTGTACCTTCACCCCCACTGTGCAGTTGGTAAAACCAAACCTGTTCAGGTTACCTAGGACACTGAAGGTGACATGGCTGTCACTCATGCCTCATGGATTCCAGTCTGAGCACATTTGAGGACCAACTTTGCCTGCTGGGTTCTGCAGAGCTGCTAATTGGCTGATTGGTGGAAGGCTATGATGGACACCTACTACTTCCAATCAGGGTTCAGCCCATTTGCCTTTTTTTTTCCTTTGCTGCTCATTTGTAGAGGTGTCTCAAGCTCATAGCTCAAGCAGAATCCCAAAACCTGTGATTCCTTGTATTCCACTTGCCTTTTTCCTTTTTCATGTTTTTTAAAAAATATCTTACCTAACATTAATTTATTCCTCCATTCACTAATGCATGCACCTCTTTGTTAATTCACTCATTCATCAGTTCTCTCATTCATTAATTCACTCACTCATTCATCAGTTCTCTCATTCATTAATTCACTCACTCATTCATCAGTTCTCTCATTCATTAATTCACTCACTCATTCATCAGTTCTCTCATTCATTAGTTCTCTCATTCATTAATTCATCCAGCCATTTATTTATTCATTCAGCAATCACTAAGGACTCATGTCTTTGATGGAAGCTTTGAGTAACCAAATCCAATCCAACATGTGATGGAAGCTGGTGACAGGACCTGGCACAACCACAGCCACATGTCCTGCAGATAGAGCACCAGCAAGTCCTTTACACAGCATTGTGAGACTGAGGACCTTAGGGTTGTGGACTCAGTTGGCCAGAGGAGGAGGAAGACCAGCAGTAATCACCATACAGGAGCCGTAGGGCGCTGCCCTGGGTTGGGCTAACTCAGCACACCCAGCCTCGTAGTTCCTGCTGCATTGCCTGCTCTCCACCCTCCACCTTTCTTTCTGTCCTGCAGCCAGGGAGACTGTCCTGGAACACAAGTCTGATACTGTTGCTTTGCCTCAAAAAGTTCAGTGATTGTGCTGAGAGAGGACTCAGTCACTAAAGGCTGGCTGCACAGGCATGGCTCCCTGAGTTCAGGCACGTTCACAGCACTTGCCATGACAACACAGGAGAGATGAAGACAGAAGATGCTGGGACTCACTGGCCAGCCAGCATAGCCCACTGTGGTGGTCTGAATAAGAGTGACCCCCATTGGCTCATATGCTCCAGTGACACACAAATCACCACGCTCCCCACCATAATGATAATAGACTAAGCCTCTGACGGTAAGCCAGTCCCCAGTTAAATGCTTTCTCTTGTAAGAGTTTCTTCAGTTATAATCTCTTCCCAGCAATAGGACAGTGACTAAAACACCTACTTAGCGAACTCTGGGCCAGTGAGGGGCCTTGTCTCAGTAAACAAGGTGGCAAGCCAGCCAGGTGGTTCAGCAGAGAAAGGTTGCCTGTTCACTAGCTTGCTGACATGAGTTTGATCCCAGGATCCACAAGGCACAAGGAGAAAACTGACTCCTTCAAGTTGTCCTCTGACCTCAACACATAAGTATGTGTGTGGGGGGGGTGCCTCGCGTGTGCGCGCATGTGCACACACTCACACACTCCCCCCCACATGTATGCATACACATACATGGTGTCTTCCTAATGCCTACACACTTTAAACCTAAACCATGAACTTGCCCCTCAAGGCCTTTCCTGTCACAGCTACAGGATCTGAATCTGCTGCTTCATGCCCTGTCTACCTTCATTCCCTCATCTGTACAGCAGCGGTGGTGGAGGCACCGCCCACTGTTACAGATGGGCCTTTCTCAACGATAGCAGTCCCAATACTGACCCCATGCACTCCTCCTGTGGGATGGCAGAGGCTCCCTCCTAAACTCAAGTGGATGTTGTTTAATGCCTCATCTTAGATGCTTACAAGTGAATCATAAAATGCTACTCACGTTTGTTTAGCTCCTTGAGATTCCCTCCCTTGGAATTCCAGTAGTCAAACTCCAAAAAAAGCCCATCACAGATGCCTTGTGTGCAGTCAGTGCTAACCTGCCCACTATGGGATTTTGCCATGTTAATAAAAGTCTGCTCCAGGGGAAAGCCCCCATGGAGCTGAATGAGTGCACCCTGCCAAGACCTTGAGCATGGTGAATCCTCAGGGCCATCTTTAGACCTTATAGCTAGGGAACTTGTCACCCAGTCAAAGATAGCTGAGATACCAACCCTCTAGAGCCCTTGGAGGAAAATGAAGTGAGCTAGTTTGTCATGACAATCGACCACACAAGTAGATCCAATCACATATTTATGTTTCAATGTTCTGAAGGCTGCAGGTCTGAGATGAGAGTCAGGTAGTCAGCCCCTCCTGAGGCCTAGCTGTCTGGCTGTGGCTAGCTATTCCCTCCTTCTGATGTCTCCCACAGCCCACTTCTGCATATGTCCTCACCTCCTTTTCATATCAAGACAGCGATACTGGATTAGGAACTATCACTAATGGCCTTATTCTAAAATCATTCCTATTTTAAAGAACTGTGTGTGGTTACAGTCCCATCCTGAGAAGTTGGAGCCAAAATGTCCATATATGAGTTGCAGTGAGGGACAATTTAGTTGATAACAATAAAGGATAGCTTCAGTGAGGGACAGTTTAGTTGGTAACAATAAAGGATGGCTTATGGAACACTCTGAACAGTTCCCATTCATGGAAAGCCTTAGTCAATGTCAGCCAATGTCCCCGTGCTAACTGTCATCTTCACTGCCCTCTGCCTGTTCTCAGCCCAAGCCAACTCCCTGGGGGACTAGCTCAGGTTCCCAGGCCGCCTTTTAGGCTGTGCCTTCTGCGTGATATGCCCACTCCTACTCTCCACTCACCCAAATCCTTCCTGTCTTAGGAGGATAACCCTCCCAGTTGCTGACTTAAGGGCTCTGGCAGCCCATGTCTGAGGCCCTGTTTGACAATCCTTCAGTCTAACGGGTATGAGAAGACTTGGCTTCTTAGTTTTTCAATCTGAACTTTTGTTTTGTTTTATAATATAGAGGTAGGGTGTATTTTTCTTCCTGGTTATAAAAACCAATGTGTTCTCAGTGTATAAAAACCTATAAAGCACACTTTCTTTAAAAAGAAAGCCAAAAAAATAATCTTACAGCAATATATTTTTTGTTTGTCTTGTTTTTGAGACAGCTTTCATGTAGCCCAGGTGGGTCTCAAACTTATTATATAGCTAAGGATAACCTTGAACTTCTGATCCTCCTGTCCTCAGCTCCCAGGTATTTTGATTATAGGCAGGCACTTTTATCCCTTGTTTATGAGGTTCTAGGGCTTCATGTTAGGGGAAGCGGTTTACCAACTGAGCCACAACCCTAGCCATGATGAGTAAGTTTTTGATGTTGTGGCTTATGTCTTTCTGGAAATTTTCATAGGTGTGAATGTAATATGTACATGAGGTTTTGACCCTTGATTCTAGAGTAAGGGACTTCTGGGTGAACCCTAGGGTTAACTGTGCAGTTCCAAAGTGTATTAAACAATATATGTCCACATACAATGTGCATCCTAAAAACCACACACTTCTTAGGATCAAGAAAATATGGTATGGTTAAGGAGGTGACCTCAGGCTGCCTAACCCTGAGCCCCAAGTTCAATCCCAGAACTCATGGGAAAATATGGATACTCTGGTAAGCATCTGCAATCTGCAGAATGCCTATAGTGGGATAGAAAGTGCAGGTGAAAGAATCAGCCAGAAATTCTAAGGTTGGTGAAGCCTGAATCACTCAGTACAGCAGAAGTGGGAAAGCCTGCCTCAGTGGGGTAAGGAACCAACTTCTAAACATCTGACTTCCACACATGTGTGCACACCCACACTCACATGGACACCATGCACAAAGCAAGAAGGAAAGGAAAAGGCTGAATATATATATATATATATACTCAGAATGAGATTCTGTGAGCACTATGGTTAGGAGGGGGGTTGTTTTATCTTAGTATCTGGGACCTTCCTGTGTTGTTCCAGGTAACCTTGAACCCCTGTGCTCAAAAGATCTCCTGCTGTAGTCTCCCAGTAGCCAAGCTCATAAGTGCTCGGCTCATGAATACTGTCTTTGTTTAACAAAGCTTACCCATAATTCCACATCAACAAATGAATGGTGCTGTGGTGGATTTTAGTGGCTGCAAAGTACTCCACAAAACTTATCTCTCACGTGAAGTTGTCCCCAGCTATTGTGCAGGGCAGTTGCAGTTCTCCGGTGCATGGGTCAGCAGCCTGGAGCACAGGGGCCCTGGGAATCACTGGTGAGCATTCATTTCTCAGTAACGGCAGGCTGTGAATCTGAGGTCACGGGACTCTGACATCATGCACTTGGACTGAGCTTTTCAAAGCTCCCAACCCAGTGTATTTCAGGCCCTGCTATGTGGCCCAGCTCCTGAATTCTTTCATCTTCACATACCCTCTGCTGCTTGGTTCTTGGCTCTAAGCACACTTTGATTTTCACATGCAAGCCTTTTCCCACCTTAGGGCCTTTGCATTCCCTACTCAGACACCCTCTCCAGGAAGCTGTCTATGATTTATCCCTCCTTGAGCAAGGTTCCACTGGCCTTTCTTGGGACACATGGCATGTTTACCATTAGGGTAAGTCAGGAAATTGCCAGCACTCAACTTCTGAAATTATGCTGTAGGCAATTTCTGAGGGTTGACTACTACAGACCAGCGGTGCCACCCATTCAGGGAGCAATGGCATTTTAGGACAGGGACCTCTCTGCAATGCTCACTGTGGCATTATCCCAGCACTGTACCTGAACCCAGACTGCCTCACCTGTCAATATAATAAGTAAATGAATACTGAAGTTCAGATTGAATTTGAGGCTTTAAGTGCCTTAGCACAGTCTATGCTAGCAAGGGGGATGGGGAGGAGTCACCTGCCTTCCACTTGGCTCTAATCACTGGGAGCAGAGACATGGACCAAGGCGGGTTAAGGCTGGGTGCACATCCTAGCCACAGTGGCTGGCTCTAGACGCCACAATTTCCAACCCCGTTTCTCCAGGATATGCCCAGTCTTTGAAATGGCCCAGCAGCAGCTGAGTTCCTCTAGATGGAGAGCAGAGGCCAAGGACACGGGGAGAGGCCCAGGTGCTGCCTCTCATCCTCATCGTCCTCTTCCTCCCCGCCCTCCCCATCCTCTCCATCGTCCTCGTCGTTGTCCTCCTCCTCCTCTTCCTCCTTCTTCTCTTCCTCCTCCTCCTCCTTTCCCTCCTCCTCCTCCAACCTGGTGGTCCAGGCTTGTAGCTGGTGCACTGTGCACTTATGGCCACAAGGTGGCAGTGTTGGCACCAACAGGGCTCTAGGAGGCACAGGCCAGCCAGCTCCCGCAAGATGCCTTCAGAGGCTGCTGCGTAGTGTGCATGCTGGGTGCACAAAAGGGTGCATGTGTTGGGCGGTGTGTGAGGGTGCATGTAATTATAGATAGTATATTCTGGAGGGGTCTATGTGCATAGGTACACATGCATGTTCAGTTTTTTGTATGTAGTATCTGTGCTCCCGTGGGTGGTTTTAATGGTGGCGGCTTGTCTTTGTGTCTCTGAATCTGTATAACTATATGAGCTAAGAACGCTCACAGGGAGACAGTATTTGTATGTAAAGGCATTATGGTCCTGATGTGCACATGAAGGGTAAGTGGTTCTGCAAGAGAGGAGGGGGCAGTTTGAGTCCCAAGGCCAGGGACTTTTGGGGCTCTGTCTAGGACCCTCTCCTCCATACACAGCTGTTCTGATTCGGACCCTCAGAGCCTGGAGCTGGGGACTCACTGGTTGCACCCCACTTCAGATGCTTCGTTTCAACCTCCCCTGCCCACATCTTTCTCTGGGCCTCCTTCCTTCAGCCACTGAGACTGTGGCAACAGAGCTTACCTAAGGCACTCTGCACATAGTAGGCTGGCAGCCTTCAGCTGGCATGCAGCAGGGCCCACCCCAGCTCCCCACTGAGAGTCACTGTTATTGCTAGGATCCTGGGTGGTCCCTCAGAGCTGACTTCAGGGTGTTCTATACTCACTTGGTAGTGACCAAGACAGAGTTCTGCCTGTCCCCCCAGGGGGGACTAGGTCTCAGATTTGATGCCCCAGACTTTTGGAAGATATAGGAATGCCACTAATTCCTTCTCTTGGTCCCTTCTATTACCCTGTGCAGGCAGATCACAGCTCCCTCCCATCCTGCTCCCTCCCCCTGCCAGGCGAGGGCCCAGAGTGGCACGTCTGGCCATGTCTGGCCACCCTTCCCCCCATGGTTATTAATAATTGGGTATTAGGCAAGCGGCACTATCGATTCTGGCGCGGGCAGCTCCAGGTCGGGGTAATTTATGGAAACACCGGTGTCCCTGGTGATAAATAATGAGGTGATCGTGAGGATGGGTCACTAGTGAGTGGCTTCCACCTTCTACCCTGTCCACTAACACACCAGCTCATAAATGGAGGAAAGAGGGAGAGGCCCAGCAAGCTGGAAAGACAAAGGATGCTTTGGTGATGCGCGCCTCCAGAGGACAAGGGGAAGCAGAGACGTGGCTCTGTGGGGTCCAGGCGGCGGGAGCTTGTGGGAAAAGGAACAGAAATACAAAGAGGGGAGAGATGGGGGAGAGAAACAGTGGAGACAGGAGACACAGGGAAAGATGGGGTGGGAGAGGGATGAAATACAGACAGGGCAAAGGAAAGGGGGACAGAAAAGCCCCGAGGCTGCACAGGGTGGGCATGGCAAGGGCAGAGACAAAGAGGGAAGACTTGAGCAATTAAGGCCAGCCACTCCCTGAGGGAACAGGGTCGGTGCTGTGTTCTAACCATGATGGATCCAGCCTGTAGTCAAAGGGACAGTGTGCCCTCGAGGAAAACTTTGGAGCCCACCTCTCTCCTGGGCCCAGCAGTGTAACCTTAAACAGGTCGCTTCCACGCCGTGTGACTCTAACTCCACTGAGTGGATAGAATGTCCAGTTAGCCACAGATAAAGCAGGGCAAAGCTAAGAGAATAGCAGAAGGAGCCACATCAGGGGGGCACCTCCCAGAGGTGAGGTTTGATTTGGGCCTAGACTTACACTGGGGAGAGAGTCACTCCTAGGGATAGAAACATTACGTGATGATGCTTTCAAGGTTGGAAGGAAGGCCACCAGGGTCTGGATTGGAGCCTCTAGTGTACCAGCCTCCCCAAATCCACACCTTCCCCACCCCACCCCACCCCCACCCCCACACATACACCAGCTCACCAGCTTTAACTTGGTTATCTCCAGGGCCAAAGAACTCATTGCCACTCTTGAGAAAATCTAATTCTGAAAAAGACCTTTTTAAAAAAAACAATTCCCCTTCGTCCCCAGTTTAGCCTCTCCCTCTGCTGCCCACTCCCGTCCCCAAACTCTGATTGACAGGTAGCTGCCCCACTTGGCTGCTGTTGACAATGCTTCCAGTCTGGCTCATCACCCTGTCTTGGGCAGAGCCAGGGATAGGGATACTGTTCCTTCTCTCTGGATCAATAACGCTCACTTTGGGCAACCCAGAGCCTGGGACTTCTTGGAGAAGTGTCACATGCTGCCTCTCTTCCTGTGTCTGCCATCTTTTCTGGGTGGAAAAGAATATCAACCCCAGTCTGCAGGCTGACCTGAGAAGTACACCCAATCTGTGTTCCCCTGGGTAGTGTCTTGGTCCCGCTGCCTGTTGATCAGGTGACTGTGTACGGGGCCCCAGTGTTCCCTAGGCTCCCAGAGTCACGTACAAGGTGCCCAGCATCAGAGGAAACTGCAGTGTTTTTCTGCTCTCAGGGCCCCTTCCCCACTGCCTTTCCTACACTCTCTGAGCAGCTGAGGTTTCTCCTTCACATCTGGGTCTCATGTTCCAGAGCCTACAGTGATCTTCACAAGGTTCTGTGCCCTGGTTCTGAGCCACCATAAGTCAACATCCTCATGCTCATCCCTATCCTGACCCAGTGGGACCTTCCCACAACAAGGAGACCTCAGATGCCCTAGGCCACCTTGTCAGTAGTTTCCCTGTAACCACCCATCGCTTGTGTCCCTTTGTGGAAGTCTGTTCCTAGGGACTTCTCTTCACTTTTTAGCTTCACACCTCGACCTTCTTTCATGCTGGAAGGTAGGGCGCAGGCCCATCTGATACATGCTCTTCTTAGCAACTGCTCTTATGGGATCATCATGGCTTCCTGTTAGGGGAACGTTCTAGAACGTTCCTTCTACTCTAGACTCTTCATTGAGCTACTAAACTCAACCAGTGCTGCTCCTATTCCTGATCTCAGCAGCTGATTAACATGTTGTCTCCACATTTTACAGATATCCGTGGTACGAGGTCTGGCCACACGCACCATGGATACCATCTTATAAAGGACAGTTCCAGGCAACTGTTAAAAGGTCCTGAACTATTACAGGGCTGGGGCTATCCGGTGGGAAGTGGATGGGCTTGGAAGCCTTTGGACCTTGTACAGAGACAGCACCTTAATCAGTTAAGGATGAATGGGGCCTACACCCAATAGGGATATGGGGAAGTGGGTGGATCTATGTAGCTGGAGGGCCTGGGAGAAGTGCAGTCCTGCCCCTGTGGAGTGGGTACTCAGGCCAGCCATCTGGGAGGGAGGCAGTTTGTGAGGTTTCAGGGCAGACGTAGTGTTCAGGATGCTGGAGAACATACATTCTTGGGTCCTTGATTTTTGCTACATCCGGTCTGGAGGCACTCGGCACCAGGCAGATGCAGGGAGGAGGCTAGCCGTGGCTGATAAAGGACCAGGGCTGGAGGGTGTGGAGGAAGTGAGCTGAGGCCATATACAGAGACTGGAGACTTGTGGAGCTGGAAGAAGGACATCCATCAGGGTAAGTGACAGGGACCTGTGAGCAGGCTGCGGCCTAGGATGAGGAAGCGTGGAAGTAGACATCAACTCTGGGATCTGTGTGTATCTTCCTCCCCAGATGTTCCCCTAATGCTAGCAGAACTGAGAAGGGCAGGCAGGGGTTAAGCCAAAATCTGGTGGCTTTTTCAGTGCCTTATAAATGTGAGGAGAATGTCCCACCATAGAGCTATACCGTGGTTCTCCCACAGACCTTTTAGACACTTAGTCTAGACAGAAAGCCTGTACCCATAAGCTGTAACTGGGGCTCCCAAGAGTCTCCAGATTCCTTTCTAGTTCCCAACATGTCAGGCTCATCTCAGGGACTTACTTGCCCCTTGTCTTACCAAGGCTTACCTGGTTGGTGACAGAGGCAGGCAGGCTTCACAGCAGGTATATGAGTCTCTGTTTTGGATCCCACAGCCCAGCTTGGTGGTCCTCTGGCACATAGTAGGCTCTTTCTCTCAGCTTGCTGGATCTCCTTTTCCTTGTGGTTTGTGCAGCCAACCTCCCCCCACCCACCCCAGATCCCCACCTCCACCCCAACTCAGCCTTCTACTGTGTCTCAGCACTGGGTGCTCTCAAGCTGTCTGTCTCCCTCCCACGGAAGAAGCTGTGGCACTGCTGTGTCTGTCCTAAGCTGTGTCCTGGCTCCGTGGAGGCCCTGGGTCACTGGTCACCATGGGCTGAATGCTGAACAGACAAACAGGCTACCTGTGACCCTCCTGGTTGGACACGGGGGAACTGACTGAGTTTGGGCTGCTGCTGGGCCCCATGCCCCTCCCAGGTCCTCGGCACCCCCTCCCCGCCCCTAACGGCTTTGTTCCCGACCTCAAACCACAGGGAGAATAAAGTTTGTGAAATATTAGTTTAATAAGACATGCGACTACTATTAAGGATCCAAGGGTTCTTATTTATTATTCATGGGGCCTCGTGATTTAGGGGCAAGTGGGTCCGCAGAGGCTCTGCTTGGCCGCCTCTCCGGCAGCCAACCCTCCCCTCCGTGCCTGGTTTCCATCACCCTCTCCCCCTACACCTTCTCACACTACAGGGCTCACAAGGACCCTCCACCCTCACCAGGTGGCCGCGGCTCCTCCTTGGCTGCTTCTTCTAGGCTCTCACTTGCGCTGGAATCTCTGAGAGAAGAGGAAGGTCATGACTGTCCACATCCTGCCTGCTGAGACCGATCATCAGTTTTTAGCAGGCTGGGGGCGCTATTCCTCTTCTGTTTCCTTTCTAGGGTCCTGGGACCTCTGAGGGCAGGTAGGTGAGGTAGGCCCTTGGCAGATTTGAAGAGTGAGGAGAGAACTGGGTTAAACTTGCGTTAACCTGTTCTGTGACCTGGGGCAGGTTCCTTGCCTTCTCCGTCTCTGTCTCTGTTTCCCTCTAAGATCAGAGTTTCCGTGCATCATCTGAAAGTCTCTCAGCATGAAGGAAATGTGCGAAGTCTTCCTATGAGCTCTTCCTAGAATTACAAAATCCTGGCCATGGTGTCTCAGTGGGACAAATTCGTAGTGAGCTTCCTCTCCTCCCCCAAATGCAGAACCTCTGTCCTGACTTCTTTGGTCACATTAAGAGTTGTGTGCTCTTGAACTTTGTATTAGGAAAGTCACATGACTTTATAAAACATGTGATTGTTAATAGTTTCCTCCTTTTTCATTGTTGAGCAGTACTCCAGGGTGTGACCTGCAAGCTATGAATACATTCACTGCCCCTAACCATGCAGACATCTGGTCCACTCACCACAAGGATCCTGCGGGAGGCTTCTGGTCCTTTCGAGACCCATCACGACCTGTGACCATGCAGATGTCTGGTGTTTGGTGCTCATGAATGATGCCTTCTGGCAGTATCTGCAGTCCTTACTTGCTAGGTCAAAAGGTAAATACTTTTTGTTTTTTATTATTTTATTTTAAATGTCTCTGCATTGCTCAGGTCACCCACATCCTTGAATATCATCTACCACTGAGTTATCCACCAGCACCCACATTTATTGTTTTTAAAAAAGATTCATTTTATTTTAGTGTATGTGTGTGTGCATGTGTATGTGTGCATGTGTGTGTGTGTGTGTGTGTGTGTGTGTGTGTGTGTGCGTGCACATCTGATCCCCTGGAGCTAGGTATGGGTGCGGGGAATCAAACTGTTACTATGGAAGAGCACTAGGCACTCCTAACCACTGATCCACCTCCAGCCTCTTATGTTTTACTTTTAAAGTAAGTTTCAGGGGGTGGAGAGATGGCTCAGTGGTTAAGAGCACTGACTGATTTTTTGAAGGACTCAAGTTCAACTAGGAGCACCCGTGTGGTTGTTCACAGTCACAGTCGCCCAAGACTCCAGTTCCAGGGGATCTGGTACCCTCTCTGAGCATCTGCAGTCATGTGCACCTATCCCACACAGACACACAACTTTCTCTCTCTCTCTCTCTCTCTCTCTCTCTTTCTCTCTCTTTCTTTCTCTCTCTCCATATCTATATCTATCTATCTATCTATCTATCTATCTATCTATCTATCTATCTATCTATCTATCTATGAAATCATCATGTTTACAGTTGCATCAACAAACCTTAGAGCTCTCTGGTTGCTCCACATCCTTGTCAACACTAAATACTGTTGGTCTTTTTAATTTCAGCCATTCTATTGGGTGTGCTGGTACTTTGTGTGATTTTGACTGGTGATTTGCTAAAGGTCATTCTTTCCTGTGATTTTTGTATTTTCTCTTGTGACATGTTATTTCCTATTTTGGTTGCTTTCCTGACTTTGCTCTTAGTCACAGGACACATTTACATAGAAAGAACGAAAGCCCAAGGCTGAGAGATGGCTCAGTGGATAAAGTGCTTGCCACAAAACCCTCATGAGCTGAGTTTGGATCGACAGAACTTCCATAAAGCTGGGTGCAGTAAGATACATACGTGTCACCAAGCATTCCTATAGTGACGTGGGAGGCAGGCAGAAAATCCCTGGAGGCTTGCGGGCCAGGTAGCCTGGTTTACACGGCCAAGAACAAGAGACTGCCTGAACCAGGTGAGGACCAACTCCTGAGATTGCCTTCTGCATGCACAAGCCTGAACTCATAGCCGCTGTGCACACAGAAGGAACGAGAGCCCTCTGTTAGATGTGAAAACTGTGGATCTTTACAATTGTAGCATGCCCGCATCTCTCCCAGGCTTTCAATAAACAGGTTTTAACTGAAAGTCCAGTTTTTTGTTTGTTTACAGTCCCTGAGTTTTGGGTAATTCGATCTTTGCTCTGTGCTGTGAGCATGTTTCCTTAAATTTTCTTGTAGAAGCTTATAGTTCAAGGGTTCCGATCCATCACAGACTGACCTATGTGTGTGGCCAGGTAGGGGGTGAGGGTTTGCTTCTGCTTCTCCATTTGTCCATCCGATTGTCCAATGTGATTGAAAAATATTTTGCCTTTTATAGTTAATTGGCAAAAAAGAGAAAAGAAAGACAAGAAGGGAGGGAGGGAGGACAGAGGGGGTAGAGAAGGTGAGCGAGAGACAGACAAAAGGGTGGGGTGAGAGCAGGGAGCGTGGGACTGCTTGCACTGGACTCTCCTTACCCACCTTAGGCCTCTGTCGCTGTCCCTTGCAGCAAGTTTTAAACCAGGCAGAATAAATTCAATGTTGCCTTCTAATATTGACTGAGTTATTGTTGGCCCTCTGCTCTCCCATATCAATGTGAGAATCAGCTTGCCAATGACTCTTAGGAAATCCATTTGACATTTTGATTGGGACCCAAGTTTTCCGTAAGTCACACTGGGCAGGCGTCAGGAGACTCTCTGTCCCCCGTGCCTGGTCATCCCCAACTACGTTTTCTGCCAGTATTCTGCTGAAGCTGCAATCCTTCTCAGCAGCCCAGAGGGTGAGGCTGATGATCCGGAAGCCAAGCTCATCCCAGAGCCAATCCTGAGGCCACTGCCATGCCTGTGAGGGCAGCTGTGGAGGACCCCATGTGTCACTAAAATACTAATGATTGAAATGTTGTGATACCTGAGGTTTCCCTCAAAATAACCCAGTGAGTGTTGATATCAGAAGCAAAATTGGTCCCAAGGTAAGGATGGAACTTGAGTGTGGGCACAGAGAACGCATGACACCAATCCATCTCCAGTGCTTCTGCCATTTTAGGATGAAGACTTAAAACATCTGTCCTTTATTTCTCCCTAGCCTTGCCTGGACCCCACTGCACTCTGGTTAATGACCTTCCCTTTGCCACCTGCAGCTTCTCCAGTGCCCACCCCATTCCTGTGCACCCTGCTGGCCAGGTGGCAGTGTCCAGGCTGTCCTGATGAGGGGTTGGCAGGTGGGTTTCCACCTCACCTTAAATGATGTTTGAAATGATTGACCTCCAACAGCCGCCACCTGCAACCCCAGGGTAGGGCAGGGCCCTGGGCCAACCCCAAGCTGCAGAGGAGGGCAGGATGGAGAGAGAAGACTGAGCCACAGGCAGTGGGGAAGGCCATGGGGGGGCTTCAAAGGCTACCACGCGATCTGGGCTCTGTTCCAAGTGGAGGCTATAACAAGGAAGGCAACTGTTCCCTGAGTGTGGGAAGAGGCCTTCAGTTGCTGTGAAAGGAACAGCACAAAGCAGGGAAACACAAGCGTACTGCCATGGCCACCAAAATTGACATGACACGGGCCTGCACCAGGCAGGGTGGCAGCAGAAAAGGTCAGAATGGCTTGGCTCGGGATACATACGAAGGGTGTCATGGACAGGTTTCCTCACCGATGGGATTCGGGTTGAAAGAGAAGTAGAGGTGTCAGGTGGCAACGGTGCTGAGGGCTGGGCTGGAGCCATGAGTGAAGAATTGACACTGCCAGGCCGGGCACTGTGACAGAAAGTCAGGGCTGTGGTGTAAACATGTTAAACTTGTGTCATGCTCACGTAGGAGTGTGCAGGTGTAACAACGTGAGAGGGCGATGCACTTTCCTAACCCTGAAGCAGCCACGGGAGCGTGGTTAGTACAGTGGGCGTGGTTAGTTATCACGGAAGTGGGTTTCTGATGGACTCTGAGTTCTACCGGCTTTACCTCTCTCCCTTCTCTCCACTCTTGTGCCCTTAGCTCTGTTATGACAGTGCAGCGACCTTCACCTGATGCGCCCAGCATGCAGGAGAAGCCTGCCAGGGTCTGATGGCAGGAGTCTGCTCTAGGATGGGGTGGAAAGCTCACTGGGGTCCGGACTCAGCTAGACAGCATGTCTAAATCGTGATCCAGACGCATGTGAGTGACTTAATGGGAAGAGCCCCTTCCTGCCTGTCCACCACTGCTCGCTCTCTGCACGGGGGACTGCTCTCCTTGGTGACCTGTTTCTGTTCTGCCTGATCTCCGCCAGGAACCCTCTGCCCAAGATGCCATCTACTTCCCTCTCCCCTCTGTGAACACTTTGGCCACTCCACCTCACAGTGCCCAGCCTTTAGGGTGCCTCTGGAGCCTGTTGTGTTCACATCAAACTCACCTCTGGGCCAACTTTCTTAAAATAGTTCCCACATGATACTCTGTGAACCCAAAACCCTGGCGAGGGCCTCGTGTGGGGTGCTGATGCTGCCCCTGAACCACTTTCAAAAGGGGGGCCTTTCTAGACAAAGGATGCTTAGAAAGAGGCAGCCAACTGCGCCTCACTAACAGATCTCCTTACACACGGCATCCTGACACTCTCATCTTTTCATTTGGGGATACCTAAAAAGATGGGGCACCTACTCTAAGTGGACAAAGACGGACGAAATAATAGGGTGTCTGCTTAGACTACCCGCTACACCACCGTGCCCCACTTATTCTGGCTGCAGTGCTTTGTGTAAAGGCAAAGTTAAGGGAAGAGGGTCCGAAATGAGGCTATTGGTGGGACGAAAGTAGAGCAGACCCTGCAGGTGGGGCTGGCTGTGTGCACAGGGTAAGGTCCGGTTTAACAGAGATGCGTTGGAAACTGACAGTTTACAGCCAGTGTTAGTGGTCCAGACTGAGAGACTAGGAGCTGAACCCTGGCCTCAGCCCTAGCCTCCCCATCTTCAAGTGTGGTGTAAGGGGAACAGCTGAACTTGATCTGGTACCGGTCCCCAGCCCCCCAACCAAACCTCCCTCCCTGCAAGCGCAGCCCCTTTTCTGGAGGAGGCCAGACTGCAGACAGAGCCACTGGTCGGGAGAGGGGAGTTGAATATTCAGTATCTGGGGAGACAATAAAAGTCCCAGGAAGAACCTGGCTAAGGCAATTACCTCTGCATAAATGCATATATTATTCATCCGTGGCTTTGAATATATAAATAATACTGATACAATTTGCATGCGTTAAAAGGGGATGTAATTACCCACGGATGCCTGTGAGCGCCTGGTACCCACTGGCCACATCCTGGACTTGCTGCCCCGCCCCCAGAGCCTCCCCTTTGCCCTTTCCAGAAGCGGACTATGCTGCACTTGGGTGTCTGCTGTGACCAGGAGGCCTGCGACGCCTCTGGCTGTTCAGTTGGAGTATGCTTTCTGATGACCTTGGGGACTCGTTTTTTTGCCTCCCGACTCCATCTGAAAACTTTGGATTCATTTTAATAAGATCATTATAGTTGTCCCTTTTAAAACTCACATCTTCTTGGGCTGTGAGAACAGCCCTTGTTCATCATGTATAATTTGGAAAATGAACAAATTTGAAAATGAAGAAGAAAATTTGTTTACCATCCCCACCGCCCTGACGTGGCCACAGCACACATTTGTCTTCTGGCCAGCCTTGTCTGTCCCTAACAAACTTAGGATCAAATTATGCACAAAGGTTTGTAGCCTGCTTTTCTTGCTTGTACCACACCAGCCGGTGAAGAAATATAAAAGGGTAATAAATAGAAAAAGATCTCAACTTCACTAGTAATTAAAGGAAATACAAATTATATCCATGCTGAGACACATTTTCACCTACCACACTGACAAAGATTTAAAAGATTGAGTCTAACCACCGCCAGTGCACATGTGTAGGAGGATGCTCCAGAAGAGTCTATGCAGAAAGAACCATAATCAGGGAGACTTTTCTGAAGGGTGACTTAGCAGGAAGTGTCAAGAGACATAAATGTGTGCATGCCTTTGGGCCTCTGAAAATCCAACCTTAAGAGTTTTAATTGTTGGCCAGGGAGAAAATTCACTCCAGCTACGTTTTGCACTGTTTTGTCATAACAAAAAATTTGAAACAACTTTAAGAATTCAGAAGTGGGGCTGGCGAGATGGCTCGGCGGGTAAGAGCACTGACTGCTCTTCTGAAGGTCCTGAGTTCGGATCCCAGCAACCACATGGTGGCTCACAATCACTCGTAATGAGATCGGACACCCTCTTCTGGTGTGTCTGAGGACAGCTACAGTGAATTAGGCCAAAGCAAGCAGGGCCATCCTGAGCTCAATTCCCAGCAACCACATGATGGCTCACGGCCATCTGTACAGCTACAGTGTACTCATACACATAAAATAAATAAATCTTTTTTTAAAAAAAGAAAGAATTCAGAGATGGAAATTATTGAGGTCTGTTACAGGCTGGAGTTATACCTGCAGCTCCTGCGTTGACACACAGTTTATGCACACACAGAATGACACACATAGACAGACACACAACACACAGATGTGAATGTGCGCACATACACATACAAACACACACAGAGATGCACACACAGATGTACAGACACATACATATACATATATATATACACATACATACACACATATATATACACACATATACACTTATATATACACATACACACACTGTGATAGTTTGAAAATTGGCAGTGGCACTATTAGGGGGTGTGGCGGGGGTTGGAGGAAGTGTGTCACTAGGGGCTTTGAGGTCTTAGATGCTCAAGCAAGACATGGTGTAGCATTTTCTTCCTGCAGTTCCTTCTCCAGTCCATGTCTGCCTGCATGCTGCCATGCTTCCACCATGATGATCATGGACTGAACCTCTGAAACTGTAACCGGCCCCAATTAAATGGTTTCCTTTACAAGAGAAGCTATGGTCCTGGTGTCTCTTCACAGCAGTAAAACCCTAACCAATACACACACACACACACACACACACACACACACACACAGATTTGCATGCATGCCACACAGAGACACATAAACACAGACACACATACAAACACACACAGATGTGTATTACAGCACACAGATGCACATATACACACATAAACAGATGCACAGCACACAGACACACATACAAACAGACACCCAAATGTGCATGCGCGCACACACACACACACACACACACACACACACACACACAGAATTCATGCTCAGCATATATATAACTAAAGGTAAGTATTATGTTGGGATTGCTAGCTGAAAAGGTTTTTTTTCTGCTCCCCTTGAAATATGATGAGATATGAGGGGTGAGATAGCAGACGAGGCTGGGATGTCTAGGCCAGGATGTGAAGCACCTGCTGCAGAATCATGAGCACCAAAGTTCAGATCCCAAGGCTGGATCCCTGACACCCAAAGAAAAGCCAGCAGAACCGGCCAAGGCCAGTCAAAATGCCAGCCCAGCTTCAAGGGTGGCCAAGGACAGAGATCAGCTCCTGCAGGGTGCCACACTGCATGATTCCTTCACTCTCTAGTCCCTGAAAACCTCTCCTTTGACTCTCATACCATCCCACTGGTCTACATGTCATGGCAGGGTACCAGCAGCTCCATCACTGATCCACACATCACACTAAATCCCTCTGCTCTATCCTAGTCAATGTGTTCAAAATGGTTGGTTCCTTTCCTCCTGTGATCTTCACCTTCCTCAGCCACTCCCTTCTCAGCTATCTTCTAGACTTACTCCCAGGAGCCCTCCACCCCCTCCATGCCAGGTCATCCCTCTCTGAGTGCCTGTCTCCCTCAGGCTTCCCGGTGTCTCACTCCTCAGCTGACCTCTGACCCCAGGACACTGACACCCCTCCTTCATTTGATCCTCTTTCTTTTCCTCTCTCCCTAACTTCTCATTCACTTCACATTTTCCCAGTATACGTTGAAAGGCCGAAGCAAATGCTTTCTAGAATTTACTCTTGCTCCCTGGGGCAAAACTCTCATAAAAGTTAGTGTTGCCTTACGGTTTCCACGTTTCCCAGTACACGGTTTGTTTTCCTTTACTTGTGTAGTGCTGGGGATAAAACCCGTGGCAATGCATGTGTGCGGCAAAGATACCAGCTGAGCCATGTTGCCAATGACGTCAATGCTGGCCAACTGGAGGCCCTCTCCTTTCTCCAGTCCTAAAGTGAAATCACGCTGATGTGGTTATTTGTGTGGAGTTTCCTCTAACACATTAGAGCAAAAGGCAAACACAAAACAAACACACAAACCTCCTGGTCAAGAGAATAGACTATCTGCTCGGGTGGAGACCTAACATCCCAGCTGAGCTGGTTCCAGCCCTAGGACGGTGGGCTCACCCTAAGCCATGCTAAAGAGCTAGGTGGAATAATTGGTCCTTTAAGGAGATAAGGTACTTTTCTTTTCCAGAATTCTCCTCTGCAGTGCAGAACCTTACAGTTCACAACCATGTAGGGTTACAAGTCTGCCCACTTTTCTACTTACTCAGAAGGGGGTGGATGGCTTACTTTTCTTCTATCTTTTCTAAGCATGCTTTCCTTAACATTTTGGGCTAGAGGTCTGTGAAGTGTCTGACCTCTGTGGCTGCGTAAGCAGCAGCTTCTCCTTTCTCCATTTCCTCCAGGCAGCTGATGAGCTTTTACAGCTTGCCTGCCCTGAGGTTTTTATTTTAAATTCCAACAAAATTGTCCTAGAATTTCCATTTGAGTCCATTCTTAAATTATTTTACTAATGAGACCAATAACCTGGTTCCCCAAGTCTGCACTGCACCCCACCTCCATCCCCCAGCCCCATCCCTAACCCCCACCGCCATCAGATACATTCCTGCTTTGCCATGGCTGATTTTTTTTTTTTTTTCTTTACAGGAAATGGTTCATGGGAACTACAATCCCCACAATGCAGTTCTCCTTTCCACCGGAGCAGCTCTTTCTGTTTCCCTCTAGAGCCTCCCTGATGGGAATTGTAGTTCAAAGAGGTCTTAACTCAGGGATGGAAGAATGAAGCCAAACAGGTCTGCTCTGGCTGACCTACCTAGTCTCAGCTAACCGGGAGTAGCTTCCTTCTCCAACAGAGGAGGACCCGGGTGGGGTCGGGGAGGGTCCAGAAAGAAGGATGGGCAAAGATCCTTCCCACATCGTAGGCCCTGATCTCAGGCTGTTGAAGCTGCTCCTCTTTGAGACTTTTGGTGATGTATGGTTAGGATGACTCAGGACAGCCTTGAGTTCATTGTGGAACCTAGTCTATTTCCTCACATGCCGTATTTAGGTCTTCCCTATCATTCAACCACAATAATTGGTGAGAGGGAAAAATACCCTCCCATTTCACAAATGGAGACTACGAAACTGGGAAAGGTCACCCAGCTAGGTGACACCTGGGGCTCAAGGGCAGGCGTACAGGATTCAGGACCCACATCCTCTGATTCTCTAATCATAAATGGAAGTAAGAATTATTTTTATTTTTCATTTATTTATTTACTCATCATTTACATGCATGTTCGGGCATGTGCACAAGCCGCCATGTACATGTGAAGGTCAGAGAACAGCTTGCAGACGTCGGTTCTACTATGTGGGTTCCAGTGATCAAACACAGGTCTTCATGCTTAGCCTCAAGTGCTTTTACCCACTGAGCCACCATGCACCAGATGAACCATTTAAAACCAAGCCATCCTGAAGCAATTTAGTATGTTCTCAACCTAAACTCACCATTTCAAACTAGTTTTCAAACATTTTTAAGCCCCAGATAATAATAAAACCCCAAGTCTACTAGCTGTCACTCTGGGCTCCCCCTGCCCACAACTGGGAATTTCTCCTCTAGAAGCATCATCCTTCTAGTTGGCTTTGCAGCCAAGTGGTGATAGGTGAACCTTGCTTCACTCTCTGCTGAGGTGCCCTCAGGCCTGCCTCCAGTAGCCTGGACCCAGACCTCATCAACAGGGTGGAGCTCCTGCCCCAGGCCAGCTGCTCTCTGTGTGAACCAGACACCTGGAGTGCTGTGTTCTACCCTGCTCACACCCCGCCCACTTTCTCCTCATTACCACATCCACCTCATTTTCCTCCAGCATTGCTCTGCCACTCACAGTTTCTATTGCGTTGGTGAAATCACACGACCAAAAGCAAAAGCAAGCTGGGAAGGAGAGGGTTTATTTGGCTCCCACTTGCACATCATAGTTCATCATGGAAGAAAGTCAGGATGGGAACTCAAGCAGGGCAGGAACCTGGAGGCAGAGCTGCCTACTGGCTCGCTCCTCATGGCTTATTCAGCAGGACCACCATCCCAGTTGGTGAACGTTGAGAGCTTGGTGGGCTTTCTGTAGGATCTTGGAGGATAAGAATGTTGAGAGCAATGCAGACATGGAGGTCTGGCTTGTGATGTTTCAGAGGGAAGCCAAGATCCTATCCAGCCATTTCTGTGCAGTATCTGTGGTGTCTGGTCATCTGGAGCTGAAGAATCGGCTATGATTAAGAAGAGAACAGATCATTGAGGTGAAATCTTCTGGGAAACGTTTCCTGGGATTCGGTGCACCACTTAAGATGGGCTGGGTCCTCCCCCATCAATCACTAGTTTAAGAAATGCCCTGTAGTTGGATCTTATGGAGGCATTTTCTCAACTGAGGTCCCCTCCTTTCAGATAATTTTAGCTCAGTGGTTCTCAACCTGTTGGTTTTAACTTATTTGGACATGGACATCAAACAACCCTTTCACAGGGACCAAATATCAGACATCCTGCATATCGGAT
The DNA here is from genome assembly GCF_008632895.1 of Mastomys coucha. Classification (NCBI taxonomy): domain Eukaryota; kingdom Metazoa; phylum Chordata; class Mammalia; order Rodentia; family Muridae; genus Mastomys; species Mastomys coucha. Next base: position 21,944,382 of record NW_022196897.1, read on the forward strand.
GTTTACATTATGATTCAGGGCAGTAGGAAAATTACAGTTATGAAGTAGAAACAAAATAACGTTATGGCTGAGGGTCACTACAACCTGAGTAACTGTATTAAAGGCATTCTTTATTAGCAGTAGTTACATGTACATACTGAGTGGCATGGGGATGGAAAGATATGAGTGCTCTGTCCCAGCACTCGGGAGGCAGAGGCTGTGAGATCTCCGTGAGTTCAAACCAGTTTGGTTTACCTCTCAAGTTCTAGTCCAGCCAGGCTACATGGTGAGACTCTGTCTCAAAACAAACACAGAAAGGTATCTTTAAGTCTTTGTTTTGAGGTAGAGTACATGGTCCCATGGGTTCCCTCTCTGTTTGCTTGTCCCTCCCTGTGCTGGAAGTCCTCAGTCCATCTTTAACATCTTGAGAGGCAAATCCAGTTAACTCACGTTGTCTCCATGTGTGTGAACTGCTGCATGCACAGCTGCAGGTGTGTGTCTGTTGTAGCGTGCACATACTTGTGCCTAATTGTGTGCATTTGTCTTGGGATCAGCCTGGATGCACAGGATGGCTCAGACAGCAAATCTTCACTTTCTACAGTTCTGGAACTGCAGGCATGTTCAGATTCCGCTGGGGACTTTTCTGCTTTGTGCATCTCGTCAGGCCCTCGCTTACCTTTGATCTTCCTTTGTGTGCACAGGAGGTGGGGGTGGGGAAGGGGAGAATAGAGAATGTTCCATGTCTTGTCTGTTTACAAGAACACCAGACCTATCAGATTAAAGCTCCCCCTTTTTAAAAATGATGTTCTGTAACCTTCATTACCTCCCAAAGGCCCTGGCTCTAAATGTAATCACTTTACATATGCGTGTGTAGGGGTGGGGAGGCTAAATTGTCAACATGAACGGGGTGTGCGTGTATGTCACCCTTCAGTCCACAACAAAGTGTGTGTGTGTGTGTGTGTGTGTGTGTGTGTGTGAGAGAGAGAGAGAGAGAGAGAGAGAGAGAGAGAGAGACAGAGACAGAGAGACAGAGAGACAGAGAGAGAATATGTGTATGTGTTTATTCCAGGTTCATGTCTGTGTGTCTGTTTGCACATGGGTCTGTGCGTTTTGTGCTGCTGGACTGGGAGCGGGGAGCAAGCAAGCAGTGAGGATCCGAGCCTGCCAATCACCCCTCCCACCTGAGGTAGAGGGAGGCAAGCTGGGGCACCAGCGGAAGCAAGCGTGGGCTCCTCTCTGCCGATCAAGATCTATAAATAAGGTTGTCTCCCTGGCATGTTCCACACCACACGCGGCTCTTTAATAAAAATTGGCTGAGATTTGTGGATAAGCCTGAAGCAAAGTCAATGCTTGGTGTCAATCCCACGCTAAGAGGGGCCTTCAGGGGTCAAGCTGCTTCCTGTATATGATGCCCTATCAAAGATATGTCAGCCTGGCGCTAAGCAGCTCCTAGAGTCCAGGGAGATACCCAGCTCTGACGGGGCTCACGTCAGGGTTCTCTGCTGTGGTACCAGGATGGTGAGTGGGTGTGTGTGAGAGGGAATAGGTCCATCATCTTCTCTATGGAACCCAGCTACTCCTCAGAGGCTATGAAGGTCACAGCATATGTGACCTTCTGTGTGAGCATCAAGCAGTGTGGGAGGTCATAGTCCCTCCTCAGCTGCTACCCTTTTCTCTCCTGTCCTGGACCTCTGTCCTGGAGGAGCCAGTGCTCTGTCTGGGTCTCCATCCCTCACCAGGCCAAATTCACACATAGGGAGTTTGCCAAGGGCTTGTAGGGGTCAGCTGCTTCCCTGGGCTCCACTATTGCTGGAGTGTCGGATGTGTGGAATAGCAGGTGGATCTGTCCAGCCTCGGCCACTGGGGGAGGATGAACATCTAATAGGCATGCTGGCCACACTCGGTGAGGCAGAAAGAGGGGAAATCAAAAGAAGTTTGGTTTAATTAAGTATCAGGAAAGATTTATGCAACTTCCTCTCTCTGTCATAAATATTAATGAGGGCAGCCTGTAAGCTCTCTGCCATCCACTAGCTTGGTAGAGGACAGGCTGTTGCAGGAGAGGTTAGCAGCTGCCCCACAAATCCCATACCTACTCACATGCACACATACATTCATATACATGCATGATCGCAGGCACATACACACACGCACATGCATACACACATGGTCTAGTGGCACCTATGGTACCTCGGTGGGTGCTAGTTTGGAAGTCCCCTGACACACACTTAGCCACTTGGTAATGAGGCCCAGAAGAAAGGAAACCTTCTTAGCCACTGGTCAGAGCTCCCTCCCTCCCATAGTTGAGACAGCTATAGTCTGAGAGGCAGGAGGGCGGCATAGAGTTATGGGGAAGAGGCCTAACCAAGGTACAAGTTGGGAGCTGGTTTGGAGGCCCGAGAGTGGAGTCAGGGATATGTATGAGACACAAACATGCTGAGAGTAAGCAGGAGACACATCAGGGTGGCTAGCAGAGCAACTGGCATAGGAATCTGGCAGGGGCTTCTCACAAAGGCCAGTGGGTGGCAGTTGTGTCAATCAGGGTACTCCAGAGAAACAGAAGCATTAGTGTGTGCGTGTGCATGCGTGTGTGCATGTGCGTTAGGCAACAAACAAATGACTCATGATAAGGACTTTGTCTGTGTTTGTGAAAGCTGAGAAGTCTTCAAGACCCACAGCCAGCAAACTGGAGAGCCCAGAAGACTGATGGGACAAGATCAGTCTGAAAACTGGCAGATTAGTGGTCCTGGTATAGCTGAAGCAGTCTGAAGGCACAAAAAGACCACCTTGGCTGAAGCAGACAGGCAGGAGGTCCCTCTCTTCACAAGGGTATGAACAGAGTGTTTGCGTGGTTGTAAGGAAGCACCACAGGAGGCCCGGGGTGCCCAGCTCTGAGATACACATGGGCCTGACACGTGCATGGGTTCACGAGCCCCACATTCTACTGGCTGAGGATTCAAAGATCACCCAGCAGAGCCTGGTTCAGGGAAGCTGGCAGGAAGGCAGTGGTGATGGGTCAGGTCATTTTGTCATCTCTCCTTCATATCTTCTAAACCTTCAGACCTCCTAGGTCCCCACCTGGGCTATGGACTTCCTATGCCAGCTCATAAGTCAGCCCCTGGCTTGTCTGCTCTGCTCCTCTGCATCTATGTAGTCTCAGCTCCCTATATCCCACTCTCTTCAGGTCCACCAAATGTTCCTATTCCCCTGTCTCTGAGGATTCCTCAAAGCTTCCACTACAGCCCATGCTCTGGGGTGGACAGTGGGAATGCATGACAACAGCCAGGGACAGACCTGTCTGTCCTTTCTCCAGGCCACAGCCCTGAACTATGAGAATATGAGCCCCCTTCCCAGTGGAGCTGCAGCCTGTGTGGATCAAGGTGGGCTAGAGATCCTTGCTCACCCACCTGTGGAGTGGGGCCATGTCACATTGGCCGAGATACCTTGCTTGCCCCCAAGATGAGCACCCATCATTAGCCCTTCTAGAAAGACTTCATGAGAGTCCAGACCCCCAGCATGGCCTCGGTTGCCCTATCTGAACTCACTCACAAAATACAAAAGCTGAATAGACAGCTCAGTTGTTAAGAGCACATACTACTTCTGCAGAGGACCTGAGTTGGGTTCTCAGCACCCACACCAAGCAGCTCGCTATTGCTTAGAACTTCAGCATCAGGGGAATTCAGTCCCTCTGCTGGCTTCTGTGGGTACTGCACTCAGGTGCACAATTCCACACCTGTGTGTACACCTGCATACTTAAAAAATAATAAAACACACCTTTAAAAAGCACAAATGCAAAGACAACCACTTCGAATTTCAAAGCAGTGGTTATAGCACCCTGTCCACCACAAATTAAGAAATGGCTCAGCTTAGCTATGCTTCTTCCAGGAGATTTTTTTTTTTTTTTTGGGTGGGGGAGGGTAGGTCAGAAAGAGCCACAAATAAACCCAGACCTTTCTTCTCATGAAGTTGTTAAACTCAAAGACAAGGCTTATGTAATTTAGTTGGACATAAAGGAGAGATAGTGCCCATTAGAGTGGTGGGGAGGCAAGAGATCAGACTTGGGCTCTCTCAAATGCAAAACCAATGCTCATCAATGAATCCCAGCCTCTGCCTGGCAATGGAAGATTTTTAGAACATTAAACATTTGTCTGTGTATATATATGCACACTACATCAGTCATTTTTCTGTTATTGTGATAAAATCCATGACCAAAAGCAACTTGAGGAAGAAAGCCTATGGTCCCAGATGGGCAGAGTCTCTAACAGTGAGAAAGCCATGACATCAGGAAGCAGCAGGAAGCTGGCTGATCACATTTCATCCTCATACAGGAAGATGACAGATGGAGAGCAGGAAGTGGGGTGACTGTTTCCTTCAGAAAGGCTCCCCCCCGTAAAAGGTTCTATGACCTCCCCAAACAGTGCTACCAGCTGGGGACCAGATGTTCAAATACACGAGCCTGTGGGGGACATTTCTATTTCAGAGCACCACCTATGTGTATTCAGACTGACAAAACAGCTTGTAAAATTTGCAGAATCTATTAGAAACAGCTAATACATTTTCCTTTGTTGACAACTGGACAAATGAGGCATTTCCCTCAGAGTTTGGGGGATAGTTTCGGTCTTCTGGTAGTTGAGGGGCTCGTGTGGAGTAACCTCTAACATAGCCTAAGGGTTATTTGCCATTTCATCTTGTGACTTAGAGTAGGCAGACATCGGTTCAAGACTCTTTTCAGCTTCTTGCTGGAAGCAACGCTCCCCGTTCTGGGCCTCAGGATTCTCAAGTACTGCATGAAATGCCTGAATTCCATTTCACTCAGTATGTGAGCCTGTAAAGTGATGCTGACATGGGCTGGTTCAGGCATCTTTTGAGGGCTCCATACCTTTTCCAGCATTTGCATAGGGTGGATGTGCTGGAAAATGAAGCCACTGAGCAAAATCAAGGTGGAATTTGGCTAGGATCTCTCTGGAATAAATTACAAAAAGTGAAACTTATTTGTGAGTTGATTAAACTCCCCTAAATATTCTTTGCTTCTGCTCATGTTTTCACACTCATCCCACATGCTCTGGAGGTGCTGGTGCTGGCCAGTGATATGTGAGAAGAGGACTTTTGTCAGTCTCTTTCTGGGTAAAGCTCAATGGTAAGGACTCTTCCAGTTACTTCTCTGGGTTGTGATAACACCCTAACCTAAGCAATTTAGGGAGGAGAGGATTTATTTCAGTGTACATTTCCAGGTCATAATCCACCATTGAAGGAAGTCAGAGGTGGAGCTCAAGCAGGAACCTGGAAGCAGGAATCCTGCTGGGTCACTCTCTAGCCTCCTCAGCTAGCCTTCTTATCCAGCTCAGGGACAGTACTGCCCACAGTGGCCTGGGACCTTGCATATAAAATCATAAGCCAACACAATCTCTTTTAGACATGGCATCTGGCCAATCTAATTTGGGAAATTCTTCAGTTAAGATTTTCTCTTGACAGGTGACTGTAGATTGTGCCAAGATGAGAATGAAACCTAGTTGGGAAGGGGCTGGTGAGTTAAGAGCTCGGAGGTTAAGAGCACGGGTTGCTCTTGCAGACGGCCTGGGCTTGGTTCCCAGCACTCACATGGAGGCTCACAACTGTCTGCTTCTCTAGTGTCAGGGCATCTGACACCTTCTAACCTCTGTAGGCACTGTACGCACAGGGAAACACACAGCATGCAGACAAGATACTAACACACATAAAAACATTTTAAAATTCTAAAGAAGGCAGGCAAGTCTGCACGAGCAAGACTTTTGTCAGTTAGTTCCTTGCACCTTAGCGAAGAGTGCCACCCCTGGAACCTGTTCCTTAACTCTGCTAATGAGTTAAGGAACAGTTAAGGCTTCCAGTTAAGTTAAGGCTTCCAGATGTCAAACAGACCTCTTTGTAGGTAGGTACTCAGTTGCTCACAGAAACCATGGCTGATCTATTGCAGACTCATGAGCTGTTTTCTCACTTTGTGTCTTGCTTGCATAGTGACATTTTTTCTTTAATTGAAGTTAAATTTTCTTTGAAGTTTTTGTTGACATTAGTTGTCTTTCTCAGTCGCTCTCCATCTTATTACTTTGACAAGTGTCCCTCACTCAAGAGGCCTCATCATTGCATTTTCATTCACCAAGTAGACAAAAAGTCATGTGTTGATTAAATTTATTTCTCACATGTATTTATTACATGTATGTTGGCATGTGCACACTACTTTTGCACAGAGGATCTTTTTCTATCTTTCCTCATCCATCTGTGTATGACCTCATTTGTGGGTGAGTTTCTTGCGGACAGCATGTTGTTGGGACTTCACTTTCTTCACTCAGTCTGTATCTTTCAATTGAGGACTTTTGTCTATCCATATGGTTGTAGATATATAATCACCTGTCATTTTATTAGTCTTGAGTTTGCTTCAGATTTTGTTTGTTCTCATCTCCATCCATATTTATCTTTGAAGTTGGTCATATGGATAAGTTTTGAACTTCTCTGCTTCTCTTTTTAGTATCTACCAGTGGGATTTACAGTTTCATGTTATATGCTATTTGAACCTGTTTCTAGTTAGGGTGTGGCTCAGCTCTTAGCACACACCTTTAATAACTCTGGCTGGAGTACAGAACATCCCCTTAGTACTCACCTTTAATCCCAAACAATGAAGGTAAAGTTAGTTTGTACAAGGAAGCACCCATGTTTGGAAGTTATGTCTAATTGAGTGGCAGAAAAAGTAATGAATCAGAGAAAGATTTGACAGAATAGGATATGCTCAACTCTTAAGAGAAGAGAGAGGGCCAGGTAGTGGTGACACATGCCTTTAATCCCAGCACTTGGGAGGCAGAGGCAGGCAGATTTCTGAGTTCAAGGCCAGCCTGGTCTACAGAGTAAGTTTCAGGACAGCCAGGGCTATACAGAGAAACCCTGTCTCAAAAGAAGAAAAAAGAGAAGAGAGAGGAAAGGAAGCTACTTAGGGAGAGACAGACAGTATAGGAGGAAGAGAGTACAGTACAGGAGTACAGTAGAGTTCATGGAGAGCAGTACAGTAGAGTTAAGAGGGAGAACAGAACAGCACAGAAAGGGAGAAGAAGGCAGTTTTACAAGGAAGAGTTTTACAGAGACAGATTGAAGAGAAAACAAGCTAGACACAGGTAAAGACAGAATGAAAAAGGGAATGAGAAGGAGCCAGAAGATTAGAACAGATTGCTAGTGTTAGTTTGAGGTCAAGCAGAACAATTCAGAGGCTGAGAGAAAAGCCAGATTGAATAAGGGGAGGAGTTTGAGCCAGAACAGTTGAGTTGAACCAGACCGCCAGAGATCAGAGAGAACAAGAAAGAGTGAGCTTATTCAGTAGCAAATCTCAGAGGCTGAAAGCATTCTAGGCCTAGATAAGATTGTATGGAAGTTTCCAGGCCTAGACCCAGGTTAGCAGACAGAGGTAGTAAGCCTCCATACAAAGTTATAATAGGAGAATAAAAGTTACTTTTACAGTTTCACATGTATTTTTATTATGGTAACTGTCTGTCTTTTGCTTTAGGATATCGGGTTCTTTTGGCATCTTTTGTAAAGCGGGTACATGCAGTAGATGGGACACACTGGAGCATAATACAGTATGTGAGATAACCAGACAGAAAGGCAATCATGTGTTCTCTCTCACATGTAAAGCTGAAAACAATATCCTGACTGTACATTAGTGACTGTTAGAAGTTGATAGTGGGTGAACTTACAGAGGGAGGTGGACCCGACCAGCACATGATGTGTATATGTGTCAGGATATCACACTGAACCTCATTAATTTATACAGTTTGCACATGTTAATAAAAATAAAGCATTTTAAAGTGAAATAAGCCAATGAGAAATCATTTCAAATATATATTAGACTGACAAAAACACTAAACATTCAACAATATAACAAAATAGACTTGATGGAAGAAAATGGGAAATATGGCATCAGTTGATAGTAGTGAGACAGTTATAAGATGGGGGAGATAGGGTAAAGGGGTAGGGGGGCAGTGAGGGATGGGTTAACATGTCTATAGGGCTACAGAGTCTCACAAGAACCACCAGGTGTTTCTACTCTCATATCCTTTACAGCAGTGTTTGTAGATCTGAGTGTCATGGTCTATTATGTCATGAAGCACAAGGCATGGAGGTGCTTTAATCTAAGCATTCAGGAGGCAAAAGTACGCAGATCTCAGTGAGTTCAAGGCTAGCCAGATCTATAAAGCAAGTTCCAGGACAGCCCAGGCTACAAAGATAATCCTTGTCTTAACAAATAAGCAAACAAGCAAACAAAAAGTCAGGAATGGTGGCATACAGCATATCCCAGCACTGATACAGGAGGCTGACACAGGAGGCAGACACAGGAGGATCTCTGGAAATTTGAGGCCACTCTGGTCTACAATGAAAGTTCCAGGACAGCCAAGGCTACATAATGGGACCTTGTCTCAAACACAAACCACCACCACCACCACCAACAAAAACCAAACCAAACCAAACCAAACAAAAGCCCTCAAAAAGCGAGACACGACTAGTGGAGTTGCTCAGTGGTCAGAGTGCTCACTAAGAAAGCATGATGACCAGAACTCATGTGTTAATCTAGGCTGTCAACGTGTCTTCACCTGGAGTCACTAAAACCGCTCTGCAGCAGCCCACATAAAAAGACATGGCAGAGGACATGCTGCTTTTAGCATGCTTGCCCTCAGTCTTGCTGGCAAATCCATCTATCCTGTTCCTGGGGCATTTCTTCACTGTTGTTATAACCTTACTTCTTTGGGATTGCAGTGTAGACTGAGGACCAGCATCTTTCTAGAAGCTTCCAGAACTCCAGCACCAGATTGGTGCTGCTCTGGCATCCAGTCTCATGGAATGATCAACTGTCAGACTCTTGACCTTTCTGTTTAGGAGACAGACAGCTAAGTACTGCATGGACTACAACCTGAAAGCCACTTTAATAGTGAGAAAACTAAAACCCAATTTCCATGCTGTAGTACATTTCTCTGAGACAGAGAAAATGGGGAGTAGTTGCCAAGTGTATCTGTCAGCTACCACCAGAGTATGGCTGTATAACAAGCCACCTCCCTCTGCATGGCTTTAAACAAGCATCACTTATTCTTTGTCACGGACTGCCAACTTGGGTTGGCTAGGCTTGAGTTCCAATTGCTCTAGTTTTATGTTTCTTGTTGTTTGAATAAATAGTTTAGCTGTGTTTTGCTCTTCTCACAGTGATGGCAGAAAGGAAGGAAGATAACTACCCAGCACAATCACACTTAAACTTCTGCTCTTAAAACCTACATCCAGACTGCATTGTTGTGAGTATGTTGTGTGGGTAAACCCAGTGCCTTAGGCAGGGCACACACCTTGCTCACTATGGAGACATGACAAAGCCGTGGGTGTTGTTTTAGTAAATGTACACTGCTGTGAAGAGACACCATGATCAAGGCAGGTTTATAAAATGAAACATGTAATTGGGGCCTTTTACAGTTTCAGAGGGTTAGTCCAGGATCATCATGGAAGGGGGCATGGCAACAGGCATAGCAGACAAGGTGCTGGAGCAGAAGCTGAGAGCTTACAACCTGTTCTTCAGACAACAAGCAGGGAGAGAGGGAGAAAGAGAGAGGGAGGAGAAAGAGAGAGAAAGAGAAAGAGTGAAAGAGAGAGAAAGAGATAGAGAGAAAGAGAGAGAGGGGGAGAGGAAGAGGGAGAAGAAGAGAGAGAAAGAGAAAGAAAGAGAAAAGAGAAAAAGTGAAAGAGAGAGAGAAAAAGAGTGAAAGAGAGAGAGGGGGGAGAGAGACAGAGAAAGAGAGAGAGAACACAGCTAATTGGTAATGGCATGGGCTTTTGAAACTTCAAAGCCCACCCCCAGTGACACACTTCTTCAAACAAGGCCACACCTCCCAACCCTTCCTAAACAGTTCCACCCACTGGGAACCATGTATGAGCCATTCTCATTCAAACCACTACAGGTGTCTAAGTTACCACAGAGCCAAAAAGATTCATGCCTACAGTTTGATTGAACTGTACACACCTAACTTAATCACCTATGATGTTAGTAGAATTTGGAACCAGCACAAGTCAGCAGAAGGGACCAGGCAGGAACTCAAGGAAAGTTCTCAGTTGTACCTCTCGATCAGCAAAGACATGAGACCAACAAGCATTGAACAGTTAGCTGTACCAGCAAGCCTAGCTCAGCCTCTGTCACTGTCTGTGGAGTTTTTCCAAACATCACATGTCCTCCACAGGTCTTGCCTCAGCACATGCTTCTGTCTCAGCTGACATCACACTGGGAATCAGCCTGCATCCGCAGAAGTGGCAAGAAACTGTAGCACATTACCAAAAATATTTTGGTGCATTTCTCTCTATGGAGTCCCCACTAATGGAGCTCAACTACACAATGTAAGGCAGACCAACACATGCATGTTATTAGCAAAGAATCCTTCATCATGTGCCCTTTCACGTGCTTGCTTTAGCAGAACATTCTTTTACTTGTGTCCACTTCAGCTAAATGTTCCTTCCTGTGTTTGCCCCAGCAAGACACCATCCAACTGGCTTTCCAAAGAACCCTTAAGTTTCCACTTCAGGTATTCATAAAATTATCCTTAAAAGGTCACTGACTCATGTCAAGGTTTTAAGTATCTGTGGGCAGCCCACATAAAAAGACATGGCAGAGGACATGTTTTTAACATGCTTGCCCTCAGTCTTGCTGACATGTAAGAAAGACATGTAAGAAAGAATGGCAAAATACATAGTTACAGAAGGAACAATAACAACAACAACAACAACAAGATATAACCTCAATGGATACAGAAAAGACCTGAAATCAAATCAAATTCGACATTCTTTACTAGTTTTAAATCCTTGGTAGGGGCTGGAGAGATGGCTCATAAGTTATAGGGAGCTTCCTGCTCTTCCAGATGACCCACGTTCTGTTCCCAGCACATGCTGACTCATAACTGCGTATAACTCCAGTTTTGGGGTATCTGACGAACTCTGCTGACCTCCTCAGGCACCAGGTATACACATGGTACATAGACAAACTTGCAGGTAATATATCCACATGCATAAGTGAAATTAATAAATTATTATTATAAAAGATGTGGTGGTGAGCACTAGAGGAAGTCACCAGCTTTGGCCTCTGGCCTCAAAGCACATGTGCACATATATGTATGCATACCTATGTGCACACTCAAGCACACCTGCATCTCACATATAAAATAGAATACAATAAAAATAATGGTAGGATTGTCCATGCAGAACCATAAGAGTGGCATTCATGCAGAAACCAAGAACAAAGTAATCATGGCCACTTCCACCTTCCCTGCACACATGCTTAATGCTATAAAATATATGGGGAGATAAGAGGCTTAATCATCAGACAGGGGAAGAATGAGGTCCTCACCCTGCTCAGTTTATACAACCACAGCCCCAGGAAACATTAAAACACCAACTGAAAAGCTCCCTAGATAAATGAGCAATCAAATATTAGATACATATTTGAAAATCAATAGTTTTGCCTACACATCGGTCATAACCAGTTGCAAGATGCAACAGGAAGCAGAATCTGTTTAAAATTGCAAAACACCATAAAATACTCAGCAGTAACCTCAAAAAAAAAAAAAAAAAAAAACTGTGCCGAGATGCTAGATGGAGACTGTCACAAGCCTTTGTTCAGAGACAGAAGGGACTGAAGTAATGAGAAGGCATACTATGTGCAAGACACATGGTATGTCAAGACTCAATGTTCAGAGTCTTGGGTGTAGCTCAGTGGTAGAACACTTGCCCAACATGTTTGTGAGGTCCTGGGTTCAATGCCCACCACCTGTGTAAACAGCTAGCTGGAGTGGCACACACTTACAGATCACAGGGGCTTGTAGCCCCTATCTATACCCAGTGTAGCCTCCAGACAGGCTCCAAGCCAGGGAGAGACCCTATCTCAAAATGAAGTAGACAGTTCTTCTGAGAACAATACCTAGGGTTGTCCTCTGGCCTCCACACACATGTCAGCCATTGGGGCAGGTTGGCTATTAGGTGAGAGGTGAGGAGTGCTTTCCACAGGAGGCATTCTACAGCTACAGGGAAATGGCAAGCTGCTCAGTAGTGTTGAGGAGACTGTGGCACTTGATAGTTGTGTATTTATGTGTGTGCATGTTTATTGTGAGGCTGTACATGTGTACCTGCATATGTGGGTATGGGTGCATATATGTGTGGGGTGCACATGTGAGTGTCAGTGCACATGTCTATGTGTGTGTGTGTGCACTTGAGTGTGGAGGCCACAGGCCAAACTTGGGTGCCGTACACATTGTGGTTTGTTTTGTTGTTTAGAGACAGGATCTCTCACTGCCGAGGCTCCCTGATCAGGTTAGGTTGACTGGCCAGTAAACCCCAAGACCCAGCCTGTCTCTGCCTTCCCAGAGCCACCATGTGTTTTATACAGAACTTAAATCCAGACAAGCAAAGTGATGGATGGGTTTTGGTTTGACTGTTTAAGTTAAATGATAGCTAATTGTTCTAACACCATTTCTAGATTATGTGTTCATATGTGCGTGTGCAAGTATGTTCATGCATCTGTGTGTGTGTATGTGTGTGTGTGTGTGTGTGCATGAGAGAGCATAGATATGTATGTGTGATTGTAGGGAGCACATCCAGGCAGAGGCAAGGTCAGGAATGAGGTGTCTCACTCAAGCATTCCCTTGAGACAAGGTCTCTCACTGCCTGACATCTTGCCATTTTGGCAAGGCGCTGGCCAGTGTGCTCTTGGGGTCCACTTGTCTCTACCACCCAATGCTGGGTTGCAGACATACTTCAGCCACACACAGCTTTTCACATAGATTCTTGAGATTCAAACCCAGGTCTTCATGTTTGCAGAGCAAGCCTGCTCACGTCCTGGGACTATCTCCCCAATCCATGTATATGTATGTGTATGTGTACATGTACATGTATGTGGATATATGGAACCTTAGTATGTTCCATTACTTTATGTGACTATGTACCAGCACCAAACACCCTTAATCTTAATGGTTTAAAAATACATTTTTACTATTAGGTTAGGTAGGGTAAATGATGCATAACAGGCAAGCCAAAAGGCTGAAAACAAACACCAATGTTTGCTTGACTATAAAAATTAATGGGCGTTGTTTAATACTTTGTAAGATTAGTATCTGAACATCACAAGGATGCTGATGCATTTGAAGGTCTCTGACAATCCCATCTGACTGGTACGCCATCAGTATTTGGTGTTTCCTCCTCCCCACCCCCAATACCAAGAATGTGCTGTTGTTTTTTGTGATAAATGTTTATTCTGAGACACTGCTATGTTTAGTAGGCTATCTGCTTTTCAATTATGTCTATAGCCCAGACATTTTCCCTGAGGTCACCTTATTTATTTTCTTTTTTGATTGTTTATTTGTTTTATGCAAGATCCCCTGCATAGCCTAGGCTGGACTCAACAAATACTGTGTCTTCCTGACTCGGCTTCCTAAGCCAGCACTGGCATAATAGACATTTGTCATTATGGCTGGTTGCCATTTTTCATTCTTTCTTAGATTATCTTTACATGTGTTCTGTGCATGTGCATCTGTGTGTGCCCTGGTGCACCCATGAAAGTCAGAGGACAGCTTCCGGGAGTTGATTCTGTCCTTCTGCACTGAATGGAGACCAGAGGCCAACCCATTTTCTTTCTTTTTAAAGTAAGCAATCTTTTTAACTGCTGAAAACTTGAGTGAAATTCTACTAATAGAAATCACCAAGGCTTTGCTAGCAGTATGCCTCTATTTTAACTGTTGGTGCTTAAGTCAACACCCAAAGTGAGGGGCCTCATATGACACGATCATGCCATGACATATGTCCCATGTCATACATGATTCCTGGCTCCTCCCCTGTCCTCCATGCCCACTCTTGCCTCCCTCCCCCTTTCCTCTGACATCATGGTTTCCTTTCCTGCACATGTGTGTGCACATATGCACATGTGCACGAGTGCACACACACACACACACACACACACACACACAGAGAGAGAGAGAGAGAGAGAGAGAGAGAGAGAGAGAGAGAGAGAGAGAAGTTTAAATCCAGATTCCATATGCTAAGATTGTGTCCTGGGCCCCAGGGGTGGCTGTGCTAAGACGTCGGCTGTGTTGTCACATAGGCTGCCTGATCTCTCTGTGTCTCCCTTTGCACGTTGCTTTCTGTGTTGCTCATCTGTCTTGTCTTCCAGCCTGCAGTGCTGGGGAGAGAGCCCCAGAATCCTGTGCCTGCTACTGTAAGCGCTCTACCAACAGAGGTATGCCTCAAGTCCCCATTCTTCAAACTTATTGTAGATTTCTTCTTATTTTTCTTGAATATGATTTTCCAGACTCCGAATCTAAGTATTTGTGTCCCTCATTAATTCTCAAAATAGAAATTTTCTCTTCAAGCACATCCCTTCCCTAATCTCCTGATTGTCCCCTTCTGGTACTTTGAAGGTTATACATTTTTAGACATAATATCTCTATTCTCGATATGTAATGGCTTTTATTTTATGTCTCCCATTTCCTTCCTCTCCCTACTTCGTCCTGGGTAATTTGTTCAGCTCTATCTCCCAGGTCATTATTCTTTACTCTGGCCATGTCTAATCTGTATTACTCCATTCATTGAATTTCCCAGGTCAATTACATTTTTATTTCCTTAAGTTTTTTTGTGATTCCTTTTATCTGCCTTTTAAGTTTTGATAATGTCTCATTCCTCCAAATTATATTCTGCTTCTAAGTGTGCATGTCTGAGTTCCTCGCCCTCTGCCTCTGCACCCACTCTACAGGGCACAGCATTTCTCTGTGTGTTTCCTGAGCTTCCTAAGTAAACTCATAATCATTTGGCTTTTACCCATTGGTGGTGTTTTCTGTGGTTTGGGTAAGTTGTGGTTTAAGTATAAAATATGTCCCATAGGCTATGTGTGTGAACCCTCGGTCCCCAGCTGGGGGTGCCATTTGGGAAGACCGTGGAACCATTAGGAAGTGGGGCCTTCTGATAGGAAGTGAGTCACTGGGGGTGGGGCTTGAGGCTTTATAGCCTTACAGGCAGGTCCCACTTCCTGTTGACTGCTTCCTGAGTGCAGATACAGTGTGACCAGCCAGCTTCCTGGTCATGTCTCTATCTTCCCTGCCTGCTGCCATGTCTTCTACGCTATGCTGGACTGTATCCCTCTGGAACTGTGAGCCAAAACCATCCTTCTCCCTCAAGTTGTTTTTGTCAGGGTGTTTTATCACAGCACCAGGGAAAAAACTAAGGCAAAGTAACAAATGCCTCTCCCAAAGAAGGTGCCTTTTGAAAGGTGCTGGTGGGACACTAGACCTCAGACTGAGCTTCTTGGCTTGAGAGCTGCTGTTCGTGGATTGTATTCCCAGTCCGTCTATGATCTGCTTATGGCTTGGGATTCTGAAGGTGAATATATTTATCTTTCTCTGTTTCTTTCTTTCTTTTTCTTTTCTTTCTTTCTTTTTTTTTCTTGGATCATCAGAACAAGGCTCAGATGTCAAGCATTCCCTATAGGAGGGGACATTACTGTGGGTGGCAGTATTTATATCAACAGTACCCACTATCCTAGTTTGCTTTCTATTTCTGTGAGAAGCATCATGACAAAAAGTGTTTATTTTGTTTACAGATCCTGACCACAGTCTATCATGAAGGGATGTCAGGACAGGAACTCAAATAGAGCAGGAACCTGGAGGCAGGAGCTGAAGCAGAGGCCAGCTGCCTACTGGCTTGCTCCTCTTAGCTCTCTCAGCCTGTTGTCTTGCAGACCCCAGGGCCACCTGCCCAAGGATGTCACCACCCACAGTAGTGGACCCTTTCACAACAATCATTAATCAAGAAAATGGCCCACAGATATGCCCACAGGCCAATCCGATTGAAGCAATTCCTCAATTGAGGTTCCCTCTTCACAGGGGACACTAGTTTGTGTCAAGTTGACAAAAGCTAACCAGTACAGGTACCCAGGGTTTGAGATGTTCAGTGTGGGCACTAGGAGCCAAACTTGTTTTCTGTAAGAACAGTATGTGCTGTTAACCATGGAACCATCTCTCCAGACCCACTTCCTAGTATTTTCCTTGATTAGATTCCATATTGTAAAACTTTTCCAGTTAATATTTCTTAGTTTCGATTTTTATGAATAGGTCTTCATTTATAGAATCTGTATGGTTATTGTTTTGTATAGAGGTAAAGCTATTCAATTTTGAAACTAGCTGGTGTATTAACTTACCATATGTGCATGTCTGCAGATGTGTGCATGCAGGTGTAAGTTCATGTGCATGTGTGTCTTGATTAGGGCTTCTATTGTTGTGCAGAGACACTGTGACCATGGCAACTCTTACAAAGGAAAACCATTACTTGGGGCTGGCTTATAGTTCCAGAGGTTTAATCCATTATCATCATGGCAGGAAGCATAGTGACATGCCAGCAGACGTGGTGCTAGGGAAGGAGCTGAGAGTTCTACATCTGGATCAGCAGGCAGCAGGAAGAGACTGTGAGCCACTAAGCCTAGCTTGAGCTTCTGAGACCTCAAAGCCCAACCCCCTAGTGACACACTTCCTACTCTAACAAAGCCACACCTCCTAATAGTGCCAGACCCTATATGAGTTAATGGGAGCCATTTTTATTCAAACTATCACAGTGTGTGTGTGTGTGTGTGTGTGTGTGTGTGTGTGTATACAGGTCAGAGGTCATCCCTAAATATTATTCCTTAGAAGCTATCCACCTTGTTCTTGAGTCAGGGTCTCTTACTGGGACCTGGAACTTGTCAGTCATGCTAGGCTAGTAATCATGGTTACTATTCCCATGATAAAATGCCATTACCAATGCAACTCATAAAAGGAGGTGTTATTTGGATCCATGGTTTCAGAGGAATCAGAGTCTAACACCATCAAGGCAGAGAAGCATGGCAGCTGCAGTAGCAAGCTGGGAGCTTTGAACCTCAGGCATGAGTAAGAGAGAGCAGACCACAAGTTGCTCAGGTCTTTACACTAGCACCCACACCCACACACATACACATACACATACACACATACATACACACATACCTCCTTCAGCAAGGCCATACCCCCTAGGCCTCCCAAACAGCAGTACCAACTGGAGACCATGTGTTCACTAGTCTGCAGGAGAGTTCATTGAAACCATCATCATTCAGCCAGCAAGCCCCATGGATCTTTCTGTCTTTCCCTTCCCAGCACTGGGATTAAAAGTATTACCACACTCTGCTTCTGTCAGGGTGCTGGGGATCAAAACTGGGGTCCTCACACTTGCGTGGTAAGGACTTTACTGACTTAGACATCCCTCTGTCCCTAGCAAGGTCCACTATTTCTCACAAAGTGTTTTAAAGGGAGATTTCTAAGCATAAAACACACAATTATAGAAAACTAGACTCTGACTTCCTCAAGATATAGGAATCATATTTACTTTGGTAATACACATTTTAAAAGCTTTATTGCAATTTCTCTCTGGGTGTGTGTATGTGCGTGTATGTGCATGTTTGTGTGTGTTCATGCGTGTGTGTGTGTGAGCACATGCAAGCCACAGAGTGCATAAGTTACTGGAAAACTTTCAAGAGTCCCTTCCTTCCTTCCTTTCCTTCCTTCCTTCCTCCCTCCCTCCCTCCCCCTCCCTCCCTTTCCTTCCTTCCTTTCCTTCCTCCCTCCTTCCCTCCCCCCTTCCCTCCCTCCCTCCCTCCCTTCCTTCCTTCCTTCCTTCCTTCCTTCCTTCCTTCTTTCTTTCTACCTTGAGGGCCCCAGGGATTGAGCTCATGTTGCTAGGCTCAGTAGCAAGCACCTTTTACACTTTGAGCTATTTTTGCAGGCCAATGAATATGAATATTATTCACCCTTTCCCCAAAATTGCTAAGTTAATTTGATCTGCTATTTTGTTTTACAATGTTTAAAACCTTCTATTGTAGGAAACTTTAACCATGCCCAGTTGATAGAGAACAGCTCCCTGTCATGTGGTTATCATAACCTCCCTGCCATGTGGTTATCATTCAATGTTCCCACCAACTCTTGTTATTGTCTCTTCCATCCTTCCCAGCTTCCAATGACTTTATTCTGACACAAATCCCAGAGACCAGATGATTTCAGTGGAAAATGTTCAATGCATAGTTCTGAAAGCAAAGAATTATCTAAGTGAAGATAAAAATACCAAAATGCCTTGTGGCACCCAAAAATCTACAATAAAGTCTTGGTGCCATGGGAACCCCAGTTAATGTCGAAATTTCCTTGATTTTACAAGTGGTTTTTCATAGCTGATTTATTGGTCCCAGATCTAAGCATCTGTTTGGGTCTTTAAGTATTCTGTGCTAGGTAGTTTTGTGGCACTTTGACACAAGCTGGAGTCTCCAGAGAGAAGGAAGCCTCATTTAAGAGAATGCCTCCCTGAGATCAGGCTGTAGGCAAGCCTATGGGGTATTTTCTTAATTAGTGATTGGTCAGGGAGGGTCCAGCCCACTGTGCCTGGTGCCACCTCTGGACTGGTGGTCCTGGGTGCTATAAGAAAGCAGACTGAGCAAGCCATAGGGAGCAAGCCAGTAAGCGGCACCCCTCCATGGTCTCTGAATCTGTTCCTGACTCCGGGTGCCTGCCTTGTTTGAGTTCCTGTCCTGACTTCCTTCCATGATGAACAGCAATATGGAAGTATAAGCCAAATAAACCCTTTCCTTCCCAAGTCGCTTTGGTCATGGTGCTTCCTCACAGCAATGTGACCCTGACTAAGACAGTGCTCACATTTCCCCCCAAATTACTTGCTAAAGAAAGTGGTCAGCCGCACTGCGGAGTCATGTGTACCCCAGGATGTGCCGATGTGTCTCCTGCCATGTTGCTCTGCCCCCTATGTTTTCTGTACATCCATCACTGATTGTGAAGATCATCAAGTTCAAGTTTGACATTCTGGCATGAATGCTCTCCCTCCAGGAGCAGCTTCTGAGTGCCGGTTTCTCTTCAGGGCATGTCCTGGTGATCCATAATGGTGATCTCCATCAGTAGAACTTTGGCAGCATGGTGCCATCTTGGTTCACAGACTAATGGTCCACACCTCTTTACAAATCTGTTTCCTTTCCTTTACATGTGGGACTGACCCTAAGGCAGTGGTTCTTCCTGATGCTTCCACCCTTTATTACAATCCCTCATGTTGTGGTGACCCCCCAATCACAAAGTAATTTTTGTTGCTACTCTATAGCTGTAATTTCACTACTGTTCTGAATCATAATGTAAAAGATCCATGTTTTCCAAAGGTCTTAGGCGACCCTTGTGAAAGGATTGTTCAACTCCTAGTTGAGAACTGCTGATCAAGGGTCCTACAACACACTAGACAGCGCTCTACCACTGAGCTACATCCCCAGCCTTTTTGTATTTTCCACTTTTAAAACAGGGCCTTGCTAAGTTGCCCACACTGACCTTGAACTTGTGGTCCTCCTGCCTCAGCTTTCCTTGTAAATGGAATTAGAGGCCAGTGTCAACAACAACAAAAGGCTTCTTCATCTCCCTCTGCTAGGTTCTGAATCAGAGCAGGGCTGGATTAGCAGCAGCTCATACCACTAGCTAAACCACTTTAATGGGAGGGTCAGGGGAGGTCAGAGGACAAAAGGAAGGAAAAAGCCTAGCAATCAAGCTCCCACTCCCCCTCCCTCCTTCCCTCCCTCCATCCTTCTTCCCTCCATCCTTCCTCCCTCCATCCCTCCTCCCTCCATCCCTCTTCCCTCCATCCCTACTCCCTCCATCCCTCCTCCCTCCATCCCTCTTCCCTCCATCCCTCCTCCCTCCATCCCTCCTCCCTCCTCCCTCCATCCCTCTGTCCCTCTCTCCTCCTTCCCTCTCATTCAGGAGTGCGTCTGTCATCTGCCATGTCTTCCCCCAGCTGCAGTCTTTACCTAGTCACCCCTGACTTTGGTCCCCGGAACACACCTTATTCCTGTGTCCCTTCCATGGCAACAGACTGTGACCACTGCCACTTCGGGCATTGCCCCACTGTCCTGCCAGCTTCTTTGCCCTCTGTCACCTGGGCAACCAGTTCTTCCAGTTCTGTCTCCTCTGTGTGGTACTTCCAGAGTAATTCCTTTCTCCTTCTTAGACCTTGAGGGGTGGGGGGAGGAATTATGTGGGTGTTGTTGTTTTAAAAAATGAAAAAGGAAATTCTTTATGCTCCAGAAGAATTCAAAAGCATTGCTGTAATCTGGTTTTAGCAGGCTGGAATGAGCTCACTTTGCAGATGTGAAGTGGGAAGAAATTCCGCAAACGTTTAAAGTGACTTTTTAAAAGAGAAAAACAGATTAAACATTGGGTCATTCTTTCAAATCTATTGGAACAGACAAACCATCTTTTTAGAGTGGGTAACTACAAGAGCTGTCTTGGTTTTAGAGGGAAATTGGCTGCCTGAGATGTGGAGAATACCCAAAATATCCTTCAGAGAGCATAGAAGGGGGCAGAGTCTCCAGAATATAAACCAGCAAGAAAGACTTGAACTCTCAGGAGCTTGACTAAATGAGGCTACAATACTCTGTGGAATTTTAGGTGTGATCCCACTGGAATAAGAAGCTAAGGGGAGAGCTGTCCTGACCCACAAACAGCCTGCTCCTCTCTGAACAAGTCCCCTCCAGTCCCAGAGGTATTTTCAGCCTGCAGGATTTATTAGAATCATTACTACTTCTTGGTTCAGCTTTCTCTGGTGGTGAACCATCGTGGTCACCTGACCCCAGTCTCCTAGTGCTTACACTCATGCAGACTCCGCCAGCCCTTCTCTGCGCAAAGGGTCTGGAAAGTTCTAGAATCCTGAGTCAGAGGCCCAGGCAGGACAGGGCCGGCCTGGGGTTTAGTGGAGCTTGACCTCTGTGGGAAATGCTGGGAAGTCAAGGTGGGCATGGTCACTGCAGGCCTGGCTCCCTGCAGTCAGGCATGTGCCCACCTGAAGGGTGGGCAGGATTTGTGTGAAGGGGTTCCCTGCAGAGAGAAGAAATTCATGTGGGGGCTACATCAGGGCTCTGGGTTGCTCTGGCAAGCCTCCTTTATTAAAACCCATTTTAAAAAAAAAATGAAAAATGTTGTCTTAAGTGAAAAGAACATGGAGGGAAGGGTGAAGGGAGGGGGGAAACTGAGTGGGAGAGTAAAAGAAACAAACCAACAACCCACCTTCCATCTCTTGGTAGAGTTCTTCCTCTGAAGTTTACCGTCAGCCTTTGCGCCTTTGGCCAAAGAACCGAACAATCCCCCCGACTCCCATCTAAGTTCCTACGAGTACCTTCAACACTGCCCGGAGCAAGCAAAAACGAGAGTTTGTGAAAGTATGAACAGCCTAGTTTAGGCCGGGTCACCTACGTGAGCAGGAACATATATTTTTAAAATGACTATTTACATGTGTTAACCCAATTTCTATGAAAAACTGCTTGGGAATACAATCAGAAGGTTAGTAACCTGAGGCTCCAGGTGGCCAGCGTTCCCAGGGACCTAGGCCCTAAAGGGTACCCCTGTTTGCTGGGGGTGGGCATCCTCTTCCCCACCCCCAGCATTGTGAGAGCTCTCGGCTCCTGTATATGAATGAGCTGATCTTTCAGCTGCCCTTTGTCTTGGAAAAAATTAATTCTCATTTGCATTACCCCGTCTAAATGTCACCCACCGATATTTTGTTAGACATTAGCAGCGCTGGCAGGGAGGGCCGCGGGGTAATTGTGCTCTGCCTGATGCTGGGATTTACATAATTTCAGACAGCAATTAAAGAATCCTGGGGAATTTTTTTTTCCCTCTCCCTTCCAACCTCTCCTACAAAGAAAGTGTTCGTTTACATTAAGCGCTCAGCGCCTTGCTGTTCATTTGCATAAAATTAAAGGTTTTTGTGTTCCCGAACAGCAGGGTAACATTTAAAATTCCGTTTTAAAAAGCTCACCTTACAATAATAAAATGTTAATATCATTTCCTAGGCAATGCAAGGTTGCCAGACGCCTTTCAATTCCAACTTGCTCCAGTGCTAACTGCTCTCTCTCTCCCTCTCTTCTTTTTCTATATGCCTTTGTCCATCCCTGTCTTTCCTACCCCAGTAACCCCTTCTCCTCTTCAGAGGCACCATCTCTTCACTCTCTTCCTAATTCTTTCTCTAAATGGGATTTAAATGTTCTCAGCCCTCCAGCCTCAAGCCATGAGCAAAGTCAAGTTTCTGTGACCATCCCAAGGACAATGAAGTCCCAGGGTGTCTTGTTTGTGATGATCCCGTCACTTCACACCAAGCCCTCGTACCAAGTACCTTAGACATCTTCATCTGGTTTACTCTCCTCCCCTAACACCGTGGAAGCTGTGACAACCCAGCAGAGTCTTCAAGTTATTGTTGCAGGACCACGATGTGTCCTGAGCCCAGTTCACGTCTCACCCTTCAGTTTTACTCATGTCAAACAGCACTAAAAATGCTCATCCCATAAGATAGTAAAGTCAAGACCACCTCCCAGAGCTCCCTCTGGCAGGCAGGGGATTGGCCTCCACACAAGCTTCCTGAACCCAGGACAACCTTCAGCTCAGGCATCATGGTCCGTCTATATCCACCTTTGCTCAGCTCTCCCCAGACCATCAGACATGGTTTTGTTTCTGATACATGTTTCATTTGAACATCTAAGAACTCATGTTAATCTTGTTTACCTGTTTGGATGATGGCTACACCCCAGTTACCAGGTGTCTAGGCCTGTGTTCTGCAGGAAGCCTGGGCATGGGACTTCACCTGGAGAGGTGAGGGTAGATATCTCAAAAGGATGGAATTCCCACACCGGAACTCACAGGAGGGACTGGGATAGAGAAGGGACAGTTGTGTTTGCTGTTGTAAATACAAAGAGTAGGCACTTTTAAAGTTCCAGTCTTTAAGTGGTGAAAAGGCACTACACATGACGGGGCTGTGGAGAAAGGGAGTCCTTCAGGCTGAACTGGAAGGACATTGGACAGTAAAAAAAACCACATATGGACATACACAGAGCAGTATGTCTACATAGGCAGCTATATATCTACATAGGCCTCTATGCAAGTATAAAAGATGGTGTTACTGTGTGACTGATTGGCTTATAAATTATTATTCCATAAAATTTAAATATAAACATGTTAAATACTATTTATATATTTGTTATAATAATGATCAATCTATGTTAGTAGGCAACATTTTAGAAAGATATATAGCAGGAGGTAAGGCTATAGAGAGACAGAATTCTTGTATAATTTTGAAATAAAGTCAGTATGAATTCCAAGATAGAGTGTTATAAATTATATGTTAATTGTAATCCCCAGGGAAAATACTAAGAAAATAACTTTTAAATGTACAGTGAGATAAATGACAAAGAAATAAAGATGGTTTATGTAATAAAAATAAGACAGTAATGGAGTAAAATTATAAAAGTAAATTATTCCTTAATAATAATTACATTAAATGTAAGTGGGTTAAACTATCCAATTAAATGGTAGAAGATTGGAAGAATGGGCTTTTTTAATGACCTGACCATGTAGTGTATATAAGAGATTCATCTTAAATGAAAAGATGGAAATAGGTTGGAAGTAAAAGGATAGAGAAAGATTCTGTGTATGAAAGTAGTTTAAGAGAGATAGAATGACTGTGCTGAGACCAGAAATGAAGATAGCTCAGTGGGGAGATGCTTGCCTCCAAGGCTGGCCATCTGAACTCAATCCCCAGGTCCTTTGAATTGCATATGCACAAATCCATAGTATGGCAAATATACACACTCATATTCACACACACACACACACACACACACACACATACACACACATACACACATATACACACACGGGGGATTTTTTTTTAAACACAAGAAAATACATTAAATGATGATAAAGGGGCCATTGTGATTATTAACATATATGCACCTAATGACAGAGCTCCAAAATAGAGGAAGTAAATACTAGCAACTTGAATTGAAAAACAAGGGTTCTCCCTTCCTAGCTGGAGCCTTCAGTACATGATTGTCAATAGCAGACAGAACAATTAGAAAGATGAAGGAACCAAGGCCTGAGAGGCATCACAAAGACAGGCAACTCAGCAGACACCTGTATAGCACACTCCACTCCACCTACAATGGCAATAGTGGGTTATTTCTTCCTAGGTGATACGGAACATTTTCTAGGGTAAACAGTATATTAGACTATAAAACGAGATTTAATGGAGTGAACTATAGAACACATACAAAGTATCTCCTCAAAACAACACACCAACATTTATGAGTGGTAAGGCATGCTCAGAGGGAAAATTAGAGCGGCGAGCACCTTCATTAAAAAAAAGGCTAGAGAGATGGGTCAGGGGTTAGACCTAATTTTAGTTCCCAGCACCAGCATCTGGCTGCTTAGAACCATCTTCAACGCCAACTTCAATGCCTTCTTCTGGCCTCTTTGAGCATTGCTTGCACATATTGCATAGACATACATGGAGGCAAAGCATTCATCCTTAGATGATGATGGTGTTGTTGATGCTGCTGCTGCTGCTGCTGCTGCTGTTGCTGATGACAATGACATTGACGTTGATGTTGATGACAACGATGATGCTCGTAAGCAACATCCTACATGGCTTGGTCCTGGAAACCTGACTGGGGAAAGGTGAGAATGAAGAAATGGCAGGTACACAGAGACAATCTAGGACTGGGTAGGCTGCACTCACTCTGATGGAGGGCATCTACTGTACAATCTGTAGACTCAGTACATTTATTAGGCCCAGCAAAAGGAGGAGGGTCATCTAGTCTCAGTGGAAGTTCTCTGTAAGGGATTAGCCTCACGCAGTAGACATCTGGGAGGAGGAAGCTGCAGCTGACATTCCCTGCACACACATGCACACACACACACATGCACAGGGGAAGGCTTTGCCATTTTCATGGGTCTGAGACATGGGTCCAACAATACACATTCACTCAGGACCCAGTTCACTCCCCACAATAAAAATGATGATGATAATGATGATAGGTTAAGTGGGTAATTAAATGGCTTCTAACAAATAAAAGCTCGGAGTCAGATGGCTTTCCTAATAATCTCCCAAATATTTAAAGAATAATTAACACAGATTGTGCTCAGAGGCCTCTAATATTCATTATACAAGGTCAGTTTTCTTCCCAACCCAAAGCAAGAAGAAAACATCAGTGAGTATACTGAGCGGTACAGATACAGTAATCCTTGAATGGGACACTAGCAAATTGAACCCAGTAGCTCTACAAGGAGTGTGTCCCAGAACAGCAAATGAGATCTGTTGCAGGAGTACAAGTGTGGGTTCTGTATCTAAAAATCAATCAGTAGGGCTGGGGTGGGGCTCAGTTGGTAGAGTGCTTGCCCTAGGATACACAAGGCCCTAGGTTTGATCCCTGGTACCACACAAATGCAGGATGGTGACGCGTGTCCATCACAGGACTGGGAAGGTAAAGACAAAACACTTATACCTATAAAATAAAACCAAATAAGTCATAAAAAAGTATGGACATGGTGAAAGGCATCTATAAATCCTACCCAGCTGGCATCCTGTGTGAGGATGAGTGTGAGGAGCTCTCTGCAGAGTTGGGATGAAGACGGAGCTGGGGAGATGCCACACAGACATGAAGGCCTGTGTTTGGCTTCCTAGCACTCACAGAGAAAGCAGGGTTCCTTTGTACTGCCAGTGCTTAGAGGAGGGGCCTTGGATATAGGAGGACCCCTGGAGCTCATTGGTTAGCTTTCCTAACCAATGATGAGTTTCAGATCCAGTGAGAGATACTATCTCAAAAAAAAAAAAAAAGTAAAAAGATACCTCTGGCATCCATGTACAAGTGTACATATACACGTACTTACATAACATATGCACACCGCACACACATTGATAGTCACACAAAGATTTATATGTAAATGTCTGTAAGAGTAGTGTGCATAAGTCAAAGAAGATTAAACAATCCAACATTAACTGATGGATGGATAAACAAATGGTGGCATATCTATGCAAGAGAATACTGTTCGGCCATGAAAGTGAATAGAATTCTGAGACACCCTGCAGCACAGGTGAATCTAGAAAACACAAAACATGGAAGAACTCAGAACCCTAAAAAGGCCACGTGTTCCACCATCCCAATTCTATGAAATGTCCAGATGAGACAGAGGCAGAAGGGGGGTCCCTGGATACCAGGACCTGGGTCTTGAGAATGGGGAATAGCTGCCTGGTGGATAGGAAGCTTCTGGACTTAAAGAGTGGATGTTTTACCATGGTGTGGGTTTGCTAAGCACGACTGAATCACATGCTATTAAATGGTTAACCTCACCATTCTAACCATCTTAAAGTTTCTGTTACAGGAATTTTGTCTTAGTTAAAAAAGTTAAAATAAAAAGCAAAGGAGAACCCAAGCCGGGGCTGCCTTCATCATGCATGCTCTGTTAGCTTTGGGTTTACTTTTGCTTGGTCTTGCTTGGGATTTTTTGGTGATAGGATCTCATGTAGCTCAGGTTAGCCTCCAACTTGCTATGCAGCTAAGGACAGTCTTGAGCTCTCAGTCCTCCTTTGTCCATCACCAAAGTGCTGGGATTACCTGCATGCAACACAGTATCCGGACGTCATCTGTGTAAAATGACTGTGGTAGTTTGAATGGGAAATGTCCACATAGGCTCATGTGTTTGAACACCTGGTCCCCTGCAGGTGGTGCTGTTTAGGGAGGTTATAGAAGCTTTGAGAGTGTGTCAGTGGTGGCTTATAGCCCACGCCACTTCCTGGCCTCTCTCCCTCCATCCCTCCATCCCTCTGTCCCTTTCTCTCTCCTTCCCTCCCTTTCTCCCTCCCCCCACCCCCCGCCAGTCTCTCCTTCCTGGTAGTTGAGATGTGATCCCTCAGCTCCCTGCTCCTACTTCTATGCTTCCCCCATCATTATGCTCTATCTGGAACCTTAAGCCCAAGTACACTGTTTCCTTTGTAAAATGTTCTTGGTCATTTGTGCTATTTTATCGCAGCAACCAAAACCTGGTTAACGAAAATGAGAACCAAATGTGATAAGCAAACCTTGGGATGAACCCAGACCATAAACAAAATAGTATAAATGGCATGATTTGGACAATCAGGGAGATGGCAATAAGAACCCAGGGAAAACAGAACACTGTAATAATGCTGTTTTTCATATTTCTTAATAGACATGATTTGATTATTAAAGATTGCTCTAGTTCTTAAGGAACATTCCATAAATGAGTGTAAAAAAAGAAGGGTTGTGTCTACAAATAATCTCAAACTCTTTAGGAACAAAAGACGTGTGTGTGTGTGTGTGTGTGTGTATGTGTATGTGTGTGTGTGTGTGTGTGTGTGTGTGTGTGTGTTTACTTAGAGACACATCCATTCATTAGTCTATATTTACACATAGAGATAGTTATGTATTTTATATATACATCTGTGTATTGAAAAGGAGACAAAAGTCTGGCCATGGAGGTTCAAAGGGGATCACTATACTGCAGTAAACACTGTTTGAGTATTGTATTCACCATTTTTATTAAAAATATGAAACTCTCCAGGCAGTGGTGGCACACGCCTTTAATCCCAGCACTTGGGAGGCAGAGGCAGGCGGATTTCTGAGTTCAAGGCCAGACTGGTCTAGAGAGTGAGTTTCAGGACAGCCAGGCTACTCAGAGAAACCCTGTCTAGGAAAACAAAAACAAAAACAAAAACAAAAACAAAAACAAAAAGAAAGAAAGGAAGGAAGAAAGAAACTCGTGTATGTGTGTGTGTATGTGTGTGTTTCTGTGTGTATGTGAAGGTGCAAACGCAGTGTACCCATGTGCATGTGGAGGCCAGGGGTCAACCTCAGCTAACCCACCTTCCTTTTAGAGACTAGGCCCCTCACTTGCCCAAGAACTTGCTGAGCAGGCTGGCAGCGGGCTGTCTTGTCTGCTTCTCTGGTGCTCTGGGATTACCGTTGTAAGCCACTGCTCCAGGCTTTTCTTTTTGTGGCTTCCTTGTGCTTCCAATGTAAGTATGTTATCTATTGATCTATCTCCCCAGCCTCTTAAATGGTGTTTTAAATTAAAGGCCTAGGGCTGAAGAGATGGCTCAGCAGTTAAGAGCACTGACCATTCTTCCAGAGGTCCTGAGTTCAATTCCCAGCAACTACATGGTGGCTCACAATCATCTGTAATGGGGTCTGATGCCTTCTTCTGGTGTGTCGGGGAAGGGCTGCAGTATATTCATAAAAATAAATAATTTAAAAAATAAACTAAAAGCCTACAATGGGAGGAGCTGACTCAGGGTAAGGAGCGCAAGCACTGGGGCCTGAGCCCAGATCCCCACCAACTGCATTAAAAAGCTGGGCATGGTAGCTCACACACCTATAAATCCACCACTCAGAGGTAGGCACAGCAGGATTGCCGGAGTTCTTTGGCCAGCCAGTCTAGCCAAACTCAATTTGGAATCTTCCTGCCTCCCCACCTCCTGAGTGCTGTGATCATAGGCCTGTGCCATCACACCTGGCTTGCAACGTGGTTTTCACCGGCCCATCACATCCGATCATATTGAGGCAACAACTCGCTTAATAGATCCAGTTGCTAATATGCATCCAATTGTCTAACTTTATTTTTTCAAACGGTTAACCAACTATTCCAACACTATTTATTAAATAATTTATGTTTCCCCTTCTGATTTGAAATGCCACTTTCATTATATAATAAATAGCTATGCACACCTCAGTTATTTTCCTGTGTCGGCTCATTTGTTTAATTATGCCGATTTTACTGTTTTGTCTTATTATATAAATCTGCAAGGTATTTTGGCTTATTCATTCACTTATTAACTCACTTGAAGTGTTGTGAGTGTGTGTGAGTGTGTGTGTATGTGTGTGTTAGTGTGTGTTAGTATGTATGTGTGTACGTGTGTGTATGTGTGTATATGTGTTTATGTGTGTATGTGTGTGTATATATGTGTGTGAGTGCGTGTTTATGTATATGTGAGTGTTTATGGGTGCATGTGTTAGTGTATGTATGTGTGTATGTATATATGTGTGCATGTATGTTAGTGTATTTATGTATATGTGAGTATATGTATGTGTGAATGTATGTGTATGTGAGTGTGCATGCATGTGCATGTGTTATTGTATGTGTATTGTGTATGAGTGTGTATTGTATGCTTGTGTTAATGTGTGTATGTGTGTGTGAGTGTGTATGTATATATGTGTGTATGAATGTGTGTGAATGTGTATATGTGTGTGCATGTGTTAGTGTGAGTGTATGTATGTGTATGAGTGTGTGTGAGTATGTATAGTTGTATTTCTGAGGCATATGTAGTCCTGTGTGTATTTGCTCACTTCTGTTTTCCTTTTGAGACAGGGTCTCACGTAGCTCAAACTGGCCCTGAACTCCATATGTAGCTAAGGATGACCTTGATTCACCTGCCTCGCCTCTCAAGTGCTGGAGTGGCAGGTATGCCCCACAAGGCCTAGCTTTTGTGGTGCTCAGCTTGGTGCACATACCCAAGTGCCCTACTAGCTAAGCTGCAACCCCAGTGTTCACTCACTTATTCTGTGGATGGGAACTATTTTAGAACAGTTTAGACAGTGGGCAATGGAACACCTCGACACCTGCATTTAAATATCTGACCTTAGAAGCTCCTCCTGCCCTGATCAATTTCATTTATTAAGATGTTCTTAGTCGTTCTTGTCTATTTATAACTCCCAATGAACTGATGTTGCAAGAAAATACATTTGGGATTTCATTGGAACTGAATTAAATGTATGGATTAATCTTAATGGAATTGACAATTTTTAATCTTCTTTTCTACCGGCCCAGCCGGCCGTGCTTCTATGCAGTCAATTCTCATTTTCATGTGAAGTTTTAGCCTCACACATTTATGACTGAGCTTGTTGTTGGATATTTTCTGTCTTTGTGGCTATTGTGAATGTCATCTTTTCCCATCATACATTCCGGGTGATTAATGTAGGTACACAGCAAAGCCATTGATTTTTTTGAATATTTCTTTTAAGTCAGCATTTACGGAATCCCTGATTAATTGTAATAGTTCCTGCTTGTTCTTTCAAATTTCCTAGGTAAATAATCACATAATGTGATTCCCCCCTTTACTTTCTTTTGATCTTAACCACATACATACATACATACATACATACATATATACATACGGTAATATATGTATATATTTCTTTCTGCATTAACCAAGGCAAACTTTCTGAGACATGAGGAACAGTACTGAACAACCAGTTTTCCCAGGGGAAGCAACCATGATAAGGAGCTCTGGGCAATTTCTGTGGTGTAAATTCTCCCATCACAGCACATCTTCAGCTGCTGATGTGATGTCACTAGATGTGGAATTTATAGAGACACATGGCTTCAACTGTGAGGTGATCTTCAGGGAAAAATACAAAAACAAAGTAACAAAAAGAAAAATTGGAAAATACACGCAGGCATGTGCGCCCACACACACAAACCCACACACAGGACCAGTTGCAATGGGCTTGGCCTCTTCCTCAGCACCTCTAAGAGCGCCTGTGACACGCTCCACAAGGTACTAGTTGTTCAGTGGGGAAGGGTGGAATAGTGTCCATTACAAAAGGATGGCAAGATCACCTGATGCTGTGGCTCGCATGCATCGTTGCCCAGCCCTGTTCCTCCAAGTCCTGCCTCCCTGTTACTCTTCCCAGCTTACACTCGGATCTGAACTGGGTTCCCCAGAGTTCTGGTGTTGTTCATCTGGTCCCCAGCTGGTGGCGCTATTGATAGGTGGATGAACCTTTAGGAGGTGGAGTCTATTTGGAGGAAGTAGGCCATTAGGGGTGAGTCTTTGAAGATTATATTATGACCCTGCAACCCTCCCCGACCCCCCCCCTCCAGCTCTTGCTGGCCCCCATGAAGTGAGCAGCCTCCTCTAACATAGAGGCTTGGCAGGATATCCTGCCCCACCTCCGACTAAAGCAATGGATGCCAGTGGGTCACAGGCTGAACTGTGTCCAAATCAAACTTTGCATCTTTTCTATTGTTTTCCTTGGAGTATGTATGTCTAGGAGACAAAGAGGTCACAAACACATAGACAGCTTCTGTGCTTCCCAACCCCTCCCTCCTTCCCCCGGGCTACTAAAGCCACAGCTCTTCCAGTTGAGCTTCATCCTGCCTCCTCTTGGAGGGTAAAGGGGTGGAACTTTCTCCTGCCCCACCTAACCATACCAGGACCAGACGCAAGCCCCTGTCCTGTCCTGGTGGCTCTCAACTATACGCTCTGTGCATACAGACCGAGCAAATAGAAGCCGTTCATGAGGTTCACTTATTTTCCCTACTGGACCCTAGGGTCAGAGTTCCCAAGGGAATGGCCTCCCTGAAGAGCCCTCTTCTCTCACGGCTTAGAAGATCTAGTGTCTTCTCCTACCCCTCCACCAACTGCGCCTTTCACAGTCACCAACAGTGTTGCTAAGACACGTGACCCCGTTCTTCTGCTTTCCAGAAGCTTTGTCTCCACTCCCTCCTCTTGAGACACTCCAGTGTAGTGGCCCGGGCTTTCCTTTCCTGCTCTCCGTCTCCACTCTCTCAGCGCCCCTCCCCTATCTCCCAGTGACCCACCGCTCTCCCTTGCCAGCCAACCACGCATGGCATGTGTTCAGCTCACCTTCATACTCTCTCCTTTAATCGTGTTAGCTAGCACATCCAAAGCTCCTTTCTCTCTCTCTCTCTCTCTCTCTCTCTCTCTCTCTCTCTCTCTCTCTCTCTCTCTCTCTCTCTCTCTCTCTCTCTCTCTCTCTCTCTCTCTCTCTCTCTCTTTTTCTTTCTTTCTTTTTCTGGTTTTTTGAGACAGGGTTTCTCTGTGTAGCCCTGGCTGTCCTGGAACTCACTCTGTAGACCAGGCTGGCCTCGAACTCAGAAATCTGCCTGCCTCTGCCTCCCAAGTGCTGGGATTATAGGCGTGCGCCGTCACCGCCCGGCCGAAGCTCCTTTTTCTAACCTGTGAAGTAGGTCAACTGCCAGCTGCACGCCAACACCAACCTGGGGGTACAGGCTCCCTGGGCAGGGCACGAAGGGAGCATTCAATGAATCTGACCCATGGTAGTGGGTTTTATCGTCATCGTTCTTGGTTCTGGAGAGAGAAGGCTACGGAAAGAAGGTAAAGCCATCATGAGCCACACAGTCTGTGGGACCTGTTGAAGCCCTCCACACACTGTGGGAGGGGAACTTTCCAAGCTCCGGACAGGGATTGGGGGGAGGAGTCAGGGACTGGCGGGAGGAGTTCCCTCCCCAGCAATGCGCAAACTCTGTGCTCTTGTTCCTCTGTCACCAGGGCCTATATTAAGAACATCAAATGTCAGCACAGACGCTTTAACTGCTAATGTGAGGGTGAAAGGCAGGTGGGTCGCAGGTGTGCTGGAGGGAAGAGAAAAGTCAGGAGGTGGAAAAAGCAACGAGGGGGCTGAGGGTGGGGTTAGAGAAGTGGCAGCCACAAGGTGTGAGTTGCCACGCCAGACAACAGTCCTGTAGAGACAGGATCAGTCTGTGGGATGCTGGCTCCAGCGGCAGCCTGGGTAGGCTGGGATGTGGGTACTGCTCTGGCTCTTTGGGACTGCAGGTAGCCTGGGTTTCACACCCCTGCAGCGACTTTCACTTAATGAGTGAAAGGCTGTGGGGTAAAGAGGCCCCCTCTGGAAGCAGACTGTCTGCAGAGGCGGCTGTCAAAGCGAGGCCCCGTTGCTAAGGGAACCGCCTGGGAAGTCAAGAGATGAAGTCACCCCACCTCCCCAGCAAGCATGAGGTTCAGAAAGGGCCTGGCATCCCATCCACGTCTGCACTGGTGCCTCTCTGGCCACGCTTCCGAACCTAGGTGGGCCTGAGATTCTGCCTTCCATGACTGCCCACACCTGGCTAGTCATTAGTCCAGTGGTTGACCAAGGAAACTTGGCTAGGCACTCAGAGGCACAGAGGCTCTAGAGAGCCTGTAGGAGGTCAGTCTGGTATCAAAGGGGCCACAGCACCCCAGGGACTCATGAGAGGGTTTTAATTAAATCCAGACGATAGCAGCTCTAAGCTGATGTGAGGATGGAGCCCTTCGGATAGGCAAGAAAACCACTGTCTTAGATGCTTTATTAATGCTATGATGAAACACCATGACCAAACCAACTTGGGGAAGAAAGGGTTTGTTTAGCTTATGCTTCCACATCACTGTTCATCACTGAAGGAACTCAAACAGGGCAGGAACCAGGAGATGGGAGCTGATTGCAGAGACCATGGGCGGATGCTGCTTAAGGCTTGCTTCCCCATGGCTTGCTCAGCCTGCCTTCTTATAGAACTCAGGACCACCAGCCCAGGAATGGCACCACCCACAATGAGCTGGGCCTTACCCCCATCAGTCACTAATTAAGAAGGATTTATTTATCCACATCACTGACTACAGGTTTGCCTACAGCCTAATCTTATGGAGGCATTTTCTCAGTTGAGGCTTCTTCCTTCCTAATGACTCTAGCTTGTGCCAAAGTAACTAACCAGCTGGTTTAATAAAACTAGCGAGTACGAGCACTAAAGTTTGGACACAGCCGGCCCCGGTGGGGAGCCTTGAAACTTAAAGAGGTGGCTTCTCTCCGGGGAGTCTGACACAATCCAGGACAGTGTGGTCTTTCATCACTACACTCATGGCTATGCTCATGACCCATCAAGTCTGAGGACCGCTGGGCATGGCGCTCTGTCTAGACATCCCAAAGATCTACTTACTGGTTTTGTTACTGTATAAATATTTTTATAGAGAAAAGCAGAAGACTTGCTTAGTCTCCAGTGGAGGCCATGTTGGCACTATCTCCCCAATCAGGGCTTGGGAGGGGGGCATTCATGGGAAGATCTATTGAAGAGAAGGAGCCTTGGCATTGGGGCCAGGCAGAGCAGACAGCAGAGGCAAGTCCTTGCTGCCCTGCCAACCCTAGGTAACCTGGGGGCAGTTCCTCACAGTCCTTGTGCCTCAGGGTCAGTGTGAACATAGGGAGTAGGTGTGGGGGCATCTAGAGGCGGTGCACACACAGCTGTGCATAACATCAAGACTCAGTAGTGATTGTACCATGATCTTGAATTCCTGCTTCTCAGAGGATGGCCCAGTCCTTGCCTGACACAGGTGCCAGCTTTCGATTCCCATGGCATGTACTCCTCGCCTTTTGAGTGAGTTACAAACAATTTCCTCTCAGGACATACTGAGTGGCTGGCACAGAGATGCCCAACCTGCCCCCGCTCCAGGAAGCTTCCAGTCTTAAGACTGGGGGGAGAAAACATTAGCAATGCAGGCACTGGGGTCATGCTCACATCGGAGCCTCCCAGCTCCCTGCTGCTTTGTCCCTGGGCTGGCCCTCTTGGCTCAAACATGCTGTTCCCTGTCCTACCAGCTCCTGGAAAGCAATTTTGGAAACCAAATTCACGGGCTAAGACTGGACTCTGGCATTAGTTAGATGGACACTGTCCCAGTCCACACTCACAGTCCTGGGAGTGGGAGATGTAACTCAGTCTGGTCTCGAAGCTGAGGACACGGGGCACGCTGATGCTCTGACATGAAGCTAAGATGCTCACTGCCCACACTTGAGAATTTGTGTCAATCACTCCTTGCTCTCCTTGGCTCATGATGGAGCCAGTTCCTCTGCAAAAGGTGAAAGCCAGAACTGACTTGTGCTCTAGCTGAGAGAGAGGAAAATTGCTAGCCTGTGCTCTAGCTGAGAGAGAGATTGCTAGCCTGTGCTCTAGCTGAGAGAGAGATTGCTAGCCTGTGCTCTAGCTGAGAGAGAGAGAGAGAGAGAGAGAGAGAGAGAGAGAGAGAGAGAGAGAGAGAGAGAGATTGCTAGCAGGTGCTCTAGCTGAGGAAGATCTTGCTAGCCTGTGGTCTAGCTAAGATCTTGTTAGCTTGTAGTCTAGCTGAGATCTTGCTAGCCTGTGCTCTAGCTGAGAAAGATCTTGCTAGCCTGTGCTCTGGCTGAGATCTTGCCAGCCTATATTCTAGCTGAGAGATCTTGTTAGTGAGCTCTTCCTTGGCACTGTGTCTAGAGAACTGGAGCCTAGAGCCCTGTGGGATATTGCTGAGCTGGGGAGGCCACCCAGAGTCCTAAGCATTTGCTCTCCACCTATGGGAGCAGCTGGGAAAGGCTAGAGAACCACAGGGGCCAGTTCAGAAGCTGGAACCACTACAAAGTGTCAAACTCTGGGCTCTGTGGCCCAAAAGAGGTCCAGTGATGTCCTTGAGGGGAGAAAGGGGGTAGTTTCTGTACCAGGGTCCTGTCTGTGTAACAAGAGTCAGAACAACACCTGAGTACAGCCCCAATAGACATCCCTGACACGCCTGATGGCCTCTAGCTATGTATATGCCCGACCAGTCCCTTCTGCCTCAGTTATGCCATCCAAGCTGCAATGCCCAGGAAATCCTAGTGCTTCTGTGCTCAGATGTAGTAGGTGGCTCCTATTGTTGATATGTGGGAGGGAAGAGGCCTCCTAAGGTGATGTCACATCAGAACCCAGTGGGCTTTGGGTAGCCCCAGGTAGTTCTCCTGGATAGTCTGAAGACCAGAATGTGCCCAACTGGGATCCAGATAGGGACTGTGACATGAGCTGGCTCTGAGTTAGGTCATCACCAAGAAGGGCTTGCCTGAGGGCCTCTGTGTTCCTTCATGCTGACTCTGGCCAAAGTGTTTTGTCAACAAGTAGGTGCAGATACAGGTCGCCCTGAACGCAGCTCCATTTCCACACCTGCTGTCTACAGGACACATTGCTGAGTCTGCTCCTGAACCTGTTAGATGTGAAGTAACACCTCCCTCACAAGATCGAGCTGAGGGTACGGCACTGCAATCCTGGCAGAGCACGCAGCCCATGGACACCTTGTTAGTGAAGGAATCTGGCGGGATGGAAGCAACCTCATGGAAAAGTCAGGACAACATAGGATGTGATGGTAATGCACATCTCTCCTCTATTCCTTATGCAACAAGCAGCAGGAGCAACATCCAGAACCTCCCTTGTCTGACAGGCCAGAGTCAGTGTGGGTTCAGGAACCAGTGCAGGGAAGTAGGCCTGCACCTCCTGTCCTGTGGACTCACACAGATGGCTGTATCAGATAGCTATAGCCATGTAACAAATCACCCATATTCAGTCATTTACCGTTACTTAAAACGGTTGTTTATCAGCATTCCTACTGGCCAGAGGGGTGGCTCTTCTGGCCTCGGCCGAGCCCACTGAGGGTCGGGTCAGAGCTAACTGGTCACAAGGTTGGAGAGCTAGTTCAAGGACGTCCTTGGCTGGGGCAAGGAGCCCTCCTCCAGAGTTGTCTCCTCTGCCGTTCTCAGGCTACAGGGAGAAGATGAATCAGCCATTTCTGCAGTCAGTCTGCTGCCATGAGTGAGGGTCCAATTCTATTTCTGACTCACTGTATTTGCCATGTGAGATCACACAAGCACCTTCCTTCTCTTCGTCAGTGTCTTTGTGGGCGAACAGGTCAAAGCACTCAGAGAAATGCATTCGGAGAGCTAAGCCGGCGCCTAGTTGGGGAAGAGAATGACTGGGTGGGTTTGTCTGCTCCTGAGGGTCTGACAGCTCCCCACTGTGCCTGGGCCTGAAGGGGCCCGGTTGGGGGTCTTCTCCCACCCCTCATCTGGCCCCCCTCTTGGGAGCCCTCCTGCTGAGGACTCTTCAGTACCCAGGGTCTTAAGGATACTTAAGTAGCAAACTATGTGTTGATAATAAAATTTGCCTGCCTCTCACAGACATCCAATTTGCTTACCATCCAAAGAGAAGCACTGGGTGCCTGCTTCTGAAATTGTTTTAATCTCTGCCACGGAGCGCTTCTGGCAGGTTCTTCAACTGGAAAATAGGAAATGAGTTAGAAACAATGGAGGGCCGTGAATAATCTCACTTAAGATGTTTGATCTATCTGGGGAGGAGGTGAAGTTGAAATCCATTTCCTGGTTCACAGCCAGACAGGGGGAGGAATGAGGGGGAGCCATGCAGAGCCCCTTGGGGAGGTGACTAGCCTGGGCCTCACTGGTCCAGCTACGGCCGGCCAAGACAAGGGCTCCACACCCTTGTGATGCCTGTGAAGCCCTGGAAAACCCCAGGAGGTAATCTGGGCATCACCCAAGAGTGTGACTTCTCTGTAAGGATGGAACTGACCTTTCGATGTCAGAGGTTTGACTGCTCACTGACTCAGGGCCATAGCTTGTCTCCATCACAGGACTCCAGACCTGAATAAATGTCTTCCAAGCAGTGAAGATGGCTCCTTGGGTAGAGGTGTTTGCTTTGCAAGCATGAGGATCTGAGTTCAAAACTCCAGAACCTATGCAAAATTACTGATTGTGGTTGTGTGTGCATCTGCAACCCCAACATTGTTGGAGATGGAGACAGGATCCCTGGGGCTCACTGGCCACCAGCCTAGCTCCAGCTTCAGTGAGAGAGCCTGTCTCAAGGGACTAAGGCATATGATGATGGAACAAAACTCCTGACACCCTCCTCTGGCGTCCACATGTACACACGCATGCTTGGACTTGTACCACATCCCACATATAAGGATAACACACACACACACACACACACACACACACACACACACACACACACACCATTTCCAGTGCAATCTCTCCAGAACCAAAAAAGAATTGTAAAGATTATATAATACATTCATCCTATAACTACATCCTCACAAGATCTGAGGGCCCCTGGCACCCAAGACCTTTCCGAGGTGACAACAGACCCAACAGGTATGTGAGGACTCCGAGGACTGGAAGAGAGGCAGCTATGGAGTCTGTGCCCTCTCTTTGGATAGTGCTCTATCCAGGCAGATGAGGAAGGGTACCCTTAGCAAAGAAGAAACCATGAGGAGTGATCTTCCCTCTGAGAAGGCCATCGAGGCATCTAGGCCACTCTGTGTGGATGAAGGGCAAGGAGTAGGCTCTCAGGGCCAAGGCAGGCAGAGAGAGTCTCTACGCTGACCTTTACCTAGCAAATGAACACTGACAGCTACATGCATCTCATGCAACACCAGGACAGATTGGCCAACACACATATGTGCCCAGAGGGACCCTGTGGCTCTTTCTGGCCAGTCTGTTCCCAGTAAGGAAATAGGGCCCTCGCGATAATGAACAATGAGGGGGTCTGATTGAATTTCCACATATGTGTGCACATATGCATAGTGCACAGTTAGTGTGGATGGCAGCTTCTGTTTGAGGGTGAGTTTTCCTGGGTTTCCAGCCTTCCAGCTCTACCCAGCACCTTAGAGGGTCAAGGAAAAAGCTATTGACTTGGAACCTAGAGGGTAGGCTGGTCTTGGTTGAGGATTCTAATGATTGGGAGCTCTCAGTTTATTCTCATCCAGCCTTTCTGCCCTCCAGGTGCTGTAGCATGACCCCACCCATCCCCATTACAGCTTTCCCCACTTCCCCTGGGCCTGGCCTCTTGGGGTCCCGGGTTGGGGGTTTAATGCATTATTGATCTCCCCAAGAACGGAAAGAGCTGCAGCCATGGGCCCAGGTAGCTTATTTTGTGCGTCGATGACATTCAGGTACTAGTGAAAAATTATACCAATTATTAAATCAGCCATTATTACTTCAAAGTGCAATCAGTTGTCACAGCGGAGAGAGCTTGCACGGTGCGTTATTAGTCGGGCTGTGTGCACAGGGAAAGTGCTGAGAGGGGAGACTTTAACCAAAGGGCAAATGCATGAAATTTACTTAGAAATAGCGATTTATCACCCCTGGGTTTCCTACTGCTCAAATCCAGGCAGACACTTGGCTGGCAGGAGACAGGCTCGGCGGCCGCCCTGCCCCCTGCAGCTCCCACCCTGACAGGAAATGAAAAATTGAGAAGTCGTTGTAACAGCTTAAAGATGCATTATCCTTTTGATGTGCAATTTGAGCTTCATATCCAAAGGCAGGTGAAATCACCAGCACCCACACTGGCTGTGGGGAAGAGAGAAGCACCTTTCCCAGAGTGGGAGGGGCTCTGATGCAGGTCCCCTGCTAGCTGCACCCATCCTCATGGATCCCCAGACAGGGAGAGTCCTGGGGATGGGACATAATTAGGGCCCAGGAAAGAGATGCAGGCTAGAGTGGGAGAGCAGCAGGAAAGACATGGAGAGAAAGACACAAAGAGTCAGTGATGCACGGGCAGAGGGAGGGTGACAGGGAGGGAGACAGTAAAAAGGAAGGAAAGAGCAAGAAGACAAAACAGGAAGACAGGTGTGGCAAGAGAGTCAGTGAGACAGGAAAGAGATGGTTGAAACAGAGTGTGCAAGCACACAGGTGTGCAAGCCTGCAAATGTGCAATGTGGGGAGTGCAGGAATTCGGCCATGAGTATATTGTTCGAGTGTGTGGGTGTGCAAGAACTTGCATGTGCATGAGTGTGAGGGTGAGCGCATCCTTGAGCTTGTATTTGGGAATGTTTCAGTGAAGGGGGCAAGCTGCTAAGCCCAGATGTTGGCAAGGATGGGCACCCCCTCAAGCACCCTCGAGAAGCAGAGGCTAAGTTTACTGATACTGAGAGCTTTTTAATACTTAGCATTATGACAAACCCATCTCCCTTCAGCAATGGAGTACCTAGGAGTACTCCAGAAATACCCACCATTTTGAACTACTCTCGTCCTGTGGCACAGGCCTCTGTGGTCCCATTTTTCTGCCCCATTCAAAGTTCCACCTAACTGAGGGCAGAGTTAACCCTCTCTTGCCTTAGCAGTCCACCGAGGGTCTCGGACACATAAAGGCTTCACAAAAGGCTCTGACTGACCTTTGGTTGTGCTGCTGTGTGATCCTGAGCAAATGAAGTCCCTCTCTGAGGCTCTTTCCTTAAGTGACCCCTGTTGGTGGGGAGCTCATCTTCCACAGACCCTGCACTCAGGAATGTGGTAGCAAGGCATGCTAGAGCTCCAGCCATTTTATAAAGCCTGTTTTCAGGGCAGCCACTCTGTGAGACTCTGTTGTGGGCCCCATCTGTTACCTACTAGGTGCCTGTTGTTGACGCCCATTGGCTCCTGGACCTCTCTGTAGCCTTTTACCCAGCCTGGTGTTGGAGGGTGTGGGAGGGGAGGGCAAGGTGGCATGAGATCAGTGATGGCAAGAACCAAGCTGCACACACATGTGTCAATCAGCAGGATATGTCAGAGATGGTGGAAAATTAGGGCTAGGACCACCTGAAGAGCCATTTGGTGAGCAAGAAAGCATTGAGAGTGACTGCTTTAATTATTATTGTCGCTAAGGCATCAAGGCAGAAGGAATGTTGAAAAGGGTGGCTATCTCTAGGTGACAGAGTTAAGAAGGACCTTAAACTTTTCCTACTATTTTTTTTCTATATGTACTGAGTCAGGATTTGATTTATGACCAGAAAAATTTGACAAGTTTCCATTGAAATAACCAGACAGGCCCAGGAAGACTGTTTCAAGACCCTCTATGCTATAGTAGAGCATGGAGGTTCTTCCTGCTTCTCATTCTGATGAACTTGTGCCCCAGGGCTCTGACTGTCCAGGGACACATGTGGAGGTCCAAAGTCCCATGTGTTCTCTAGCATGGGCAGGCCCCCCAGGATGTACATTCCCTCGTTCACCCCAGCATACCCTCCTGCTGCACAGGCTCACAAGGCTGTGGAGCCCAAGGGATACCAACATGGGAAAGAATGGCCCAGAGGCTGGGATCTCATCAAAATCCAGGACAGGGGTGGCCAGGTCCTTCTCCCTCGGCTGCATCCGCCCTCCTCTTTCAAACCCAGTGCCTGGCACTCGGGGTCTCAGACCTTGCTGAGCAGCAGGAGCCACCCCATTTTCCAGGTTGGAAGGATGAGGGAAGGAGAAGCAGTTGGCTACGAGTGTGGGTGGCAAGGCTGGAAACAGCCCAGCTGCCAGCTCTGGGTCCATGCCCTTTCCGTGACACCATCTCACTGGAAACAGATGGCAGTGAGAATGCAGAACTAATCAACTCCTCTATTGATCCTGGCCTCTCCATCCAGGAGATCGATCTTCCCATTAGAAAGGGGTGGGAGGCACCATCAGAGGGGCCAGAGGGGCATAGAGACCCACTCAGCTTGGGAGCAGGAGCAGCCATGGGCCCTGTTCTGAGCTCAGTTCTTCGGTGGTCACAATAAAAAGACCTGACAGGGCAGGGTGGCTAAGCCCTGGGCTCACAGACTGGTAGCACTGCAGGGTGACTTACACCTGGCTAAGGACAGAAGGGGGTTCTATAGCACTAGTTTCCAGCTCACGGCATTATGAACAGACTTTCCGTTTTGTAGTTCATCTGTCATATCCCCCACCTATTCAGCCACCTAACCTTTTCTGAACTAACTTTCTGTAAGATAGTGTGGTTCCTAGGGGGCACCAGAGTACCCACAGTCTGGTGTAAGCAGTAGGGAGGTGTTGTACCAAGAGCAGGACCTGGGCTGGGGCCTGGATCTCTCTCTCTCCCTGGTGTTGACTTGTGGCTGCACGGTGCATTAGTTAAAAAGGAGGCAATGTATAAATGAGATATTTTATTGTAGGAAGGAGAAAATAGGCTGGTCAAGTAGAGAGAAGGAAAGGAGAAGAGAAGAGGTGAGAGAGAGAGAGAGAGAGAGAGAGAGAGAGAGAGAGAGAGAGAGAAAGGAAAGGAAGAAAGTGAGAGGAACAGAGAAAGCAAGAGAAGAGAACAAAGAGCAGGAAAGAGAGGAGAGAGAGAGCAAGAGAGCGAGGAGGAAGAGCAAGAGAGCAAGAGAGAGAGGAGGAAGAGCAAGAGAGCAAGAGAGAGAGGAGTGAGCAAACGGCCCCTTTTATTGTATGGGGTGTGGCATGTCTGGCTTGTGGTTAGATGGCTGGGTGTAGGGTCCAGCTAGAATACTGGGATCTTGGGACATTGTCTGCCTGATAGAGCACACATCTCCTGCAGGGGCAGCTGTGAGGAGTTG
This sequence comes from Mastomys coucha, assembly GCF_008632895.1. Lineage (NCBI taxonomy): Eukaryota > Metazoa > Chordata > Mammalia > Rodentia > Muridae > Mastomys > Mastomys coucha. Next base: position 21,986,148 of record NW_022196897.1, read on the forward strand.
TGACTGAACAGGAACCAAAGACTTAGGAGTTATGGCCAAGCTCCTTCCTGCTCCCCTAGAAGCAGAAATTACCCACAGGGGCTCCAGGGCTCAAAGCCAAATACTCTACTGAGCCTAAGTTACCTGAGCAAACCACTGCCCCACATTGCCCCATGGGAGGGGCATGGATGAACTAAGCCCCATAACACAAGGAAATCATTGATCATACCTCCTGGAAGTTGTCCCTTTTACTGTTGCAAGGACCATCAGCCTCACTAATTTCTTCCCCCTTGTAATGGAAGCTTGCTGGGGGCAGAGAAATGACTGTATTTCCCTCCACTGTTCTACAAACACTTATCACAATGCTTTGTACAAGGCCGGGTGTGGATAGGTGTATGTATGCATGTATGGATAGATAGACAGACAGGTAGATAGATACATGGATGGCTGAATAGGTGGATGGATACATATGGAGGTAAGTGCATGAGAAATGAGTAGATAAATGGTACATAGATCATTAAATGAGTGGGTAGATGCATGCATGCATGACTGAGAAAGTGGATGGTCAGACATGGAGATAGGTGAGCAAACAAATGAGTGAATGAATGAGTACATAGATGGTTGGATTAATGAATGAGTGAGTGAGTGGGTGGGTAGGTGAATGGATAAAAGGTAGATAATAGATGGATAGATAAATAAATGGATAGATGGGAGGATGGATGGGTAAGTTAATGGTTAAATGAGTGGATGGATAGATAGGTGGATATGTGGATGGAATGATATATGTGTGCATGGATGCATGGCTGGATAGGTAAGTGGATGGTTAAATGGGAAGATAGATGATAAGTAGGTATATAGACAGATGGATTAGTGGGTAGACAGATAGAAGGCAGATGAAGGATAATAGATGAATGCTTGAGTAGATGGATATATAGGCGGATAGGTAGATGGATGGATGATGGATGGATGAGTAGATGGATTGGTGTTGTGGGCAAGTAGACCAATGATGGGTGGATGGGTGAGTCAATAAATGGACAGATGAATGAGTGGGTATGTAAATGGATGGATGAGTGGATGGACTGATGGGTAGGTGGA
>NW_022196897.1:21987464-22002165 GCF_008632895.1 Mastomys coucha
ATGGATGGGTGGATGGATGGATGGATGGGTGGGTGGGTGGATGGGTGGATGGGTGGATGGATGGGTGGGTGGGTGGGTGGGTAGGAGGGTAGATAGCTAGCTGACTATTATCATATGACTATTAAATATTCCTCCTTCAATGTATTGGGGGTTTACTTGCCAGTTGACAGGCTTTGAGAAGGGACCTCCAGGCTCTGATGCATCCTATCGATTGGTCTCTTGCTATATTGATAGGGTGATGGCATCATGAGGAGGTGGTAAAAAGTAGGAAGTGGAACTTAGCTGGGGGAAGGAAGTCACTGAGGGTGTCCTGAGAGTACACCTTGCCCTGGCCTCTTCCTGTATTTCCTCTTTTCTTCCTGTCTGTCTTGACAAAGTTTCTTCATTGCTATGATGTTTTACTCCACAGTGAACTCAGGAACACAGCCAGGGGACCACGGACTAAGTCCTCCAGAATCCTTGGCTTTAGTTTTTCCTCTCAGACCTCTGGTCACATCTGAGAATGCATTCCTCTCCTGTGGATCCTGTGTTTCTTTCCTCACCTCTGATGAGGGAGGCTCTCTGGGTAGCAGTAGTCCCCTTGAACAGGCAGATAGCTCTCATGGGGGTTCTCAGCCCAGACCAAGCCAGTCTTAGGGAATTGCCTTCCTCAATCCATTTACTTCACCCCTTCATGGAGTGGTTAAAACATGCCATTGAAAAAAGCATCTTCTCAGCTCTGTGCAAAGTCCCCACAGGCTTTGTCTGTCCTTATTGCCTCTGCATGTGGTGGCTGGAAGCTCGCTCAGAATTGTCAAGATAGCTCATAAAGTGAGGCTCCCCTAGGAGAGAGCATGCTGGGTAAATTCCCACTAGTCAGAAATTATCAGAACTCTCGCCTTCTTTATCCTAGACTCCATATCTATTAAGATAAGGTCAAATGATTCAACATAAGAATAGGAGCTTATCTACTCAGACCAGACAAGACACAAATCAAAACAGGCATGGGGCTATTCGTGACTCAGAAATGGCTCTTTATGTGACAAAAGAGGTCCAGGACAAGAGACCCAGTGGGAGGTGATGTGTGTGGGCATGGCTGAATTAGGGTGTGAGGTAGCCATCTTTTCAGCCTACGCCACACAGTAAGTCTTTCCTGCCCTGGTTCCACCTAGACACCCAGATCTTTGTCTCTTGCCCTAGCTTCACAGACTCTCTCCAGTGCCACCTCAGGGTACTGTCATCAGAAGATATCAGATCCTCACGTTGTGGTGTCTACTGCAAGTTCACAGCCCTGTGCTGCACTGCAGTCACCTCCACTTACTTTCACTTTAGCCATTGGGAGGAGCATTTACTGAGGCGACCACTTTAAGTCGTACTGGTGCTCCTGCCTCTCAGAAACTTCACTTGGTTCAAGACAAGTCATCAGCCTTGAAGAAGTGCTGGTGGACAACATTCATCTCCCAGGAGATGGGAAGGGTCTCTCATTGGGATGGCGCCTGGATTAGATGGGGTTATACCTTGGGCACCTCACATCCTTCCCCCTATCTCTGCTCCCTGAACTGGATTGGGAAAGGCACTCTACGGAGGAAGTAGTTTTCCTGGAGATAGCCTTAAGGGGGGTTCTGGCTACAGGGGAGCAGAGATCAGCCAATCAGGATGGACTAGAACTGGGATCGGAGGTGGGTCCGATCCTTTATCTATAAAATAAACACAAGATGTTCAGTTGCTCAGCAGTGACAAAAATATTTCAGCATCAACCAGGCTTTTACTGGGAGGCAGGGATATTTTGGTCTTGACTCTGGACATCTGAGTTCCTGCTCACCTCCCTAGCCCACTACAGACAGCTCTCTGGGCACCAACATTCTCTGCAGAGAGAGGGCCAAGCCTGTATAAGTTGCATTGAAAAGGTGAAGGTCTAGTGGCCTCCCCAGGTGTAGGGGGCACACCCCCACGGGTCCCTGGGGCTGAGAGGGGGCTCCCAATTACAGCCTCCATCAGGTCCTGGAAGGTTTCTCTGTGAAATGAGAGCCGGGGCAGGCGATTGCCTCTGGCACTGGGGAAACTCCAGATCTATAACTTCCTGGAACATAATTAGCTGCTCACTTCAAAGATGCATTGGGGTTTGTGTAATAGGCACCAGGCAGCTCACGAACGGTGGAAAGCTGGAGAAAAATGGGGCCGTCTGGCTTGGAAATGGAAGGAGACAAAATGCTTTCAGTGAGGGGCTTCCTGCAGTGGAGACACCAGGACCTAAGAAAAGCAATAATGATCGCAATGACTCCTCTTTATAGATGTTCCTACTGCAGAGGCCTGACCCAGTGCTGGCAGTCTGGAGCTCTGAGGGTGGTGTATCTCTGTGAGGCTGGAATCAGTATCAGAGCCCACAAGTGACAGCCCAGAGTCACAGATGAGTCAGGATTGGAACACACACTGAGTCCAAATTCGCCTCCAGGCTGTCTGACTCTCCTGCCCCAGAGTCTCCCAGACTGCATAGCCTCCTTGCTCCTTCAGGAGAGGAGCTTGAATGTGGCTTTCTCCCACTCTGAACAAGCCAGGAGGGACACTGAAAGCAAAGAATAACAAGACCTGCTTTCTGTGGCACCTGTCACAGGCATGTGCCAGCTGGGCTCCATTATTCCTGATAACTGAGTCTCTGTATATTAATTCAATAGCAGGGATTTCTCACTGCAGTAAAGAGATTGAACCCAGCAGAGTGGAGGGAACTGGATTCTGCCCACACAGACTTTAGTAAACCAAATACCTTATGACTATAGTTTTTTTTTCCCTAGGACTCAGTGTATTCTCTTTAGAACCACATGGATCAACACTAGAAGTTTGGGACTCTCAAACACATTCAACTAGCAAGACTCTATCACATGGCCATGTCTGGTTGCAAGGGAAGCTGTGACTGTAGGAGAGATGCATTTACCCACCCATCTACCCATCTACCCATCCACTCATCCATCCATCCACCCATCCACCCATCCATCTATTTATCCATCCATCCACTCATCCGTCCATTCACCCATCCTGTCTATCCACTAATTGTTCCATATAGGCATTCATTCATCATATACACCCCACCCAACCATCAGTCCATCTTCTTATGTGTCATGCACGCATTCATCCTTCCATCCATCTATCCCATCCATTTGTCCACACATCCATCCATTCATGCATGTATCCATCCCACATATCCACCTATCCATCCATCTACTCATCCACCCATCCACTCAACCATCCATCCTTTCATCCATCCACTCCTCCATCCATCATCATATCTATGCATGCATCCAATCCATCTACTCCTGCATGCATCCATCTACTCCATGCATCCATTCCATTCATCCATTGATGCATCCCATCCATTCTTGCATGCATCCATCCTGCCATCTATCTATTCCATTCATTAATTCACAGTCCACCCATTCATGTATATATCCATTCCATCCATCCCATTTATCATATCCATCCATTCATCTATGCATCTATCCATTCCACCCATTCAGCACATACACCCTATCCATCAACCCAAGTTTCAAGAGATCTATTATCTGTTAGGCACCATGCCATCTTTTGGATACAGCAGTAACCAAAACAGGCCATAACCTTGACCCTAGAACCCAGAGTAAGCAGACATGGCCAAGGGATTGAGTGCTGCCAGTTGAATGTATCTGGAAGTGGCAAACATCCAGAGCTTATCTATGTGGCCCCGAAGAGAAAACTTGGGATCATAGGCAACAAGGCCAGAGTTTGTTTTGATTATTGCTTTGAGCCTGGGGTCTAAACAGGGGGAAAAGCGGGAAAAAGCATTAAAAAATCAGCAGAAGTCACAATTATTTTTACTAAAGTGGTAGTGAATGCTCCTACTAGGCAAAAGGCTATCAAGCAGTATGTGCCCTGAGCAAGACAGAAGAATCCATGAAGACTCTGAGAAAGAGCCTGTCATCCCATCCCCGAAGGATGAGGAAGTTAGCTCAGACTGTCTGGAAGAGGCCATGGTCCTGCCAGTTGTAGTCAACAGCCTCTTCAGACCCACCCAGACAGGACTCTATGAGAGCCTCCTCTCAAAGCATCACTTCACATGAACAAAGCCCACCTCCTAAGAGACTATGCCAAGAAGAGACTATACCTTGGCATGCCCTTTAGAGGGGTGGTGACTTTCTATACAGCCTAGTTTTGCTTCTGAAGAGGCCAGCTCTACCAAACAAGGCTTTCTTAGCAACCTGGGAGGACTGTGGGGTTAGAGACAGACGAAGGGAAGAGCAGAGTTGTTTGTTAGCCCAGCAGTCTGAGGCTGAGGGCTATCTGTTGAGGAAGAGTAACCGCCGGTCATTTCCCCAGCAGAGAAGCAACCATGAGGGCTTTTGATGGGCTGCAAAGCAAGAGGTGCGGCAGCTGCCACCACAGCCTGCAGTTCCTCAGGAAAGAACGCCATTGTTTGGGGGCCTCGTAAGATGCTGGACTCTAGTCAGGCTGTTGGTGTACAAGCATAGCACAGCACCTGTGCTCAGCTCTGGGGAATGAAGAGACAGCCAGAGATAGCCACCTGCCTGGAATTCTCCTTTCAGTATAGCACCTGGTAGGCTCTGGGCCTCCCGAGGGGCAGGCCGTCCTTTGCTGTCAAGTGTGCTTCTCAAGTGTGAGGCTGTGGCTTCAGAGACTACTCACTGCCAACTGCACCTACAACCCTCAGTTCACACCTAGGCAACCAGAGGTCAGATAAGTCCCTCCTCTAAAAGCAACCTAGAATGATGACCAGCCAGGTAGTTGGCATGAGTCCCCCAAGCCATCCATGCCTTCCCTGAGGGTACGGGGTGGGAGGAGGGTATGCTCTGCAAACATTCCCGAAGCCTGAGGCGTACTTTGCTCCAGTGACCGACCACAGTCCTCCACTTTACACTTCCCCTCTCCAGGTTCCCTGCCTCCCATCACAACCCCGCTGGGGTTTCCCTGGTCACTCCTTCCCACTTCCTGGGCTTGCAACAAACAGTGGGCTCCCAGCTGCGAAACTTTCTCCAAGCCTCTAATTCCAGGGAACCAGAAGAAAGGTGAGCATCCTTCTCTGTGGACCTCTGATTGGTTGATCCATAACCAATGGCAGACACAGATGACTGATACTCTCTATCCCCTGCAGATCATCAAGATGTCTCAAAGACTGAGAAAAAGTATGCATTTGCCCATTGGCTTTCCTGCCTTCTCCCTCCTGGACTCAGATCTTTGGATCTGAGCTTCCCGCCTAGAAATTTCTGTACTGTGGAGCTGTGCGGACGCCGTCCCCACCCCCTTGGAGGAAGTGGGTCGGAGTTAGCTTTCTCATAAACGGTGTTCAGATGGAAGAAAAGCAGCTGTCGCAGAAGCCACGTCAATCTGAATGGTAAAAGGTTTGGGCAAAAACATATTTTATTGTTCTTGCTGTCAGAAGCATAAAGATTTAAGGGGCATGTGACTCGGTAATTGCTGTGGACTTTTTTTTTTCCTTGACAATAAACATAAAACTTAAAACTGTATTAAAATCATTTGACAATTTTTATGCTCAAAGAGCTTGGAGTGAATAATGGGGCTTTTTTTTTTTTTTTTTTTTTTTTTTTTTTTTTTTTTTTTTTTTTTTTTTTTTTTTTTTTGCATCGAAAATGCACTCTCTCGTCAACCTATAAAACTGTCAGAAATAAATTCATCAAAAGTAGATTATATAATTAAAAGTCGCTATTTGTGTCTGCCCGATTGGGATTGGAGTTGTTTATTTGTCTCTTTCTCTCCCGTTCTCTTTTTTTATCCCCAATCATTTATTATTTTTTTTTAAAGTTCCAGGCTAGTCCTCTTAAGCTGGCCCACTTTGTCTGGAAGAAAGAGATACCCAAATCTGGGTGGGCATAATCCACAAATGCAGCCTTCCTGCTCTGGCAAGCCCCAGCCTGTTCTGTCCTCCCCTCCGCAGTTACCACTAGTGGATAACATCCCCCCAAGCAGGCTTGTCAGAAGCACCCAAATCAGATGTGCTCCTCCTGACCCCATCCACAGAAGACAGGGTTGATAGAATTTTCTAGAAAATTTCCATCTGCTATTTTCTCCTTCTGAGCTGCCTGGAAAGTCACACCCCCTTGTGGTGAGGTGGCCCTGTGTGACTTTTTTCAGCTGTCAAGCTGAACAGAAGCAGTGTGCAGTGTCTAGGATAAAGCATGGCATAAAGTGCCAGTCTCAGACCTTCCAACATTTTTTTTAACCTTCCACAATAGCTGAGATGCAGCCCAAGGGGTGCAGAGACCCTAAAACCAGAGCCACAGAGCCATTGCTTGTAGTACTTGGTCTGGAGAGCTAATGAAGCCAAGATAAACTCTCTCTCAAGTCACACATATCCAAGTCTGTCCCGGTTTTGGATGTTGGTTTTTACCATGATGCAGTTGTGACAAAGACAACAGGTCAGAAGGTCACTATTGGAAGGATAGTTTTGTGTGACTGGGGGTGTAGCTCTATTGGTAGAGTCTTTGCCAGACACACCAAAGCTGTGGGTTTGATCACCAGCACTGCATTCTCTAGGTATGGTGGAACATGCTGTTATCCTAGCCCTGGGCAAGGAGAATCAAGAGGGTCAAGAGAGTTCCAGGTACCTGGAAAGATTCCAGGTAATCTTTGGCTACAAAATAAGTTCAAGGCCAGTTTTGGCTATATGAGACACAGTTTCACAATAAAAGACACCAGCATGGGGGTGGGAGGACCAATGAAAGCAGATTTAGGAAGGTTTACTGTACCCTGTCCCTGTACGGTGTGAGTGTCCCCTGTCCCCTGCACCTTTTAGAGACACTCCTAAAAGCTGGGGTGATAGCCACTGCCCTGGCACCTCCTTATACCTGACTTTTTGTCCTCTTCTTTTGTTCTTTGCTAAAAACCTATCCAGAGTAGTTTGTAGTACAACAATTTTTTGTCCCTGTACCCAAACTGTGATCTTGGAAGGCAAAATGTGTGCCCTCACAGTGAGCTGAGTCAGAATTGTAGGAGAGAGGGGTTCACATTCAACTTGTGTCAAGCATGACCAGAGCACACCCCACTACCTTCAGAAGGTCTCAGTGGGTTGGAGAGATAGCTCAGTCATAAAAATGCAAGAGAATCTGAATTTGATCTACAGCCCCTATGTATGAATCTGTGACTCAGGCTCTGGGAGACACACAACAAAGCCAAGTGGAGCCCCAGCTCTTACTGACAGGTGTGACTGGTGAGCCCTAGGTCCCAGCGAGTGATCCTGTCCACCAAAACCAATGTGGATGACACCTGAGGAGCTGCACCTGAGAGTGACCCCTGGCCTCAGTATGCAACCACACACACATGCATGCATGTCCACAGTATACACATGTACATATACAAGCAAAAGAATATCCCAGGCAGAGCAGGTCACCCCTTCAAGGATGGGCTATTTCTATGAGGTTGCTTAGCATCCTAAAGAAGTGTCTATTTTTATTTTGCCAAGAGAGGTTTTCCCACAAAATGGATGCTGAATGTTATCAAATGCCTTTTTATCATCCATGGCTTTTCCCTTTTGGCCTATTAATATGATGAATTATATTAATAGAGCTCTGAAAATAGAACTGTCCTTGCCTTCCAATAACACACCCCACCTGGCCATTGTGGGATATTCACTTAATATATCTTGGGATTCAATTTGCTAATCTTTTATTGAAGAGCTTGCATCCATGTTTGTAAGCGGGGATAGCCTGCAGCCCTCCTTTAGGTACTTCCTTTGTCAGTGAGTTAGAAGACCCCCTGCTTCTAGAGAGCTGTGGCTTAGGTACTCCCCAAACTCCTCCCATCACAAACATCTAGGAATGCCCAACACACACGGCAAGGTGGCAATCACTGCAATGATGCTCAGGCTTACAGAAGAGTAGAGGAGATTCCCAGGGCTGGGCTGTAGACTGAGACCTGGAAGCCAGAGGAGGCTGTGCAAGCATGATCCTTGCAGCTTCCCAGGGAGGAGGCCAGGGGATGCTCACACTACACAGAGATAGGGGGCAGAGGACAGTTACACTGCACAGGGACAGGGGCAGAGGACATTTATGCTACACGGGACGGGGTGGGGCTAGGGAATGCTCGCACTATACAGGGGTAGAAGGCAGGGGATGCTCACACTACATAGGGACAGGAAGCAGGGAACACTCACACTATACAGGGACAGGGGACACTCACACTACACAGTAGCAGGAAGTAGGGCTGCTCACAATGCACAGGGATAAGGGACAGGGAATGCTCTCACTATCCAGGGACAGTAAGTATTAAAAAATTCAAAAAGCATGTAATATCAACATTTATTCATGGGAAGAAGTACTTTTCAAAAACAAACAAAAAATAAGCAGAGAAGGGCTGGAAAGATGGCTCAGTGGTTAAGAGCACTGACTGCTCTTCCAAAGGTCCTGAGTTCAATACCCAGCAACCACATGGTGGCTTACAACCATCTGTAATGGGACCTGATGCTTTCTTCTGGTGTGACTGAAGACAGCTACAGTGTGCTCACATACATAAGATAAATAAATCTTTATACACACACACACACACACACACACACACACACACACACACACATGCAGAGAAGACACAGCAGCCCTTCAGAACTCTCTGAAAAATATTTAATGGTGAAATATTAAAGATATCCTTTTGGCACCTGACTTAATACAGAGGTGTCCTTACAGTATAATTTTTTTAGCAGAGTCCTTGAAGTTTTAGGTGACACAAAAAGACAAGAAAAATAAGCATAATTATAAACACCAAACAGAAAGGAAAATGTTAATGTGTACACAAAGTGCGATTTTAAAAAACAACAACAAAAATCTTTAAAAATCTAACAAAATTGCCAGATGGTCATGGAGCATGCCTTTAACCTCAGCACTCTGCCTCAAATATTAGTTTAAAAAATTACCGAGGCAGAGGCAGGCAGAGCTCTGTGAGTTTGAGGCCAGCCTGGTCGACACAGTGAGTTACAGGACAGCCAGGGCTACACAGAGAAACTCTGTCTCAAAAAAATAACCAATCAACCAACCAACAAAACAAAAACCAACAAATTTATTCACAAACTCATGGTGCATTTGGGAGGGCTGAGAAAGGCTGCTGGGCATAAGACTAACACAAGGCTGAACTGCATTCTTTCTCTCTACTTTGTAAACTTGATTAGATGCCTAGGTGCCTGGGTGGAAACCTTGGGTAGGCAGGTTACAAGGAAGTGGGAAACTCTCAGATATAGACCTCTGATGCATCAGATGATAGCAGACAACCATTTTCTGATTAGCCCTTGGGTGGAATCAAGGAGCTCTGACTGCATAATCAAAAAAAAAAAAAAAATTCCCAAGGATCTAGGTCACTCACAAAAGTGTTTCATATTGACTGTCAACTTGATGGGATCTGGAGTCACTTAGGAGACCAGCCTCTGGACATGTCTGTGAGGAAGTCTGTAGACTTCCAGGAGCTACAGCTCTAAACTGAACAAGACGGAGAAAACGTCTGAACATCTCTCCGAGTGTTGACTATGAATGCATCTGTGATCCTTCTACCATGTCTTCCCCAGCATCATGGACTGTATCCCTTTGAACTGTAAGCTAAAAATAAGCCAGCCTCCTGTAATTTGATTTTTGTGGGGAATTTGAAAAGTCACTAGTATAGCATACATGAAGGTATCACGAGTACTTTGTGAGAGCCACTTCCTGTCTAAAGCCAGGGTGCAGCAATCTAGGGGCTGGGGTGTGCCCCCTGACACCTCACCCCTCAACCCCCACCCCGTTTATCTGGCCTGGCTGCCTATACCAGCTTCCAGTGAGGCTGGATCACTTCACTGAGCTAGACTCCATTGAAAGCTGCACAAGAGGTGACTTGCTGCATGGAATGCTTCTAGAATTTTTTCATGCAGTGTTCTTAGTTTTTAGGCTCTACCTCCTGTGCCTGGAGCTGAGTTCTGCAGGTTCCAATGAGTGCTGAGGCCTTTGGCCTGCAGAAGTCAATACTAGCTTTGGACCCAGATATAATTGCTTCAAGTTCCAGCTCAACTGCTTTTTAGCCCAGCATCTGGTACAGGACTCTCTGGGCTTGACTTCCTCTATGCATAGCAGGACCACTGAAAGCCCCATATCTAAGAGCCATTAAGTGGCTCACTATCAGACTATGCGTGTGTCCTTTCTTGCACAGGGACTGGTACATTAGTTGTAAAATCATGAGAAGCTCCTGTGACTGGGGAAATGGCTCCCCAATTCTTGCACAGTGCACGGCACAGACTCTTGACCTTTCCCCCTGCATATTCTTCCTGTGTTACAGGAAATTCACCCAGTTTCTAACTCATCAACACTGCCCTTGCCTGTGTGGATGGCAGACATGTATCCATGCTCCCTGGCTTTTATATGCTGTATGAATTTAGTTGGAAAGCAGTGGTGGTGGGGGCTTGAGGGGTGGGGTAGGAGATGTTTCACACAGAAAGGCTTAGCTCAGAGCCTTGTCCTATCTGCCCCACTGTCAGCTCAAGCAAGCCTCTCTCCTTGAGCTACCACACACTCACACAGTGCTGAGGGCTCCCAGGTTTGAGACTACAGTTTATGAGATAGGATGCTCTCCTTGCAGTCCTCACCAGAGCATCAAGTTTGCCCCATCCTTCTTCCTCACAGGCCAGTCAACATGTCTCCTAGATAGGCTAAACAAAGCCTACCAACAAGATGTAATCCACTACCTCCTAGAGTGGCCATGTGTCTGAGGTAAGAGACAAGTTGGGGAGCCAGGGCAAGCCACCCAGAACAGACAGGTACCTCTACCTTCTGAGTAACATTTAAACTAAGTTCTTCACCAGAACTATCTCAGGAGATGGACTTTGTTACACCTGAGACACAGGGAGGCACTGTGCACAGCCATGAGCAACTGATCTGGCCTCCCCTGAACCCAGGTCTCCAGGGAGGGTGACCATCACCCTGAGCCCACTTTCAGCCCCTTCAGCTTCAGCCTCCACTCAGGGTTAAGGCTGAGTCAGCCAGGACCTCCACAGTCTCCTCCAGCTCACCTCACTGAAGGGTTTTGCCCACAAGTACGGACTTCCTGGCAGGCGGTCACCGGTCTGAGCAGCAATGTTTACCAAGCAAACTGTGAATTAACACACTGAAAAAATGCCAAGTGCTGTCAAATATTTGCTTTTATTCTGTGAACCAAAATATTTTTATTTTTGGTGAGACCCAGAACAGATGAGGAGGTGCTGAAATGTTTGAACAGGGTGTGTAAAGTTTAAGCTGAATATTAAGCAGGGGGAGACTGGGCCTCTGGGGCTCAGAGGCAGAGTGCATAAACTGGGAAGTGATGAGAAGCCCGGAGCACTAGGCAACAGCTCTCAAAGATGGAGCTCTCCATCAACAGACCAGGCAAGGACACCTGGGACCAAGGTCATCCCCACTAGAGGCCCTCGACACGACACTCCTCAGCCTCCCCTAGGTCCCTCCTCCTTGCCTCTACTACCTCTACCACCTCTCAACCACATTCATCCCATATTGTGTACAGAACAACCGCCACATGCTGGACACTGCTCTGTCACTTCAATAAAGCCCCCTTTGCTCATGAGACTCACATTGAATCTGAAAGCCATTAAGCAAGGAAATTAATTAATTAAGTAAAAAGCCTCAGAGAGTGGCAAATGCTATTAAGAAAATAAATCTCAGGGGTCTGGGGAGATGCTCCATCCAGGAAGTGCTTGCTGCACAAGCATGAGGGCCTGAGTTTGATCCCTAGAAGCCTCTCTTTAAGAAATTGGACTTGTTGCTTTGCTTGCCCCAAAGCCGAAGAGCTCTGAGGATGCCTTGGCTCAGAGCCCCAGCCATCAGGAGGACCACAGGGTGATGGGAGCCTGTGGCTAGGACTCTTCCTAAGTCTGTTTCTCCCCCATGCCCCATCACAAACCCACACACTGTAGATCTGGTCCCTGGGATTTCCCTGGCCCTCATGTCCTACCTTCCTTACAAGTCCTTCAAGACTCTATGCATCTCCCCATTTCATCCCCATGCATAGAACTTCCCATTCCCAGGAACAGAACCTCCCTTGCATGCATAGAACCTCCACCTACCACAGTAAGCTTCTCTCCCTTTAATTTTCTTTTAAATACTTTTATATTGTGCTTTAGAACTCATTCTTTCCCAATTTCATATGTGTATATAATGTGCTTTCTTTCTCCTTACGTTCTCATATTGCCTCTACTCCCACAAATTCCTACCTCTCCTCAGCAGGTCCCTTTCTACTTTTATGTCATGTGCCTGTATATGTCTGTGTGTGTGCGTGTGTGTGCATGTGTGTGTCTGTACATGTCTGTGTGTGTGTGCATGTGTGTGTGTGTGTATGTGCGTGTGTGTGCATGTGTATCTATGTGTGTGCCTGTACATGTCTGTGTGTGTACGTGTGTGTGCATGTGTGTGCATGTGTGTGCCTGTGTATGTCTGTGTGTGTGCATGTGTATCTATGTGTGTGCATGTGTGTGCCTGTGTATGCCTGTGTATGTCTGTGTGTGTGTGTGCATGTGTATCTATGTGTGTGCATGTGTGTGTGTGTGTGTGTGTGTGTATACATGAATGTGCCATGGCATGTGTAGAGATGAGAAGGTAAGTCCAGGTGTCCTTGTCATCCATGGTATGTGCACCAGGATAGATGGCCCAGGAGCTTCAGTAATACTCCTGCCTCACCATGGAAGAGCTGGGATTGCAGATATACGCTCCTGCATCTGATTGAATGGGTTCTGGGGATCCAAACTCAGGCTCTCCCAGGTGCACAGGAAGTGCTTTGCTCTCTAAGTCTGAGTCCTCTATACTCAGTCCATGGCATAGGCCACCCACGTTCAGGGGAATTCCTCTCAACCTCAGCTAATCTCTCTAGGAACACCTTCACAGACACTCCCAGAGATGTGTCTCCCAGGTGACTCCAACTCCAGACAAACAGACATAGAGGTTGAGAGCTTTCCCTCCGTCCTCAGCACTGCGAAAGACATAATATTATACTATATATATATAGTATAATATATATTATACATACATGTATAAATGTTTATGTATATGGTGACTTGACCTTAGCCTGTGGAAAATGAAAAGAAGGCAAAGCAGAAACGTGGACATTAAAGAACCCGTGGGATCCTGCAGCCCAGCATCTTGTGGAAGAGCTGAGGAGACCACCATGAGCATTTCTTAACTCTAAAAATGTTGCAACAGAAGGTGAGAGGATTGTACATCAGATAATGCAGCTTTGTGACACTTGAGCATCTATATCTCTTCATGGACCTTAGACCCTTATTTCTTAATTAATGAAAAATATCATTAAAACAAACAAACAAACAAAAAAGCCGGGCGGTGGTGGCGCACGCCTTTAATCCCAGCACTTGGAAGGCAGAGGCAGGCAGATTTCTGAGTTCAAGGCCAGCCTGGTCTACAGAGTGAGTTCCAGGACAGCCAGGGGTATACAGAAAAACCATGTCTCGAAAAAAACAAAAACCAAACCAAACCAAAACATAACAAAAAACCCCAAGCCAACAAAGAAACCTCCCTGAGAATTTAATATACTTGCACGGCTCTGGTCCCTAGAGCAAATAGTTAGTCATCATTATCGGTATACATATATTGTGATTCTATAGACTTCACTTTATTGGTCCTTTAAAATTAGTATTCTCATGAGCTAATAAATACTGTATCTATTCTCTGTTTTTTTAAACTTCATTTATCATGCAGATGAGGCTATTCTGAGATGAAGTATCAGGTGTATCTAAATTACATTTTCCCCCGTGTAGCTAATCAGTTTGTTTCAATAGCACGGAGCCTCGCACCAGCCGATGGTGGATTTGTGGGGGTGCTGTTCAACATGTTGATTTTTATATAAAATCTCATCTGTTTCTAGGCATTTGATTCCTTTTATTTTTTATTTTTGTGTATGCATGTTCATGGGTGTGTGCAGGTATCCACTCCTATTCATGCTCATGTAGAAGTCAGAGGTACATGTCATATTTCTTCCCGTTCTCTGTCTTTTTAAAAAATATACAGCAAATATATATTTATTATATAATGTATATATCCATATATACATAATGTTCTTTGATCAAAGTCACCTCCAGTATTCCCTATTCCCACAAAATATCTTCCATTTTTTGAGTATTATAAAAGTTGTTTGATATAAAACAATCAATTTAACAGTTTTATGTAGATGATTGTCTACAGCAATACTGAAAATACATGTTTTTCTCAGTAAAATTTTTAAATAACTCCAAACATATTAACTGAATATTTTAAAATAATACATCACTACTAGTATTTTCTTTTTTAAAAAACTTTTATTGCATTATGATGAGAAATGTTACATGGTTTCAATTTATCTGAATTTGTTAACATTTAAAAACATATTTCAATTAAATATAATTGAATCACATTCTTGTTTCCCTTTTGTACCACTGCTCCTCCCAGAGACCCCTCTTCAATACCTACAATATCTTTTTTGTCATATTCCTTAAAATTTATAAAATATTATAACAATAAAAATAAGTATTATAAAAGTTGTTTGATATAAAACAACAATCAATTTAACAGTCTTATGTACGGGCTCATCTACAGCAATAGTGAAAATACATTTTCCTCAGTATAAATTTTAAATAACTCCAAACATATTAACTGTATACTTAAAATAACACATCACTATTAGTATTTTCTTAAATGAACATAAATATATAAAGTCTTTTTGTTTGTTTTGTATTTAG
>NW_022196897.1:22004192-22007244 GCF_008632895.1 Mastomys coucha
GCTGGCCCCAGTTACTCCCAGTGTTGGGACAGATGTTGGTTCCTGCTTACCTCTGATCCTGGGTGTGTACAATATTTTCTTAAATGAACATAAATATATAAGTCTTTTTGTTTGTTTGTTTGTTCTGTATTTAGTAGAGCTTAAAATCTTGGCTCTTATTGTGTTACAAGCCCAAAATAAGAACAATTTTTAGACACTGGAGTTCATTGTAATAAGGCTGTACTTCAATGACCCTCACATCACCAAAGGATTTTATCTCCATAGTAGCTAAGCTAAGAGTTAACAGTTCTGCTGCACCAAGGAATGAATTGTAGGCACGATTTTTGGATACAGTCTTCCTGCTATGGTCAAAACTATTTGACTTGAGTGAGTGACTTTATTTTCAGCTTACAAAGAACAGGTTACATTCATTTAAGAAATGGTGTGTGTATCAAGATGGTCATGAAGTCATTCACCAACTGTTTCAATGAACAATGGTTCTGCTTGGAGGGTGGCACAGACATTAGGTGAGGGTAAGAGTCTGGATCATTGGCTGTGATAGTTTGGAAAAGCATACATCTCAGAGAAAGAATAACTTATAAAGTCCTCTTCTTCAAACTTGATACAAGAGTTACAAATGTCAAGCAAAGCATTCAGTCTCACTCTGTTATTCTCTTACAAGTCACCTCTACAAGTTAATTGTCTACATTTCTTTTGGCTGTATAAATACTTTTGAAATACGTAAGCTGTTCTGAAAATCATAGTATAGTGTAAAAACATGAAATAAACAATACTACTAATAGAGAGGCTGAGATAGGAGAAGCATGATTTCAAGATCATTATGTGGTACACAGCAAGACACTGTCATGTACAAACAAGCAGAAAGTGTATATGAATTGCACAATATTGGACCTATTTCTCCAATTACCAAATTAGAAAGACCATTGGATGACAGTCAACAAGTTTCTAATTCTTCATATTTTTGGATTTCTGTCAATTACAATATGTTGGTAACATTAATTTTCATATTAAGATATTAAGAAAAAGTAATTGTTACTTCCTGTTGTTTTTGTTGTAAGAGGTGGAATTAGGTTTGTGTGGGTTTGTTGAAAGATTACTTTCTTGCTTCTTCTAGGGTGTAGTTTTGCTCCTTATGTTGGTGTTTTCCATCTATTAACCTTTGTAGGGCTAGATTTGTGGAAATATACTGTGTAAATTTGGTTTTGTCATGGAATATCTTGTTTTTCTCCTTCTATGGTAATTGAGAGTTTTGCTGGGTATAGTAGCCTGGGCTGGCATTTGTGTTCTTGTAGGGACTGTATGACATCTGCGCAGGATCTTCTAGCTTTCATAGTTTCTGGTGAGAAGTCTGGTGTAATTCTGATAGGCCTGCCTTTATATGTTACTTGACCTTTTCCCTTTATTGTTTTTAAAATTCTTTCTTTTTTTTTTAGTGCATTTGATGTTTTGATTATTATGTGACAGGAGGAATATCTTTCCTGGTCCAGTCTATTTGGAATTCTATAGGCTTCTTGTATGTTCATGGGCATCTCTTTCTTTAGGTTAGGGAAGTTTTCTTCTATAATTTTGTTGAAGATATTTACTGGTCTATTACATTGGAAGTCTTCACTCTCTTCTATACCTATTATCCTTAAGTTTGATCTTCTCATTGTATCTTGGATTTCATGGGTTGGGAGCTTTTTGCTTTTTACATTTTCTCTGACTGTTGTGTCAATGTTTTCTATGGTGTCTTCTGCCCCTGAGATTTTCTCTTCTATCTCTTGTATTTTGTTGGTGATGCTTGCATCTATGATTCCTGATTTCTTTCCTAGGTTTTCTATCTGCAGGGTTGTCTCTCTTTCTGATTTCTTTATTGTTTCTGTTTCCATTTTTAGATCCTGGATGGTTTTGTTCATTTCCTTCACCTGTTTGATTGTGTTTTCCTGTAGTTCTTTAAGGGATTTTTGTGTTTCCTCTTTAAGGGCTTCTAGCTATTTACCTGTGTTTTCCTGTATTTCTTTGATGGAGTTATTTATGTCTTCCTTAAAGTTATTTATGTCCTCAAGATGATAGGGGTATCATCATCATGAGAAGTGATTTTAGATCTGAATCTTGCTTTTCCGATGTGATGGTGTATCCAGGACTTGCTATGGTGGGAGAATTGGGTTCTGATGGTGCCAAGTAACTTTGATTTCTGTTGCTTATGTTCTTAAGTTTGTTCCCCCCCAATCTGGTTATTTCTATTGCTACCCGCCCTTACTAAATCTGACTGGAGCCTGTCCTTCCTGTGATCCTGGTTGTGTTAGAACTCCTCAGAATCAAGCTGTCTCTGTGATCCTGTGATTACAGGATCCTGGCATCTGGGGCTTGTTAGAGCGCCTGGGAGTAGAGCTTTCTCTGGGTGTTGTGGGACTGGCTGTGGAGTTTGTGCCCAAGGTCTGCTCAGGGCACGGGCAGGCCCAGACAGACTGGAAGCAACCCAAGCCCTGTTCTCTGCCTTTTAAGAAAAAAAAATATTTATGTTGGTTGGGGCTGGAGAGTTGGCTCAACACTTAAAAGCACTTATTGTTCTTGCAGTAGACCCAGATTTGACTCCAAACACCCACATGATGACTCACAATAGCCCATGACACCAGTTGCAGGGAGTCCAATGTCGTTTTCTGACCCTTGTCGGCACCAGCCATTGCATGTAGTACACATACATGCATGCAGGCCAAGCACTCTCATTCATAAAATAAGTAAATCTTAAAAAAAAATTTTTAAATCTGTATTTCTTTTATTTTATGTATGAATGTTTTGGCTCCATGTATGTCTCTGTACCACATTAGATTGGTGGCCATATGCATGGCCTGTGCCCACAGAGTCCAGAAAACTGTGTTAGATGCTGAGGCTGAAGTTACAGATGACTGTGAGCCGACATATGGGTGCTGGGAATCAAACTTAGGCTCTCTGTAAGAGCACTAAGTGCTCTTACCCTCTCCAGCCTCCACCACCTTTTAAAAAGGTATCGTTATTATCTTTATGGTGTGTGTGTGTGTGTGTGTGTGTGTGTGTGTGTGTGTGCGCGCACGCA
>NW_022196897.1:22007254-22050778 GCF_008632895.1 Mastomys coucha
TGTGCGCGCACGCACGCACGGGAGGGGGGTGGGTTGCTGGAATAGTGTGAGTGTGGAAGTCAGAGGACAACATTAGAGAGTCAGTTCTCTCCTGTTACCAGGTGGGTCCCAAAGATCCAACTCAGATCATCAAGCTTGGAACAAGCACCTTTATCCACCAAGCCATTTTATTGGTCGTTCTTTCTATTTTTGAGACAGGATTTCCCTTTGGACCTGGAGTTCACCAACTGGCTAGATTGGCGGGCCTGAACTTCTTGTCTTTTCGCAGAGCTGGGACAGGCACACACCCTGAACCTCTTGTCTTCTCACAGAGCTGGGGCAGGCACACACCCTGAACCTCTTGTCTTCTCGCAGAGCTGGGGCAGGCACACACCCTGAACCTTGTCTTCTCGCAGAGCTGGGGCAGGCACACACCCTCATACCTGGCTTTTTACTAGTGTGCTGAGGATTCAATGTCAGGTCCCCATGCTTTGAGCAGCAAGCACTTTACTCGCGGAGCCTTGACCCCGCCCCCAGGCACTGACTGCTTCTCACCAATGTTCTCATCTTTCCAATCCTTGCTGTTCAAAAGGTCAGGAAGGTGGTAGACTGGGACCTCCCTTTGTGGCCTATCCTTTGCTCTTCAAAGTTTTTTTGTTGTTGTTTTGGTTTGGTTTTTTGTTTGTTTGTTTGTTTGTTTTTTACCCCCTGGATGAACTTCAGAAGTGTCCAGTTTTCTTTGTGGGGTGTTTGATGTTGCATTAAATCTGCAAATTAGCCACAGAGGCAGCCTGACGCCTTTACAGGACCTCCACACTCCCGTGAAGAAATGCAGAACCTTCTCCATTTATTCTGCTCTCCTTTTATTTCACCAATAAAATTTTGTAGTTGTATTTATATGGGTCACACACATTTCTCATTAAGTTTATTCTAAGTATATTCCCGTTGCTTTAGCAAGCACCCTCCTCTCTCTTCCTCTCGGTTGTGACGGGAGCTTCTCACAAGGCCAACTCACAGAATCCTCTTGTCTGTCCTCTGAGCTGCTGCTCTTAGATCTGGTTCCAAATCAGATGGACTGTGAATACTTGTCACGTTGGCATCTGATGAGCTTCATGCAAGCATGGTTCGGGCCTCAGAGAACTGAGACGGTCCATCTGCTCAGATGCCTAACCTTGGCTGAACTAGACCTCTTGCTCCGTCCACCTCACACGGAGCCTGACTCTCAGGGCAGAGGCGTTTTTTCAGCTCTAGTGGGTGCTGTATAGGCTTAAGGTGCCTTCACTCTCAGTTGTCACCCAACAAACATCAAAGACTCAGGAAGTATCTGCCAAGCCAAGTCTTTAGTCTTTAAACATTGGAAGTGTGGGTATAATTAACTGGAGGTTAAGGGACTTCTTGAGATTGCACAGCAAGTATTGGGGACTTCTGGTATTTACATCCATGTCCATCCTCTCTACCCCGATGCTTCACTGTCTCCCACTGATCACAAGGACCCCCCATAGACCCTCAGAAACCTCTAGAGTTCACAACATCAGCCCAAGAGTCCTGTTGGCTCTGTCCTCTCAGCCTGGTTCCCCTTGTTCCAGAGTGAGGTCCACTATGCCTTCCACCCTGCCCTTCATTTCTTGAGTTACTTTGTGACCTTGATCATACTGGAAGAGAATGTTCTTATGAGTCAAAGTCTCTACCTGGAATTCTCCCTGCAGAGAACAATCACTGTGACCCTACAGCATGAGGGAAAATCGCTTCAAAGGTCCATGAATAGAAGGCTTGCTGTGCATACAGCAGTCTTAGGTGTGGGAGCCTTTAGGATGTAAGGCGCCTGAGCTGGCCAGTGGTGGTATATGCCTTTAATCCCAGCACTGGGGAGGCAGAGGCAGCTGAATTTCTGAGTTTGAGGTTAGCCTGGTCTACAGAATGAGTTCCAGGACAGCCAGGGCTATACAGAGAAACCCTGTCTCAAAACACCAAAACCTAATCAAACCAACCAACCAACCAAATAAACAAACAAACAAACAAAGTGGTAGGACCTGTTTGGAGGTGTTCAGGTCAGGGAAGAGTTAGCCTTAGGGAAGAGTTGAGACTTAGGAGACAAGGAGTGGAAAATTATGGTTTCAAAAGTTGATTAGGTGTGGTGGTGAGCTTTGTCAGCTTGACACTGCTAAAGTTCCCTGGGAAGAGAGTCTACATTGGTAGGCCTGTGGTTATTTCTGGGGGCGTGGGGCAGTCTTAATTAAGTCAGTTCATGTGGGAAGACACAGTCCACTGTGGGTAGTACCAATTCCTAGGCAGGGAATCCTGAACTATGTAAGAGGGAAGTGATCCAGCCGAACTCATTAGCATCTGTGCATTAGTCTCTCTCTGCTCTTGAATGTGGACATAACTAGCTGTTTCAAGTTCTTGTCTTGAGTTCCGCACTATGAGGGGATGTAACCTAGAATTGTGCGCTAAAATACATTTTTGGGTTTTTGTTTGTTTGGTTGGTTGGTTTTTGTCAAGGCATTTTTATCACAACAACAGAAATGAAACTAGAACTCACAGGGATCTCAAGTATTTGGAAGCTCTAATTCTGGGAATTAACCCTTATTTTCCCCTCACTGCCCAAGGGTCTGTGGTAAACACAGGGGTAAGAGCTCTGCCTTTGAACATCTACCTTGGGATCCTTTTCTCTTGATACTTTGCACAGATGAGAAAATCTGAACAGGCCAAGGCCTGTGACGGAGGCACCTGTGATAGAAACACCTGTGACAGAGGCACCTGTGGTAGAGGCACCTGTGACAGAGGCACCTGTGATAGAGGCACCTGTGGTAGAGGCACCTGTGGTAGAGGCACCTGTGACAGAGGCACCTGGCTAGTGAAAGAGAAAACACAGGTGTGCCCTCTGCATTCTGTGGAGCCAGAATCCAACACTTCCTGTTTCCTGCTCCAGTGCAGGACTGAAAACACAAGTGTGGCCTCAAATAATCCTAATACCTCAGGAGGCCTGGGCAGTGGGCTACGCTAGCAGATAGCCCTGTCTGCTTCTCTGTTGGAGAGTGGGGTTCTCAGATGTGCCAGGACAAATGTGGGGTGACTCTTAAGGCTCAGTTAAGAGGGACATCACTTGGTGGCTGACAGCAGAGACCTGGGGCAAGTCTCCCCCCACAGAAGGTAGCCCCAAGAAAGAATCCCAAAAGCTTTACCAGAAAGGGCAGGGCTGAGGCCCTGGCCAAAGGCCAAGGAGGGAAAAAGGTGACAAACTCCTGGCCCAGCAGTGGTGATGGATTTCATACC
Source organism: Mastomys coucha (assembly GCF_008632895.1). Taxonomy (NCBI): domain Eukaryota; kingdom Metazoa; phylum Chordata; class Mammalia; order Rodentia; family Muridae; genus Mastomys; species Mastomys coucha. The sequence continues at coordinate 22,010,507 of NW_022196897.1, forward strand.
ACCATCAGGATCCAGTGGGTTTTGTTGTCTGATTGACTTTAAAGGTTCAGTATAGAATGAGTAAAGCCTGAACCAGCTGGGGATGTCTTGGAAGAATGGGAGCCACCACTGTCCCCATTCATCCATCCTCTTTGTACCCTGTTTCTCTTCTCCCCATAAAGCCTGACCCCTGGGAAGGGACTTACCCTGTGGATCGAGGATGGTGGGAAACCAGATCTAGAAGCATAGCACTCTTCAGAAGACAAGATGAGGAGAGAAGCAAAGGGCCAAGTGTGGCCTTTTGCTATTTCCATGGTTGGGCCAGTCCTCAGTATCTTAGCATCTAACTCCTCCCCATCCATCCATCCATCCATCCATCCATCCATCCATCCATCCATCCATCCATCCCACAAACATTTGCTGATTGATGGCTGCCTGCTGAAGGGCATCCTAGCACAGAGAACCCAGCAATGAACAGTGAGTTCATGTTAGTGAGTTTTGAGGGATCTTGAACAAAACAAGAATCTCTTAGGGAGCTTAGCTCAGTTGTTAAAATGTTTAGCACGCAAGCATGAGGACATGAGTTCAAGGCCCACCCCACACATACAGGTGCGCATGGCAACACACCTGTAATCCCAGCAGTAAGGAGAGGCAAGTGGATCCCTAAGGTTCACTGCCCAGACAGCCTAGCAAAGTCAGTGAGTCCCAGATCCCTGTGAGAGTGACCATCTCAAAAGGCAAGACAGGACTGGAGAGATAGCTTAGTGGTAATGAACACTTGCTCTTGCAGAGAACCCAGGTTCAGAACCCACATGACAGCTAGCCCATCTCCAACTCCAGTTCCACGGCATCTCACACCCTCTTCTGGCATCTGTGGGTACTGCATGCATGAGGCGCACAGACATACATGTATTCAAACACCCATACATATAACATAGAAATATTAATGAATCAAAAGCAAAAAGGAAGGTTGCCTCTACACACACACACACACACACACACACACACACACACACACACGAGTGTTTTAGGTGATGGTGACTCTTGAGAGCCAATTCACACATGGTGATGAGCTACTAAGCTGCAAATGCTCCTGTTCATTTTTCCTCCACGAAGTATGTGGTTCCATGGGTCTGAAAAATACTGCCATCCAACCTAGGACCTATTCTTCCAAAGTGTTCAGAGACAATTGCGTTAACTTATTAACTTCATCACCTGTCGTGAATATGAACGACTCTGCTTTGCCTGGATATTCTTAGCCAAGAAGGAAATTCGGAGAAAAAAAAAAGGAAGAAGATGAAGAATGAAATTCAGGTCAGACCCAAAAAAGGAAAGACCTTGGATTGCCCTGTTCTTAAAAGCTCTTAAAAGGAATTGAATTAGAACTGAGAGGAAAAAAAATTGGCCCGTGAATCCAACTCCCGCCGACACCAAGTTAGGAAAAAAAAATAGCTGAAAGAAAAGTATGTAACCCGTCAATCAAGACATGATGGTTTTATTTTTTTTAAATGAGAAGCCTTTTGTTTTAAGAGGAGCAGGCTGGTAATTTAGAGCGCAGAGGCAGTGTCAGGGTGAAGATCTTTCATATCTGCAGACAGGAGGGACCAGGCTGCCAATGGAGAAGTTGAGGGTTGCATAATGAGCTCCTGGTCCGGGAGGTTCCCTTTCCGAAGAGGAGCCTGGGATCTCCGCGGCTCTGATTGATGGAACTCCGGGTCGGTGTGAGCCAGGGAGGTATAATCTCGCCTTTGTTGGTAATCAAAGGCGGCTGGCTGGGACTCCATCTTTTCCTTCTGATTCCTATGTACGAATCTGAGGCACTTAGATGAAATGTGTTGCGTTACACCGGCGCCAATAAGTCACACTATCTGTGTTGTGACACACCGAATATTACTAATTGTCAATCAGGAACCACAAGTCCTGTCAAGGCGCTCCCTTCTCGACGGGCTGGTTCAAACCTGAAGTGATTTTTAATCAAGTGTTAATAACACGGCACCTGTCAGTGGACGGCGGGTATCAGGCAATCAGAAAAGGCGAGTGGATGACATGGCAAATTTTAATGTTTTCATTTTCCACTCTTCCCAATTATCGGTGGGATTTCTGTCAGCCTGAATAGCGCACTGACATTGCTGGGGAACCTCATCGCACAGAACATGGGAGGCAGCTGACAGGGCTCTGGAAGTGCCAGGCTACACATCCAGCCCTGCCAGGGACCCGTTACCCGCTTCAAGAGGCTCAGGGTCCCTGCACTGCCCAGGGCTGGGGGTTTTGGGTCTGGAGCAGTGGACACATCTGGGTACTAGGAGACCTGGTGCTTGGCTCCATTGTGGCAGAAGACACCGGAGAAAGATGATGGAGCAGAGAGCTGGGCGGAGTGGACTACCTCCACAGGGCCTTCTCCAGGGTCCACCAGAGAGCCACACACATCATGGACACCCTGGATCACTGGGCTGAAACTGGATTTTCAGTTTTTGCCACCTTGCCAAAGAACCTGGGATGGAAGAGAAGGAAGGAATACAAGAAGGCAGGAGATAAAAATGAATGATGGGAAGAGGAAAAGACAGAAAGAAGGGTGGATGGGTGGATGATCTGACCGGTGTGGCAGTACCTGACCCAGCACTAGCGGGACCTGCTAGGTGCTCAGAGCAAAGGATGGAGGTTTCCCTTTTTTGTTTTTGTCCTCCGTGGGGACCACTGGTCATGTCTTTCTTCTTACTCTCTAGAGCTCAGTATCAGAGCTCATTTCCTCCCCACTGTCCACAGCCCTGACCCTGGCCATGCAGTTTCTCCCACGGCCCTAGCAACGGGACACATTACCACACTACAGCTCTGTTTAGGAAGCTGTGTTACTTACTTTTCTTACCATTTGACCAAGTATTTGACAAGAAGCAACATAAGGAGGGAGGGTTGGCTCACAGTCGTAGGACACAGCCCACCTGGAGGGGATGGCATGGCATCAGGTACATGAGCCTGCCTGTTGGCATCTCCACAAACCAGGAAGCTGGGAGAAGGCCTAAGGCAGGGGTGGTTCACCCTCCAGGAATCTGCTTCCTCCAGCTAGCTCCCCTACAACCTCCCAAAACAGCATCAGCAACTGAAGACAAGTGCTCAAATGTATAAACCTGTGAGGGACACTTTATACCCAAATCTACCTGGGGCCTTCCTGTAACTTCTCCCGTGGCTCTCAGTGGAACAGGTCTAGCAGTTACGGGGTGTTCCGTGAACATGGGTTATGTCTGAGGTGGCTCTGGATAGACACACTCACTAAGCAGGTTCCATCTTACCTGGTGAAGCTTTGCTATATCATCTGATGACACCCACCACCGGGTACCTCTGACCTCTCCTCCGTGCTCTCCTCCTTGGGGCCAACCTCTGAGCTGCAGGGGTGTCCATCTCCTCTGTGTGAGTGTTCTCAGGCACAGCCACACCTTTCCAAGACCACATGTGTGACTATGGCAATCTCATTCACACCTATCAACAAATGAGAGTAGCTGACCTTGGTGGATCCCCTGAGCTCTGTTCAAAGCTCTAAGTGCTCATCAGCTGGACAGGTGCCTGAAATTAAGTCATCCTCAAGGGACAGTTTGTAACCTGTGCCTTTTGGGGGACTTACATTTTGGTGGAGAGCACCGCAATTGTCCCCCTGAGACAGCATCAGAAACATAAGTGGCCAGGGAGCGGGCAAACAAGGTGAGACCATGCCACACAGCACCTGAGGGCATGCATCAGCCAGTCACCAGCCCACTCTGCGACCACCTAAGTGCTAGCTTTTCCATGCTAAGAGGAGTAAGTTGGCCTGCTCTGTACCTGAGTTTCCAGCACATGGAGAGATTTAATCATCTATGTCCTGACCTCGCCCAGCGTAGGACTCAAGTGCTGGCCCTGAAACAGATAAATGTTGAGCATCAGTTTGCAACATGTTCGAGTCCCTGTGGTTGCCCAGTCTTCCTTCCCCCAAGCCTAATTGCCCCAGGGAATCTGAGGCTGACCCAATCCTCCAGGCTATCTTATTAATTTAAAACAAACAAACAAGTAAAAAACGAATTTTACTGTTGATAACTCAGTAGAAAAGACATTTGCTGTGCTAATTTGCTAATCTTAGTTGGATCCTTGGAAGCCATATAAAAATGGAAGGAGAGGACCAACTCCTGAAGTCTGACCTCCAAACATGAGCACTATGGCATGTGTGTGTGCCTACCCCCAATACACATTACACACACATACACACACACATTTTTTTAAAGATATTTAAAGATATTTCTTTTTGTTTTATGTACATTGGTGATTTGACTGTATATATGTTTGTGTGAGGGGGTTGGATCCCCTGGAACAGGAGTTACAGACAGTTGTGAGCTGCCATGTGGGGGCTGGGAATTGAAACTTGGGTCCTCTGGAAGAGCAGCTAGCATTCTTAACTGCTGAGCTGTTTTTCCAGCCCCAACACACACACACACACACACACACACACACACACACACACACACACACTTTAAAAAATAAGGCCAGTATACTAGTTATCTGCCACTGTTTAACAGAAATCCCCAAACAAATTGTGACTTAGAAAGTCTCAAGTTTCTGACGATTAAGAGTCTGGGGGTGGCTTGGCTGAGTGATACAGGTCCCCCAAGGTGGCCTCCTATTGTCTCTGGGGCTGCTGGAGTCTTGGCAGTGCTTCATGGAGCCCTGCTATGTGGTCAGCTCCAGTTCCTCACTTGGGACCTCACATAGGTTGCCTGACAGAAGACAAGAGAGGGAGCAATTAAAATGGAAGCTTTTTAGCTGTAGAGCTTTTCTGGAAAATGCCATGCCATCATTTCTAGCATATTCCATAAGGCATACCGATTGGCAGAGCACTGAGAGAATGGTTCCTGGGGGCAATGTTACTGGAAGCCACTTTAGAGGCTGGCTACCATCGTTTTGTGATTTCTGACCATTTATAGACTATATATAAACACAAACTTGAAAGGAAGGCCTCAATACCAGTATAAAAGGCCATGGAGGAAGAAACCTCAGTACAGTGAGATTGAAAATTGAGGCACACTGGACAAGCACACCACCACTCACTGCATGGTCCAGGGCCAGTCTCTGCCCTGCCTGACCTCAGTGGCTCCATCTGGATAATGAGTGATGGAGCCTGAGGCTCTGTGTTCCCATGAGGCTCAGAGCCTCAGGACTACAGCTCACACATCTCATACTTACGTGCCATCTGCTAAGGAGTACTAGAAAGGTGGAGGGAGGGTCCTAGGCCTGAAGAAAGGAGCCCAAAGTCCTCACTATACCTGCCCAGACTCCTCCCAGTTAGGTTCACCAAGTCCTTCCTTAGGATCTCCCTTCTTGAACTCTGAACTTTGCCTGCAGAGGGCATGGCCCCAAGGGCGTTCCCAAGGAATCTGGGGAAAGTGGGAGGAGCCCTGGTCACCCCTGAAGTTTCTTGCACACACAGTGCACAAGTCCACAATGACATTCAGACCTAGGCACACACAGCCTCACAGGCCCTATGGAGATGCCAGGCTTTAGGCAGGCCTGTGTGACTGGATCCTTCCTCACGCAGGGTGAATACAAGTTCAGAGATCCACTCAAATGTATATGCTTTACAACAAAGTTGGGAGATGGGAGACTTACTCCACAAGAATAAATATGTTCATTGTCATGTGGAGAGCCAGGTGTGGAGGGCTCCTTATCTACATCTTGCAGCTCAGCTTGGTCTTCCTTGACATGCCTCATGTACTTCCCTCCATTTTTAGCACATGATGCCTTACACCCCATGCAAACCTGAAGTGCGGCATAGAGGTCTCAGAGTCTCAGGCCTGCCGCTCCCTAGGCCCACATGGCTCAACCTGAGGGCTCCAATAGCAGAATGGGTCCATCTCTGCCACAGCCCCTAGATAAAGACTAAGTACCCACCTCTGGAGAGACACATCATGGGCTTGCAGCTCCCCCCACCTCCTAATTTGGAGGTGGCCTAGCATTACCGAGTTGAATATAGATGTTCCTTCTGTTCATCTGAAAGAGTGTAAATGGGCTGGGCAAAGCAGTTCACAGACAGGGTCCTCAAAGACACACACACACATATGTGCACACACACGCAAACAGGGGCACACACACACACACACACACACACACACACACACACACGAGCACATGGGCACATGAGGACCATGATGCCCTGCTTTGTTCTCTCAGAGTTCTTTCTTTAAATCCATGAATACTACACTCAGTGTGTCCTTCCTATCATGCTGTGACTCTGCAGCTCTCTCCATGGTTGTTGACCTTCCAACAAAGCTGAATCAGGCTGTCATTTCTGAACAGACGTGGGGACAAGATCGCTGAGAAATAAACACAGGTGTCAGGGAGCCTGGACTAACACCAACCACTAAACATCAGCCCTCTGTTCTTAAACTCAAAGCCTGGCTGCTCCAGAGCTCTCCTCCTGTGCCTTGTCCCTAGGCCAGCATATCTCCATGACAACCCCACACACAGGCTCAGCCTCCCAGATCCAGTGGGTTCCCTAGTCCCTGGGCAGCCATCAGCCTCCCCAACCAGGTCACCAGCTCTGTTCCACCTAGCAGGCTATAGTCTGGGGAAGGAGGGCTCTTTCATTTAAGGAGCAATGGAGCTGGAGATGGGTATTGTGCAAAAGGACACATGGAACCCAGAAGAGAAAAAGACTCTTAGAAGAGGGCTACAAAGAGGGAAGGAGAGAGAAAAGGGTGGGGGTGAAGAATCTCAAAAAGATACTTCATTAAAATATTGTCACAGTGTTATCTGTGGGGGGTTGAATGAGAGTAGCCTCCATAGGTCCATATGTTTGAATGTTTGGTCCCCAGTCAGTGGGACTATTTAGGTAGGATGAGGAGGTATGGACTTGTTTGAGGATGCCAGGCCCAGTGTGTGTGTCTCTGCTTGGTAATTGCAGATCAGGATGCAAAGCTCTCAGCCACTGACCCAGCACCATGCCCGTCTGTTTCCTGCCATGATGATCCTGGACCAACTCTCTGAAACTATAGGCAAACCTCCATGTAAATACTTTCCTTTATAAGAGTTGCCTTTGGCATGGTGTCTTTTCACAGCAGTAGATCAGTAACTAAGACAGTATCTAACATATCATATGCTGATTTTAAGTAAATAAATGAGTTTAAGTTTCAAAGTGGTTGGGAAATAAGCACTTGGTAAAGTGCTATAACAAGCATAAGACCTTGAGTGAGATGTTTATAGACAGCTAAGCATACAGTGACTACATGGCACAAGGGTAAAGGTGCTTGCCATCAAGCCCAGTGACCTTAGTTCAATGCTCTGGAACCACTTTGTGGAAGGAGAGAACCAACCCCTGCAAGTTGTCCTTTGATCTCCACACATACACAAATATACACAAATATATCAAGTGTGCTGACACACACTTGCAATCCCAGTACTGAGAAGCAGAGACAGGCAGATCCCTGCCACTCACTGGCCAGCTAGCCTAGCCTAATCAATGAGCTCCAAGCCAATGAGAAATCATTTCCCAAAAACTAAGGTGGGGGCCAGAGAAATAGCTCAACAGTTAAGAACCTGATTTTTGTTCCCAACACCCACTTCAGGTTGCTCACAGCAACTTATAACTCTAGATTCAACCACCTCTGGCCTTTGCAGGCAACTGCACACACATGGTGCACATAGTCTTACACCGTACACACATACATACATTAAAAAGTAAGCGGAAAGATAACTGAGGGATAATTTCCAAGGTTGGCCTCCACATGAATGTGCACAAATTTGTACCAACAAACACACACACATACACACACAATCCTGGGTTAACTCATAGACTCCAGTGTTTACCAGAAGGACCTGGAACCAGAGACAAGGCTGCTCCAGCCTCCTGGAGAGTCTCTCTTTTTTCCTCCCTCCCTCCTTCCCCTCCATGTAGACTATTTTCCCATTCTCCAGGTCCCCTGGGGGAAGATGGGGTCCCCACTTGTCTAGAGTGTCCATGTTATAGGCCAGGCACCATCAACCTAGCTTGATCTTCCTTTGGTCCAATTCTACATTCTCAGGGGAGTCTGACCTGCTGAACTGAGGACCAAGAGTACTGGCTGGGGACACAGCCAAGCAGCATCCATATATCTCAGAGAAAGTTGACCACTGAGAATGAAGATTTATATTCATTCTGGTCAATATGGTGCTCATCATGTAATGCTATCACTCAGGAGGTTGAGGCAGGAACACTGTATGTCTAAGGGCAGCCTGAGCTACTTAGTACGTTCCTGCCTCAGAAAAAAGGGAGATGCTCCAACATTGGCCCATCCAGGACAGACCTAGGCCACCACATGAGCAGACTATGCTGCGGGTAGAGGCATATATGGGAAATAGGCAGCTATCCCCTTCCAGCTCCATCACTGGGTGGATGTGAGAAGACAGGACCTTAGTTAGCAATGGCAACACAGGACGATAGAGGATGGAGAACCTTCAGATGACCCTAGAAGAGAATATGACATGTCCAAGATCACAGATGATTCCTGGCTTAGGGAGGATGAGGGCTTGCCTTCTTCACCCAGTCTGCACACTAATAGATAAGCTGTCCCAGCCAGAAAGATTCTCTGTGACAGCAAGAAGCTAAGAATGTTTTTCAGAGGCCACCGAGGATCGCTAGAGACAAACTAACACCATGTGTCTCTGCTGAGATGTGAGAGCACATTTTCCGCTCTGGAGTGGAGGGGATTGAGGAGGACACAGTTGATTGTAGAATGAGCTCTTCTTCCCCACTGCAAGACCTAAAGCAAAGAGGGGCACCAAGGCTCACAAGAGGGGGCCCAGGTTCATAGGAGGGAGACCAAGATTTACAGATAAAGGGACTCAGTTTTACAGGAAGGGAAAATTCCCAAATTTCCAAAAGGGAGAACTAGATTCATGGGAGATGAGACTCAGTTTCACAGAAGAAAAACTCAAATTCATAGGAGAAAGTACCCGGAACCACAGGAGAGGTCCATATAAAAAGAGAGTGGGGACCCAGATTCGTGTGCACATGCACACACACATTTGGCTTACGAGTCCATTAGGGCTCTTGAACTCGCTGAGAAGACACTCTACTTAAGAGCAGAAAACTTACCCTTCTCTGAACTCCAAATCACACACAAGGTGAGGCGAACTGACCACACTCAGAGATCAGGAGCAGAGTGGAACCCCATGCTCGGAGCTGTCCAAAGTACTGACCTGCCAGACCCTCTTCTGATGGACCTTGAGACTTGCCCTGTGGTCTGTACAACCCACCATGTTTGGGGGCATGCCTTGGTGGAACAAAGAACCAGGTTGGTCGCACCTGACATCCTTTGGTGGAGACAAAGCACACAGGTCACCCTTAGTTGTCTGTGGGTCACTCTCTTGCCCTTACTCACTGTAGCCTTCTACTTGGAACCAGCCCCAACCTCATCCGAACAATGTCATGAATATTCCCTCCTTGATGAACTTCAAGTCTTTTAATGACTCTTCATAAAGGAACAGTGGGGCCAAAAGTTGAGCAAAGGAGATGATTAAAGTGCCTTATTAAAAGCGGCCTTGTAGAATTCTCCACATGAAAGCAAGCACCATTATGAGGCCTTATCCTTATAAATGACGCTTCGCTTTCGCGAACATGCCGAAACCTGATTAGAGTGACAGGCGCTGACTGATACTGCAAACCTGTTAATAACATGAAAATTAGAAGAGGCTCATGCAAAGAAGGGAGATTAATTTAGCCGGAGTACATCTCGCACAAATTGCAAAGTTGTGAATATGTTCTCAGATAATGAGCCTTCCCAGTCATCAGCCCGCTTGTCATCTTCTGTAATTAATGTTAAGGAAGACGCCTTCCTGATGGTTCGAATTACTCATATACCAAGAAAATTTCTTCAGAGAAATAATTTACATTTATTATCATCGGTCTGTTTGTGTGGTTTATTTCGTGCCCGCGTAATTTATTGCGGGACCGTTCGCCTTGCCTTGATTAGTCGCTCGTCAGGATGAGATGTAATTTTTTTTTCTTGATGGCGACATCTAACACTTGACAGTGGTGTAACACTCCTTGTCTCTAGATGGTTCCTCCCCCCACCCCCACTTAAGTAAACTTTGGGGCTCAGTTCCCCTAAGATTGTCTCTCAGTCAAGATGAGGTAATGGAATAACCACTGGCCAGCATGCCACCAGGAACAATAGGGATTCCCTGCTGAACTCCTGGGGAGGTTCTAGGTCACCTCTTCCCTTCTATGGCCACTGATGAAGCTGTGGTATAAAAGTTGACTCCACCCTCTTTGAACCTACCACTGCTGGTGATGGAGTGTTTGCTGTCAGTCTCCTCCCACTCCACCCCCCATCACCCACCACTAAATTCTCCCTCAGGCTGTCTGCTACTGGAGAAACCTCCACACCTGTGTATTCCTCCATCCCTAGCTATATATCCCCCTCATATGATGCACAACCCCTCCGTCTTGACACTCATCCCCTTTGGGGCAGCACAGAGCTTCAAGGCACAGGTGTCCCCTAAGTTCATATCCTTCACCCAATGCTGCAGATCTCTTTCAGGTCCTACCAGGGTCTAGAATCCCCAAGGAGGAAGGACTGACATGGCAGAACAAGACTAAAACAGAACTGTCCATCTCAACATGACATGCTAAGCCACTGTTGGCCCTGGGCCCATACCTTCTGTCTTCTAAGTACCCCAAAGAGCAAAGGCTCTAGACCATGTCCTTCTGGGTTGGACACTCACTTTCTACCTCATCTTTCTTGCAGGGAGGTCAAAAGAAACAGCCCTCCTGGGTTTATTCAGTGCACCACCCAATAGGTCCCACGACTAATTCACAACTATTGATAATGTCTATAAAGGTCTTGTGCATTACAGAAGTTCAGTAACTCATGAAACACCACCATCTCTACCCTGAAAAAAGTAACAATGATCATGGGCTATAGCGACAGGCCATGAGTTTAACATGAGAGGAGCCATCTCCTAGGTGACAGGCATGAGTATATGATCCATGAGAGTTTAAAATTCCTATTTCTGTCCCACAGCCAAAGCCTCAAAGGTGAGCCTGCCCTGTTCAAGCCCCATTCCTACTGTGACCACTGCTCCAGCATCTCCAGAAACTCAGCCCTAGCCCCCTCCACGTTTCCCTGATGGCCTTTCTTTTCTGTAATGCCCTGGGTCCCATTTCTATCCCTAGGTCTGAACTTTAAAAATATTCTTCCATTCTCCCCAGCAGGGGTATCCAGGCTGTGAAAAGCATAAACAGATGTAGTTGGTGTGAGCCGCTGACCCTTGCTCTGCAAATGAGTCAAACAACACCGATCAGGATTCACAGACAGAGATAATGATCTGTTTTATTGGACATCTTTCCCCCACTCCAACCAGTGGCATGGCGCTGGGTCATCCCGCAGTGCACCGCTGGTGACAGTTAATGATAATCTATATTTATAAAACGATAGTCCATCAAAGGGGGATGAATATTTTAGAAGCCACGGACAAATCAAATTGTCTTTGTCAAATGGGCATGTACTCCTGTGCCCAGTGTGTTTTATGGCTCTTTCTGGGGTGAGAAACTCAGGGCTCCCAGAGTGGACTGAAGGGATGCCTTTCTCATTGAGATGAGAGCTGAGACTTGCTCTTTTAAAGAAGCCAATGAGCTGTGGAGATTGACAGTAGCTCAGTGGAACTGTGCTCTGTTGATGAAGTTAACTTCACCAGGAACCACAGACATAACAGCATCTTTGTGGGCGAGAGTCCATTTATACTTGCTTAAATAAATGTGTGTCTTTGCAAGTCCCGGTTAGAAGGAGCTGAGCCGGGTGACACATGCCTGTAACCCTGGCACCTAGAAGATAGAGGCAAGAGGATCAAGAGTTCAAGGCTAGCCTCAGTGCTATAAATTTAAGGCCAGTGTAGGCTACATGAGACCTTATCTCTAAAGAACAGAAAACCAAAATGGAGAACAGGGGGGATGGCTCAGTGGGGAAAGAACTGGCGGTGCAAGAGTGAGGACTGCACTGAATCCCCAGGACTCACATCGGAGGGGGAAAGCTGGGTAGTGTGTGCCTTTCACTCCCACGATGAGGCAAAGGCAGGTGAATCCTGGGAGTTTTCTTGGTCAACTAGTCTCTAAATCAGAGAGAGGAAGGAAGGAAGGAAGGAAGGAAGGAAGAAAGGAAGGAAGGAAGGAAGGAAAGAAGATGGAGAGCAACTGAAGAAAGCATCTTGATGTTAATTTTTGGTCTCTATGAACATCCATACAGGTGAGTGCATCCAGTTATGCTAGGCTCCTGTCTGCAAGCATATCAGAGTATCACTAATAGTGTCAGGGATTGATGCTTGCCCTTGGGATGGGTCTCAGGTTGGGCCAGTTATTGGGTGGCCATTCCCTCAGGCTCCGCTCCGTCTTTGTCCCTGAATTTCTTGTAGACAGAACAATTTTTGGGTCAAAAGTTTTGTGGGTGGATGGGTTTGTGTCCCCACTCCTCCACTGGAGTTCCTGACTAGCTACAGGAGGTGTCTGCTTTAGATTTCCATATCCCCACTGCTAGGAGTCCCAGCTAAACTCACCCCCATAGATTCCTGGGAGCATACCAGGTCTCTGATATGTCCTAAAGATGCTCCTCCACCCTCCATATTCCCACCAGCCACCAATCTCCACTCATTCTCCTAGCCCTCTGACCCTCTCTCCTGTCTCTCTTGACACTTGATCCTGAACACACCCATTCCCTTCCCCATCCCCACTCCTACCCAGTTTCTTCTCTCCCTCTGCCTCCTATGACTATTTTATTCCCCATTCTAAGTGAGATTCAAACATTCTTTCCTGGGTTTTCCTTCTTGTTTAGCTTCTTTACGTCTATGGAATGTAGCATGGGTAGTGGACCTCTATCTTGTACTTTTTAGCTAATATCCACTTATAAGTGATTACCTTTCATGGACCATCATGAGGATGAGGTAGTGGCCTGAGAAAAGGAACTCATGATTACCAGTTCATAGCTGGAGCTAATACTTAGTTTTATCTGTCCACTTGATACAGCCTCAAGTCTTCTGAAGAGAGAGTCTCAATTGAGGGATTGCCTAGGTCAGATTGGCTTGTGGGTGTAACTGTGGGGACTGATTTGATTGTTAATTGTAGATGGATCCAGCCCACTGTGGGTGGCACAATTGCCTAGGCAGGTGGCCCTGAGCTGTATAAGAGGCTGGCTAAGCATGAGCTTATGAGCCAGCCAGCAAGCAGCATTACTCCTCTGTAATTTCTGGTGTGTTTCCTTGGCTGTGAGTGACTTCCCTGTTTTGAAGTGATGCAGTAAGGGACAGCAAGCAGACCTGCCTTCCAGCTTCTGACTAGACATGCCTTACAATAGACTAAGACCTGGAAGTGGATGCCAAATAAGCCCTTTTCCCCTCTATGTATCTTTTGGTCAGAGAATTTTATTACAGCAACAGAAAGGGAACCAGAATGGTGAAACCCAGCTGACATCCTCTAGAGCAGTGGTTCTCAGCCTTCCTAATGCTGCAGTCTTTAATATCTACAGTTCCTCATGTTGTGGTGACTTCCCAACCATAAAATCATCTTTGTTGCTACTTTGCAACTATAATTTTGCCGATGTTATGAATTATACTGTAAATATTTGATATGCAGGATATCTGATATGTGAACCCTGTGAAAGGGTTGGTTGACCTCAAAGGGGTCGCGACCCACAGGTTGAGAATCACTGCTTTATACCAATCTGGCAGACTCCAGACACCATCCTGCCTGTCTCCGAGATTTAGCCTCCACTTGCTCAAGATGACAGTCACAAATGGAACATTTCTGAAGGTTTCCCTAGCACAGTGTGTTGGGCACTGTGCTAAGTATTTTACACAAAATTCTTCTTTTTCTCTCAGCTGCATCAGGTTTCCCAAAGAGAAACAAAATAGAAGTCACACACACAGTCTTTAGAAAACAAAAGTATGTGGTCCTCAGGGGAGACCTCCATCTGCAAAATGCTCAGTGAACAAGTACGATAGCCTGAGTTCACATCCCTAGTGCTTGAGTTATAGATGTGTGGCACAGTGCCTGGATTTTTATGTTGGTGCTGAGAATCCAAAATCAGGTTGGAATGCAGAGGTGGGATGAGCCTGGGCTTGCTGGTCAGCCAGTCTCACCAAACTAGTGAGCTACAGGTTCATCTGAGAAACCCTGACTCAAAATATAAGTTAGAGAACAACTAAAGAAAATACCTGATGTCAATCTCTGGCCTGCACACATGCATATACACCTACACACCTACACACATGTATACATGCATACATACACATGAATATACACATACATATATACATACACACATACATATACATATGCACACATGTATATACACACACATGCTCACACTTATACACACATGCCTATACATACATACACCACATGCATATGCACAGACATACATGCATACACATACATATACATACACACATACATATACAGACACATACATACACACATGCATATGCATATATACATATGTACACACATACATATACATATACACATATGCACACATGTATACACACATACATATACATACATACACATGTAAAGTTATATTTAATAGTCCAATCATTCCTTGTTATCTATGTAGTATTAACTTCACCTCTGAGAATTTAGATCCATAGATGTTTAGCCCCACCTTCTTTTACTAGTTAAAAACCTTCGTTTATTTTATTTTACTTTTTACAAAAATCTAATATGAGACCATTAGACTAATGGTTGGAAACGGGTGAGACAGATAAAGTATGTTCACAGAGCCTCTCTTTAGAGCAGGCTTGGACGGCCCCACTCTCTCCAGTTCCATATTCTTTGCTGCTCTGACAGCCTGGGTGGCTGTCACACTTCCAGTGGTCCCTGCCTCATAGAGCTATCCAGAGCCAGATAGCTCTCGATTTTTAAAGATTGTGTATGTGGTTGACATTTGATGAGTGATTGGAAAAGAAACCTTTCTTGGCTCTGGGAGCTGAGACTAGGCAACCAGGTGTGACCACTGGCAGCTGATCTACCTTAGGAGGCTGCTGGAGGTGACCACAGTGAGCAGCGCCACATACCAAGCAGGTTCCCCAACACTTGCAACCAGGCATGTACACTTCAACCATGCCTCTGTCTCTCAATTTTAGGGACAGTTCTTTGGGAACACAGTCACTCTCCATGTGGCCAACTCCTAACATAAAGCAATGGAATGGGGGCAGAGAGATGAATCAGTGCTTACTGCTTTTTGCAGAGGACCCAAGTTCAGTTCCCAGAGCCTTTGTCCAGCAGCTCACAATCATTTGCATCTCCAGCTCTGAGAAATCCAACAGCTTTTTCAGGTACCTATACTCATGGCACATAAATCCCTACCTGCAGATATAAACATACTCATACACCTACACAGACACACGAGACCCTAGGTCACCCAGCTGGTTACTTGCAAGCCCAGGAAGCTGCGTGACTGTCTGCAAAAACCCGCATTCCTAACTACAGTTTTCTAAAAGCCATCTGCCTCTGTTAAGACCCCAGGGTCTCACCAGACAACCTTTGACCTCTTTTGGATAGTACAATTGAAACTTTGAGAGCCTAACAAGGTGGCATGTATGCCTGTCAGTCATCACTGCTGTGGAGCAAACTACTCCATGTGTACTGCTTTTGTACCCTTTATGTACAAGGTTGGCAGTTAGGAATGGAGCCCAGAGGGTTGGCCTGTTTGGGCCTGAATCTGAAATATCACTTAGAGGCTCACATTTGAATGTACAGTCCCCAGCTTGTGGTACTGTTCTGAAGGGCTTGGAGACTGTCAGGAGTAGAGCTCAGCTGGCAAAAGCAGGCCCTTAGGATGGGCCTTTGACAGTTATACTCAACTTAGGTTCCAGTCCATCTTTCTTTGCTTCTTGGGCTGACATGAGAAAACTTCATCATATACCCCTGCCACGATGGGTTGAGATGCTTCGCCCATGCCTTGCCTCCCCCAACTTTCATCATCAGGGCCTGAACTCTCTGAAGTCATAAGACAAAATCAGCCCTCCCTTATTGAGTGTTTCAATAAATAAGTTGTTTCAAAATAAGCTGTTCAGCCAGCACAAGGCCTTTCCCTCCCCCACACTGTAAGCCTGGGTGGATCCAACAACTGGAGGTCAGCTGGAGCGGCTGGAGTGGCTGGTGCTGTCTGGGACAGCTAGGGCTTGTTTCTAGGACACTTAGCTTGTCTCTGCACAAAGGGTTCCTCCAGTAAGATGGCCTGGGTCCTCTCTGAGTCAACATGGATACTGACATGGCTGCCTTAGGCTCTCTGTTTGCGTTATGTTGCAGTGATTAAACTCCATGAACCAAAAGAAATTTGGGGATGAAAGGGTTTATCTGGCTTGCATGTCCAAACTACAGTCCATCAGTCCTTAGAGGAAGTCAGGGTAGGAACCTGAAAGTTGAAATTGAATAGAGACTGTGGAGGAACATTTCTTACTGGCTTGCTCTTCATGGCTTGATCAGCCTACTTTCTTATACAACTCAGGACCCCCTGCCCAGGGGTAGCACCACCAACAGTGGACTGAAGTCATCCATATCAATTATTAGTCAAGAAAATACCCCCAGACATACCTACAGGCCAATCTGATGGAGGCTTGTGTCAAGTTGATAAAAGCTAACAGCTGATCTCCTGTCAACTTGACACATCACTATTAAATCATAACCTTTCCTTTTTTGTTTAACCCCATGATCTCAGGTAAATATCACAATATTAAGCACAGTTAACCTTAAAAGTCTCATGTTTTATAAAATGTTACCACCTAGTTCACAGACACAGACAGACACAGACAGACACACACACACACAGACACACACACAGACACACAGACACACACACACATGTTTATACCATAACACAAACCAAAAAGAAAAAAGGAAAAAATGAGGGAAGGAGGGAAGGAATAAAGGAAGGGAGGAAGGAAGGAAGGAAGGAAGGAAGGAAGGAGGGAAGGAAGGAAGGAAGGAAGGAAGGGAGGGAGGGAGGGAGGGAGGGAGAGAAAAGATGTTACTACCCCAAATAACAGAAATCAGAGAACTCCCCAGGATTGGCCATGAGCCTTGTCACCAGCTCTGAGGATCTTCAGTCTTACACTTCAGATAATTCCTCCTCCTATTCCTACATAACTCTGAATCAAATTCTCAGCATCCTATCAGCCCATTGACTATTTAAGCCATGCCTCTTACAGTTTTTGTTTCTAAAACAGGGTCTTATTATATAATGTTGGTCTGAAACTTAGCACATAAACCAGACTGGCCTAGAACTCACAGAGATCCACCAGCCTTGGACTCTCCAATGCTGAGATTACAGGTGCCATCACAACTGATTTACAGGTGCTATCACATTTGGCTTCTTCTAAATTTTTATTTTTAATTATTTAATTATCAAATGCACTTATCACACATAAAGCAAATTATAGATCCGGGTGTGATCCTAGCACTTAGGAGACTGAGACAAGAGGACTTATTAATTCATCCTGATATACAGATATATACAAACATATGTGTGTATATATACATGTATATATGTGTGTATATGTATACATACATGTGTGTATGTATATACACACATGTATATATATGTATTATGCATACCTATCAAGAAGAAATGGATTTTTCAAATTTTATCTTTGCCATTTTTATACCATGCTCTTCCACTCTGTATTTCCTGTAAGATGGCAATTGATATAGAGGCTTGACCATTTTGATAATTTTCCTGCCCACACTAGTCCACAAGTTTCATGGCATACTTTCTTCACAAGGTATATTACAGGCAGGAGAGATGGCTATGTTAGTAACTGTCTGCTAGGCAAGTATGAGGGTCTGAATTTGGATCTCAGGCATGGTGGTAAATGTCTGTAATTCTAAATCTGTCAGGGAGGGGCAAAAAGACAGGAAGATCCTGGAGAATACTGGCCAGCCGGCTCTGATGAACCATGAGTTCCAGGCTCCGTGGATAGTGAGGTGGAGAAGGATGGAGCAGGAGATGCCTTGTGTTGATATGTGGCCTCTATAGGCAAATGTACACACATGCACATGTATACCTATATCACACAAAAATGCCTGGGTGCATAAATAAATAGATCAAGGAGTAAATAAATAAAAGATATATTATGGTCTCAGCACTTAGGAGGTAGAGGTAGGATTGTGAACTTGAGGCCAGCCTGGACTACACAGCAAGCTCAAAGTTTGCCTGGACTGCATAGCAAAGATCCTGTCTTAAAACAAAACAAACAATGGAAAACAAACAAATTTTAAAAACCAGTAAGGCTGCGGCTATAGCTTAGTGGTAGAGTACTTGCATAGATTGCACAAAGCCTTGGTTTGGTACACACACACACACACACACACACACACACACACACACACACACACGTATGCACGCACAGAGAGAGAGAGAGAGCATTTATTGCAGTGATCACATTGTATGTTAGCACCATGGTGGGCATTTTCTTCCTTCTTCCTTATTTTACTTTTCTTTTAAAAGACAACTCCATATGCCCCACCAACATCTTCTGAGCTGCCCTTTGGGTGTTACTTGGTTTATTCTGGTTTGGGCTGGCTTGTTCATGTCACTAAGAACAAGTTTGGCAGTGTGTCACCCACCACCACTGTGACAGTGAGCTTGTCTCCATGTGAGTTCCGCTTCCCGTTTGAAGTTTCAGCATGCCTTTGCTTCCTGGAAAGACAACATCCTAGGCTTGTTTGGGGCAGGTTCCATGCCAGAGGTAGGGGCAGCTTTCCTGGGCTGTCACTCATGCTAAGGTGGGCGTGGGCTAAGTGAGGATGCTGTTTCTGCCTCCCAGGCTCCAACAAACTGGGCCAGCACATTCACCAGTTCTCTGAGCTGGACACTAGTGAAAGCGTGTCCTGTCCAGATAAACAGATGTCTGGGCACGTGCCCCTGGGGAAAAGTCACGCCACAGCTGTGGAAGAGAAGGAAGAAGAGACACTAACACTGGAGATGGTAATCCATAGATGCCAGCTGGCAGGACCCTCCAAACGGCACCACGGGCGCCAGCTACCATGAGCCCCAGCACAGGGGTGGGAACAGCACCAAGTCCCTGGATCTTTCTCTCTGGAGACCTCAACTGGTGAGAGCTGACTGAAACTTGAACCTCAAGAGGGTCTAGCCTGTGAGCCCATGATTCCACCCTGCTTGTGGAGGAGAGGGGCTTTCCTTCCACCAAGACACTGGATGGAAGGGGGTCCTTTGCCTCCAAAATGCTGCCTTTTGAGCCCCCTAACACCCACTAAGCCTGCTTGCCATTTTTTCTAGCTGGGTGGAACCTGTTTTTTCCTCCTCTCCTAAGTCTGTGGCAGCTTTAACTCAAAGACAGTGGCCTGTATGAGGTCAGAACACTGGCATGGGAGAAGCCAGTGCCAACAAGACCACCAGTGTTGGGCAAGCCCAAGCCAGAACCTTTGAAAGATGCAGAAGGAGAGACACTGTTGCCTGCCACCTCACTGTCTGCCATCCCAGAACAGGGGCCAGATGTGAGAACACAGTGCCAACCATGGGCATTGCAGCCCTTAAGGATGCCACACAGAAAAGCTACATAGCCTCAGATTATGGTTCCAAATTCTGCCATCTTCAACAACCCAGAACTCCACATCTAGGACTCTAACAGTGGAAATGGGATCTACATGGAGTCTTCCAACCAGGACCATTGCCTTCGTTTCTCCACATTTCAGGCATGAGCTTCATTCCTGTGAAGTACCTGTTGAGGGCTGTGACCCCCTTTAAAGATCCTCCAGATCCCAGGCCATACTCTACTTTGTGGCTTCCATTCGTCCACAGGCAATTCTGACAAGGCCAAAGGAACCCAGGGATGTCACAGTATGTACCTCTTCCCAAGGTACCTGTAACCCTCAATATACCCCAAACAAACACTCAAGGTCCCCAGGCCCAAAGGAGTTCCTTCCTTCTTCCTCCAAAGCCCAGCAGGGAATCCACATGCTGTGAATGAACAGAGGGGGCCCTGCCCCTGAAGGGTGATGGACAGCAAGAGAAATAGACAGAGCTGCAAAGAGACAGAGGAAGAGAGGGGGATCTAACCTGGGCAAATATAGGAAGGATAGAGGAAAGGAGGGAAGAAGAAAGAGAGAAAAACAGGGCTTACCAGCCTTAAGGAGAGAGACATACAGAAAGCTGAAGGCCAAGAGAGGAAGCAGTGAGCTGGACCCCAGACAAGGAACAGCCTTGGGCAGGCAGAAGCCAGAGGGGAGCCACTCCTCTCTCCCTGAGGCTCTGCTACTTTCTTGAGGAGTTCAGCACCCCTATTTGTTCCTCCTCTTCTCTATCTCCCCTCATCTCTCTTGTTGTGTCAGGTGCCTCTGCCCCTTTACTACTCAACACTCAACTTTAAGGCCCCTGAATCCCACAAATGTGATCCATTGCTTCAGGAGACCCTAGCAGGCGACCCCACCTCTGTCCATCTCTATCCTATGTAAAAGCCAGTCCCCTGGGTAGGGTCCAGCTCCACCTGTCGCCCAATCCATGCTTCCCAGCCCTGACTCTGGGGGAGCCCTTTGGGGTATACAGCCTTAGGGTGGGAGGAACAGAGCCGGTAGCAGTTTAGAAGGACCCCAAAGCCACTTACTAGAAAGATCTTGCTCCCCTCCCCCGTGCACTCCTCCTCCCCCTCCAGTAGAAGGAAGCATAAAAGCAAGAGAGCCCCCATGAGCAGCCCCCATAACTCAGCCAGCCAGCAGAGGCCAATATTTAAATCATAGCTTACTTTGCTTTGTGTGAGGGAATTTATTAGCCTACCACATAAATGTTTTATTCATTAGGCTACGTAAATAATGCATGCCTGTTTCCATGGAGATTTAACCCTTGGGCTCCTGGCGCTCTGGCCAGGGCCTGCCCTACCCCTTTGTGAAATCTCTACTCTCCTGGTCCTGTCACTACACAAAAGGACCAATGGAAACACACAACAACTGATATTACTAGGATTTATCATGGATGAAGCTCTTCAGGAAGCTGGATAAGTGTCCAAAAATGTACCCCGTGATGTTATTATCCCAAATGCTGCCATCACCTCCGTCTTACAGATAGGGAGACTGAGGCTCCAGGAAGAGGGACATTTGCCCAGGGTAAAGAGAACAGGATAACACCAGGTGTGACTGACATCAGATCTTTGAGACTCCATGTCTCCTATAATCTGCCCATCCCAGGTACTCTGTAGAACACAGAAGATCTGCTCAGAGGAATGACACAGATGGGAATTCTCGCCTCCACTTTGTGCTTCCACTTCTACATCACCAAGATCTCTGCCTCTAGCAGAATCTAGCCCCAACACAGACTCCTGGGGTCCAGCCATTCCATATTCAGAGACTAAAGGAAGACCCAGGATTCCCAGTGGCCAGAAAGATGGTAGACTTTATACCTGAGCCTTGGTTTCCACTTTGTGCCCTGAGCCTCCTCTTCTGGAACTTTTTGCAGTGCAGCGATGGCAGTCTGGCCCTCATCACTTTACAGACAGCAACCCTGAGACCTTGAGGTTAAGAGCTTGGCACAGGGTCATCAGCAAATTGGCCACGCGGGCATGTGGAGAGGCCCGGGCAGGCCCCTCGTTCCTCCCGTCACGTCTGGTTGCTCTGCTCAGCCAGCGTGGGCTCACAGTCCACCTCTGCCACCTCGCCTGCTTATTAGTCGGCTTCCATGGGAGCCTCTCTGGCCCCTTGATGACAGCAGTGCAAGCAGGCCACCAAGGCTCTCCTGACCATCATTGCAGGCTCCCAGGCCCCCTCCAACAGCTTCCCCCACCTTTGCAAATGGCAAGATCATATTTGAACTCCAGCAGCCAGTGGAAAGCAAGCTTACCAAAGGATACCTGCAAACTACGCCTCAAAGCACTGCCTTTCATCCCTCCCCCTCCCTTCTGTTCTCCCTCATTCTTGGCTCCAGACAGCCTTGAAGCTTCCCTGACCCACTAAGGGTGACACTGTACTTGGTTATATGTCAGGACTATGTCTCAACTCTATCACCTCATTCTTCCAAAGCAGCCCATAAAGGACATCTGGTTTACCTCATCTTGAGATGAACATTTGAGATTCAGAATGGTGGAGAAATCAGCCCAAGATTCATGGCTAGAAAGTGGTACAAACTCAGTTCTTAACCCAGTGGGAGGACCATCTGTCATTCCCCATACCCCTACCCCTGACATTGCTCTGGTTCTCCTGAAGATCAGGCTTTGAGACATGATAGCTCAGTGGCTCCCAGAGAATGCATTGGAGAAGTTGTTTTTCTTCACTCCCTTCAGACCTGTTCAGGTCGAGGCAAGAGTCTGCTGCTGTCCTGTGAATATCCCTGTGACACCACCCTCAGAAACAAAGACCACAGGTCCCTGGCTTAGAGCCCTCTGCAGGCCACACGCATTGGCTGGAATCACCCCACGGTGTTTCCACTATCCGTATTTTTACAGCTGCTGCAAGCAACACTGCTTCCCCCTAAACAATGCTAAGGATAAGACAATAGCGCCATATCCAGCCCTCCCCAAGGCTTTGCATTGTTCTCAGCTTTGTGAATTTTAACCAGTTAGTCCCCAGATAACCTAATAGGGAGGCCATTATTATCCAAGTGACAAAGAAGAGGAAAAACAAGTCCCACAGAGTCTCTCTTGGTTGCCTTCAGATCAAGATGTAAAGCTCTTGGCTCCTTCAGCACCGTCTGCCTGCCCTGTCATGCTTCCCACCATGACGATAATGGACTGAATGTCTGAACCTGTGAGTCAGCCACAATTAAATGTTTTCCTTTCTAAGCACTGCTTTGGTCATGGTGTCTCTTCACATCAATAAAACCCAAACTAAGACACTATTCTTGCCTTCAACTCATTCACCCACTGCCTTTTCCCTCTCATGGCTGCACACAGTTCCCCATGTTTTTAAATTCACAATAAGGTCCCAGCCATCACACGCACACACACACACACACACAAAACTTCAGTTTCCTTCTGCTCCCACTGGACCTTGGAAGCTACAGAGTTTCCTACCAACTCAAGTGTCATGTCTAGCCCAGGCTCTCATTGCCTTTACTGTGTCACAGTAGCCAGACACCCCCCCCCATGGGCCCCAGGGACAACTTAGACCCCAGAACAAGCCTTCAGTCTCACCTCTCAGTGCCTGCTCACTTGTAAGGTTAGCCCTGCATAGTCTCTCTGCCAACCCTGGATAGGAAAGAAGTGAAATTGTGGGGACAGGGGAGAAAGGCCAGATCTTTAAGTACCTAGAATGTTTCCTTCCCCACTGGAGCAACTGGTTGGTGCCACTTGCTCTTGCCTCGCTGCCTCTTTGACAGTCTCTCATCCTGCTGGCAAGGCCACAGAGGATTCAGTGATCAAAACAACTGGGGCTGAGGGCACAGAAATACTATCACCTGCTTCAGACTATGTTGCTGCCCCAAGGCTGGTCAGACTCATGAGGACCCCTGCTCAGTCTTCCCTGGATGCATCCTCAGGGATCATCCAACCATCACCTGCTCCTCAAGTTTCAACTCCCCTATCCCTCAACTTCCATGAGCGCCCACTGTCTCAGGACTCCAACCCACATATGGCCCACACCTGCTAGAACACTAGACACAATCTTCCCTTTCAGCCTGATTCCTAAATAATTCTTCAGGTCTCCTCTTATTTCCCAAGTCCTACATTTGACTGGTCTCCTGTCTTATATCTCAATCACTCCTGTGAAGTTTTAGAATAACAGTCATCATAGCTTATTGGGGTTCCTAAAATGATCCATCCACAAACATCTCCCTCCATGAGGCAACCCCATGATATTTGCCATCTCTGGCACACAGTAGGTCTTTAATAAATATCTGAGGATTTCATGAATTCAGGCGAGGCCCTTACCTCTGTGTGGTGACTTTCTGAGCTGTAGAGCAGCTGTGTTAGTTGTTTTGCTCATTGCTATGACAACAGAAGGAACTTAAGGGAAGAACGTTTTATTTGGGCTGATGACTTGCGAGGGTACAGTCCATCATGGCAGTGGGCCTGTAGGGCTGGAACACCTCCTTGCTGAATCCTGAAACAGAGAGCAATGAATGTTGATGTTCACCAGACTTTTGGGGACCCCTACCCTATGGATGGTGCCACCTACACTCCTGGTGGGTCTCAGAGTTATATCTCTCAGAAAACATTCTTACAGATGCCCCCAGGGATGACACCACAGTCAAACTGATGTTGAAAGTCAACTATCACAGCAGCCCTAGGAATGCAGCAGGCTATGTTTCTTCTTTTTTATTGTCGTGTGGTGTGTGTGTGTGTGTGTATGTGTGTGTGTGTGTGTGTGTGTACACATTCCTGTGTGCATGCATACACACATGCCCAGTCTGTGTGTAGAGTTCAGAGAACAGCTCACAGGAATCAGTTTTCTCCTTCTTCTCTGTGGATTCTGAGGAGTGTCAGGCTCAGTGGCGTGCTGAGCTATGTGTGGAGCACTGTCTGGACTGTTGATTGATGTGGGAGGGTTCCACCCACTGTGGGTGAGGTCACCCCTGAATAGGTAGCTCTGTGTTGTATAAGAAAGCTGGCTGGGGAGCAAACCAGTAGGCAGCATTCTCTATGGTTTCTGCTGAGTTCTTGCCCTGAATTTCTCAATGATGGACTGTGACTTGGAAATAGATAGATAGATAGATAGATAGATAGATAGATAGATAGATAGATAGGTAGATAGGTAGATAACCACATTCTTTCTCTAAGCTGTTTTGGCCATGGCATTTATTATAGCAAGAGAAAGTAAATTGATACTCACACCCCTAATGCTATTTCTGAGATAGATCTCAGGTTTCAGTATCAAAATGGTTTGGAGTAAAGGTCCCTACTAACTTCCCAAGGTACTTAGAAGATGCTGCTTATCAAATTCTGTCCCTCCAAAGTCCAGGGAGATAAGTCAGTCAGTATAGTGCATAGGAGCCTGAGTATGATCCCCTGTTATGCTGTGCATTGTGGCATGCGTATACAAGCATGAACATATACACACAAAGCCACATCAAAGGCCAGACATGCAGGCATGGTGCCTCGGACCTGTCATCCAGCACTCAGGGGGAAGTGGGATGCTGAGGCAGCCTTCTGTTTAAGGCCAACCTGAGCTACTTAGTGAGCTCAAGCCAGCCTGGGCTACTGCAGTGTGAGAGCCTATCTCTAACAAAGAAACAAAAAGACACATGGCAGTGTTAGTATGTTAGTGAGTGGGACCCTATTTGGAAATTGGGACTTTGTGGGTATGATCAATGTAAGATGAGGTGTTACCAGAATGGGTGGTCCTTATTCCAGCTGTATTGGTATCCTTATAAGAGGAGAGGGGAAGAAGAGTCAACGTGACTTCGGAGGCAGATTGGAGGGGTGCAGCTACAAGCTCAGGGTATGGAAGATCACTGGCCTCATGTGGAGCTGGAGAGGCAGAAGGGAAGCACCCCTCAAGCCTTCACTTCAGACTTCTGGACCCTGGAACTGTGAGAAGATAGAGCTCTGCTATTCTCAGCCACCAGCTTTTGGTTCACTGCAACAATATGCCCTATAAAGCATGGCTGAGGGCTTTCAGTCCTTGTGGGGTCATAAACCAGAAGCTGCATGGAGCAATCCCTTGTTTTATTACAGAAGTCCAGCATGCAAGCCATCATAGATCATCAAGGATGCTGGGATGAATGAGAGCCACTGAGGTATGTTGGAGATTGCAGGGTTCAGGAATCTTCAGGCTACTAACTCCATCTCTCCAAAGACACCTCATCTAGTGGCCCTCTAGCCTCTCCGGCCATGACTTCTGCTCAATGTTGGTGAAGGTAGCAGCCCTTGGCCAAATAATTAACCATGGAGAGCCCATGGTGAGGACTTGCCTCATGGCTAGGAGAAGAGATAACAGATAATCCCGTGTGGTGGTTGACATCGACCTGAGAGGATCTAGAATCATCACCTAGGAGACAAGCGCCCAGTCGTGTTTGTGAGTGTGGGTAGCACCATGCCATGGGCTGGGATCCTGAACTGAATAAAAAGGAGAGAGTGAGCTATGTGCCAACATTTGTCTCAGCTCTTTGAGTATGCAGTGTGACCAGCTGTCTCACACTCCTCCCACTATGATGGACTATACCCCCCACAACTATGAGTTAAGTAAAAGCTTTGCTTTGCTTATCTGTTTTGTTACCAGTCATATTTTTCAATTATATTTTTACATTTTTAAGTTTAAAATTGATTGATTTTTTTTATTTAGATGAATGTTGGCTTGCATGTATGTCTATGTACCAGACATGTGTCTGGTACCCATGAAGGTCAGAAGAAGCCATTAGATCCCCCGGAACTGGAGTTACAGAGAGCTGTGAACCACCGTGTGGGTGCTGGGAGCCAAAGCCTAGATCCTTTGAAAGAGAGGCAAGTGCTCTTAACCCCTGACCCAACTCTCCATCCCCGTTCCTTGTTTTTAGCTCTATCTGATTTATTTCAGTGCCTTGCTTTGCTGACAAATCCGTGCCCCTCACATGACCCCTCCCTCACCCAGTAGCACCACTTCTCTCTAAACTGCCCAACTCCCCACTGTCACCTCCAGTGAGGCCAGCTGTCCTCAGCACTGTGTTTGCAAACTCCCTTCTCTCACTGCCTTTCCCATGCATGGTCTCATCGGCTGCCTGATCTCTCCCCACCTGGAACGGCACATCCGTCCCCCAGCCTCAGCCTTCCAAGACTCTGAAGAATTGGGAGCTCTGTAGCCTTCTCTAGGCTACCCAGACCCAAGGCATTTCACAGAGCTCTTTCCTTTCAATAAAGACATAGGACATTCCCCTGTCAGAGATTACCATCCTCTAGCTTCTAGTTCCTCCTAGATAAGCATTCAGATTTCATCATCTATTCTTCATGTTCCACCTTTCATGAACCGTTCTAATCTGATCTTTTTCTTGCACCTCTGGTCAGTGTCACCAGCAAGGTCCAGAATGAACAGGCCAACCTATCACATGCAGATGTCCGAGATAGCCCAGTCAATAATTTGTCACATAAACAGGGCCTGAGTCTGACCTCCAGCACCATGTTTGTGATCATGGTGTTGGGCAGGTGGAGATAGGAAGGTCCCTGGGACTCACAGGCCAGTCAATACAGCCCAATCAAGGATCCCTGGGACCTGATGAGAGACCCTGTCTCAAAAAACAAGATGGGGGATAGGAGGTGCCTCAGGAGGTAAGAGTGCTTGCTGTACAAGCACCCAGGCAAAAATGACCAGGCATGGTTGCACATGCCTATAGCCTCACGTTGTAGGAGCAGAGACAGGTAGATCCCAGGAGCTCATTAGCTATGCAGCGTAGCTGGAACTGTGAGCCACACATGTTCACCCAAACATAGGTCCTGTAGAAAGCAGTAAGGTGGGGAGTAATAGAGTAAGATGTGATGTTGTCCTCTGACTTCATGTGTAGATACATACTCGCTTATATACACCACACACATGACTCTCACTCACACACATACATACACACACATACCCCACACACATACACAAACACCACACACACGTACACATTCACATACCACAGACATACACATATACATATACACACATATTCACACACCACACACAAAACACACACACACCACACCACACACCACAGATACACACACACATACATACCACACACCTATCTCTTACACACACATATACATACACCACACATACATACACACACATATACATACACCACACATACATACACACACACCACAGACACACACATACCAACCACACACATACACATTCATACACCACAGACACACACCACACACACATACACACATATTCACACACCACACACACACATATTCACACACCATACACACACATACACACACCACAGACACAAACACATACACATACACCACAATACACATATACACATACACCACATACACACACACACTCACACCACAATACACATACACAAACACTCAAACCATAACATGCACAATACACTATACACATACAGTGCGAGGTGGGAGGAGCTGATAAATTTGTAATTTTAGTAAATAAACCTCATTTAAAGTCTTGCATTTGAGAACTAGGGCCCTTTCTGATCCAACCCAGCCCCAAGGAACCAGCTTAAGAAACGGGGCTCATGTCTGGGGCAAGAGCAAAATTCTCTCTCAACACAGAGAAGTACATCCAGGACCCCAGAACCAGCTTGTCCCTCATTGCAGAGAGGGACAGATGTCTCAGTCCTTTCTGCCAAGATCTTTATTGTTTTTTTTCCAAAGAAAAACAAGTGTGGATGGGGAGAGGGTTAACGGTTTATTCTATTTTTTTTCTGAGTGATTTTATCACTGCCGTTAGAACATTCATTGAAGTAAGTGAGGAATCCATCACGGGCTGACAGCAGTGCGCAGACTAATGGCTGTTACATGGTAATAATTTTTAATATGATTTTTATTTCACTTAATTTCATATGTGCTTGACAAAAGGTCCCCAGTCACTTGGGAGCAGTGTGGGCCTGGGAATATGCACACACAAAGGTCTGCAGTGCCAGGTGCTGGGGCCCTTCAAACAAACAACTTTGCCATTGGAAAAGAGGAAGTCAGAAACTTGGTGGGAAGAGAAAAGGAGCTGGCTTCTGGCACCATGCTGTTATCACACCCCCACAGACATGCCATGACACCATGAGTCAGAGACGGTGCATAAGTGATGACTCTGCCACGTAGGAACCTGCACAAAATGGCTCATCTTGTGATGACATGGTCACAGCCTGTCAGCCACACTGTGGGTTTGCAGAGAAACACACAGTAACTAGGAACTGGTCACATAAACATGCTGCCTGGGGAGGGGAGAGGGGAAAAAAGAGAGGGAAAGTAGAGAGAAGAAACAGAGGAGGAAAGAAAGGATAGAGGAGAGAAAGAAGGGAGGAGAGGGAGAGGAGGAGGAAAAAGAACTTGAGGGGAGAGAGAAGAGGGAGGGGGAGAAGAAGAGAGGAGAGGGAGGGATGGAGGGAGGGAGGGAGAGAGGAAAGGAGAGGGAGGGATGGAGGGAGGGAGAGGAGAGGAGAGGAGAAGAGGAGGAGGAGGAAGAGGAAGAGGAAGAGAGGAAAGGGAGGGAGGGAGAGAAGGAGAGGAGAGGGAGGGATGGAGGGAAGGAGGGAGAGAGGAGAGGAGACAAAGAGGAGAGGAGACAAAGAGGAGAGGAGAGGGAGAGGGGAGAAGAGAGGGAGAGAAGAGAGGAGAAGAAAGAAGGAGGAGGAGAGAGAGGGGGAGGGAGAGGGAGGGAAAAAGAGAGAGAGAGAGAGAGAGAGAGAGAGAGAGAGAGAGAGAGAGAGAGAGAGAGAGAGATCCATTTCGTTGGTGAAATCCCTGTGCCTAGAACTGTGAAGACCCAGTATAGTCAGCACAGTCTTAATGCCTGTAACACCAGCTGCCATTTCACTGGTCCTTTGGCTCCTTCTGGTTGGATAACAGTGGTACCCACCACAACTGGTTATGGCCAGGCATGACCTGCTCCTGACCCTAAATGTGCCTGGGACCTCTCACTGATGAATGCTTGGCATAGCTTGCTTCCACATGCTGCTGGAGAGAATGACTCCAGAGTCAGACTGCCCAAGATTAAACCCCAGCTCTGTCCACTCTCTGTCTCTATAGAAGCATGTTTCCATATCTCAATACTCACATGGATTCATAGGAAGAGGTGGCTGTCAGAAGAGGTTATCTCCTGTGATCGTATCCTTTCATTTTCCTCTGGAAAGGATAAAAGCTGGATTTTCTTAGGTCCTCTTAGAATAGAAGAGGATTATGGGAAACTAAGGACATCATCATGCCAGTCTTCCTAGAGACTCTCATCCTGCCTGGCTTTGAGATGCTGTTGCCTGTAGAATTTAGGGAGCTGACAAATAGATCACTTTACTGAGGTTAATTATTGTCTCATCTGGGTCTACATACACAGACACTCATGTGTATGCACTCATATCTACATGCATTATTGCATAAATATTCATAGATTGTAGTGAACATGCTTGCACATACACACACACATATTAATGGATGCACACATACTCACAGGCAGTGCATGCATAGGAATGCACACACACACACACACACACACACACACACACACACACCTGTGCACACTCAGTTTCAAACTAAGCTCTTGCCTTTCTCCACAAGTTTGTCAAAATGAGATCAGGACCTCGGACAGCGACCTGTCCCTGGCCACAGTGCTGCCTGTTTCTCCCTGAAGCACCGCTCCACATCCCATCCTGCCTGTTCTACACTCCAACCAGGAGGCCCAACAGGATATTTCTCTAAAGATCAGGGCTCTGGGGTGCAGTGGGATAGAACTGAGTTATCAGAAAACTCTGGATCTTAAGAAACTCCAGTAAAGTAACGTTCCTCTCCCCGTTTGCCCAGAGGGCACCAGCTGCCTTTTGGGTAGTACAATCCCAGGCCCAGGCCCACAATACGCTGAGAAATGGCCCTGTTATTATTGGCTCTGTTATTTCTCCACTAACCCACTGGTAAGTGCTATTGTTAGCCCCACTCTGAAATCCCCCAAGGTCAGAGATTCACCCACATTCACACTGGAAGAGGTGAAGGAAGAGGATATACCTCAAATCCAGACTAAAAACTCCAGATACTCTGTCTCAGAGATGCGTGTGTCTGCTGTCCCAGTACCATCATCTAAAATAAATGCCCTCAGTGAATGTGTGCTGAACACATGCATGACCCCAAGTTCCTCAGCCTGGCCTCTTCATGGCTAAGACTCTGCTTCAAAGCTGTTTCTTCAGACACTGGCACTCCCTATTATCAAGACTTTTCTCCCCACATTTCTCATGGAGCCTGACAAAACCTCCAAGTGTCCCTCAGCAGAATGTGATCATCATAAACTTCTCTAAATGGGAGCTTGAAGGTCCTGAGATCCAGTTACTTTCAGCATAGGACAGCAAGTACTGGCCACTGTGGTGGTTTGAGTAAGAAGGCACTGCTCAGGCGTGGAGATTTAAATGCTTAGTCAGCAAGGAGTGGCACTATTTGAAAAGGATTAGGAGGCATGGCCTTGTTGGAGGAAGTATGTCATTGGAGAGTGGGCTTTGCAGTTTCAAAGTCTACACCTAGCCCAGTCTCTCTCTCTCTCTCTCTCTCACTCTCTCTCTCTCTCTCTCTCTCCTGCTTTTGGATCAGGATGTAGTTCTCAGACACTTCTTCAGCAACATGCCTGTCTGACAGCCACCATATTCTCCACCATGATGACAATAAAGTTAACCTCTGAAACTAAGCCAGCCCCCAAGTAGATGCTCTCTTTTATAAGAGTTGCTTTGGTCATGATGTCTCTCCACAGAGATAAGACAGGGACTAAAATAACCATGCTGCCAGCAGAAGCCCAGCCAGCCAGCCTCTGCAGCCAGGGCCTACTCCTCACACTCATCTGAACCCAATTCTGTGAGCTACTGGTGTTGTCTCTACTTTGACATTTATAAAGAGCAACTTTTACCTAGTTTCCAAGGTGGGGGCAGGTTTATGGAGGAGGTAACTTCGCAAGAGTACTTTTGACTCACAAAAGGAGAGACAAAGATTCTGAAATTGCCAGAGTCAGGACCCAGATACACATGGTAGTTCATGATCCTCTCTTCCCAGGTTCTTACAGAGAAGTCAGTAGCTGAGTCCTGGCACATGTGAGGAACAGAACGTGAGTAACAAACTGTGGTTGATATGCTCCCTACTACAAGCCCGACAATATGCTAGGAGCGAGGCATGCAAGGTTAGTCAAGCAAGGTCCTTACCCTCAGGAATCCCAAAGATTGACAGAAAAGAAATACAACTAAACAGACAATTTATGCCAGACAATGCTTTGTCAAAGATGACTGAAGAGGAAGGAGCTGGAGCTCCTCCTGGGCCATGTTAGCTGAGAGTCTGTCCCCATGACAGCCTTCCTCAGACCCCACAGGGCTCTGCTCATCAATTGTCCCAGTCCCAGACAGCACATCCAGGTAGAAGCAATAAAATCTAGTGCTCACCAAAGGCATAGGTTTGAGAGGCTGGCTGCTTTCATTCAAATCCAAGTCCCTTAATTTATTCACTGCGGGCCTTTGTACATGTTATTAATCTCTCTGGGCCAAAATATCCTCAGCTGTAAAATGGAATAATAAAATCTAACCTATCTCAGGGGGTGAGGTAAGGATTCAATGAGTGGATGATTATGAAGAGCTTAGGACAGGGATTGCACATAGTTGGAATTGACTGAGAACCAGAGGTGGTGACGACAGGAATGTCCACGTAATGCACAAGTGTATTAGAGGCTGGTGAGAAAACAAGGCTGGCAGGAGGTGGAACACAGTATGATTTTTACACATGCTTGTGAATTGTTTGCTCCCTGCTCACCCTCACACACCAGGCCAGGGTCTACACTGAAGCTGTTTCCATCTCCAGAAGCAGAGATGCCTCTTTACCCCACTGCCTCTGTTCTCACTAATGAAACTGACATTAAATGGGCACCAGCTCTATTGGGCACTCAGTAAATATCATTCCACCCAAGTCCCCATGATGCTTTCTCCTTTTATTGAAATAAATTCTCACTGAGTAGTGGAGGTGTCTGCCTTTAATCGCAGCGCACTGGAGGCATTGGTGGGTGGATCTCTGTGAGTTCAAGGACAGCCTGGCCTACAGAGAGACTTTCATGATGGCCAGAGGTATATATAGAAACCCTGTCTCAAAAGAAAAACAAACAAACAAACAAACAAAAACCCAAGAGACAGACAGACACACAGTGAGAGACACAGAGACAGAGAGAGAGACAGAGACAGAGAGAGAGACAGAGACAGAAAGTCTCATGTAGCTTGCTGTGTTGCCATGGGTGACAATGAACTGCTTAACTGCTGATCCTCCTGCCTCCGTTTCTCTAAGTCTGTGGCTATAAGCTTGTGCTATCAGGCTTGGTTTTATGTGTGGCTGGGGATACTGAGCAAAAATGGACCAGCTGGTACAGCATCCTCCCATACTAAAAGCCACTTAGCCAGCTATACACACAGCACGCCCTCTCTGACAAGATTTCCACAGCCATTCTGTACATGCATATATTCATGTACATACATATACAAATGCACACACATATATACACATATGTGCACACACGCACACACTTCACATGTAAACAGACCTGAATTCCACAGTCCTAGTTTTCCGACTTGGGCCTGTCATTTGTCCTTCTGGTACTGGAATTCCCCACCTCTATAGTAGAGAAGGCCTTCATCTCTCAGATCCAGCATTCCTGTGCCACTAGAGGGATCTGAGCCCATAAGGAACCCCCACCCTCTCGAGGGCAGCCAAGTAGTCAACAGGACAAACTGATCTAGAACTTCTAAAATTCTTCAGGAACCCAGTACCTTTCCATGCCTCTCTTTCTCCTGCCTTCTTTTGTCCCACAAGTTTTACCAGGCCAAGTAAAGCCAGGACATTGGGAATAAAATTGTGGGATTTCTAGAGTTCAAGTCTAAACCTGCCCCACATTAGCAATGTCCTAACCCCATTGAGCTTCAGTGTTCCCAATGATAAAATAGGTGAGTAATACCTTTCATCCTGGGCTCCTTCAGGAACTCAGAGCAACACGTGTCAAAGTAGACAAAAGTGGAAACAGCACAGAGTCCATGGACCCAGGAGCAGTCAAGCAAAGCATGTCTGTGTACAGTGGCCGTGCACAGCTATAGGGAGGAAGGAACACAGAGAAACTTGGAAAATACCAAGCCAGTAAATGCCACATGAAACACCCAGAAGACAAGTCCAGAGGGACAGGAAGCAGATGCCAGGGGCTTTGGAGGGAGGCTTTATAGGGTTTGGGGGTGTGCCTAAGGGAATCAGTCTCTATAGACAGTGGTTCTGGTAGCATGTCTGATTGTTGTGTAAGAAATACTGTGCTATATAGATAAAGGTGTCAATTAAAGGCATATGAATCATGTCTTTTAATGAAAGAAGAAAGAGAAGACTGGTTGATTAGAGGGTTAAGGTTAGTCCTCCTTCAGCAACCTAGGGAACCCTGCAGAGCCCCAAGAGCCTGGACTGACATTCAGGTAAACATGTCCACAGGCCAGGCTAGCTCAAGGCTCTGTGAGCCTGTAAAGGCCAGGGATAGAGGTGAAGGTAGAGTCTGAGAGTCATAGGACCTCACTCTGGAATGCTAACTGCACCACCCAGGGTCCCATGACCACAGGTGTGTCCCCAACCCCTTGGGTCTCATTTCCCATGTCTTTGCATAGGTATTTCTCACTTAACCTTGTTCTTGTGAAAATTACACACGAGAGATGTGATGACACAACCATCGTCCTAGCACCTGCGAGACAGAAGCAGGACGATCAGGTGTTCAAAGCCATCTTAGGCTAGTAGTGAATTTGAGGCTAACCTGAGCTACATGACAGCCAGTCTCAAAAACTCCAATAGAAAAAAAAAAAGAATGTTCTACAAGAGCATCAAGTGAAGTGTCTGTTGCTGGGATAAATGGGGGCCTCTGATAGGTCCCTGTCCTCATAAAACCTACCATCAGCCCTAACTGGGAAGAATTTCTTTCTTGGGGATATTTATGGAAAGTCACTTGGAGCTTTGAGGCCAGTTAGAAACTGCTGTAGACATACTGTCTACAGGGTGGTGACCTGGCCCAAGCAGGTCTGATTCCAGGAGTGTCTGGGAGGAGAGCCAGGCAACCAGTCACTCTGGCTGGAGGTGAAGGAGGCCCCACCCTTCCCAGGTCTCTACCAATAATTGCTTGGGTAGGACTGTGGGGCCCTGGGCTCAGGGGCACAGAGAGAAGAAGATCTTGGAAACCCAGGCTCACAGAGCACTCTGGGCTGAAGGTAGAGACATAGGACCCATGAGGAGGAAGGAGGGGTATGGGATCAGTTCCCCCAGGCAGATGGAGGACACCCAGAGAAGCAGAGGGTGGAGAGCCAGGTCAGGAATGGCCCTTTAAGAAGCCAGCTGAGGAGGATGGATGTGGGAGGTGCGGAAAGAGGGAAAGAGACAAGGCCAGGAAGGCTGAAGCTTAGACCCACAGAAGGGGAACCCAGAATGTCTGAGGGACAGAGAGAAGAGCAGAGGGTGTTTTCCATAGGTGGGCAGTTTTACTGCGTGGCTGAAGGAGCTGAAGGATGTGTGTCTCCAGCCTGGTGGGGAGACCCTAAGGGAGGGTCCTAAGGGAAAAATCCCATAAAGACTGAAGATCCTTGGATGTGAGGGTTCAGTGGTGAGCCTTGGGTTTAGCTGAGGCCATTTCTCAATCAGGGTGGTTGGGGTAAGAAGACCCACCCTACATGTGGGTAGTACCACTTCACAGACTGGAATCC
Source organism: Mastomys coucha (assembly GCF_008632895.1). Classification (NCBI taxonomy): domain Eukaryota; kingdom Metazoa; phylum Chordata; class Mammalia; order Rodentia; family Muridae; genus Mastomys; species Mastomys coucha. Next base: position 22,045,762 of record NW_022196897.1, read on the forward strand.
TGGGCAGCACAAAGAGAGGGAAGTGAGCTAAACACCAGCATTCACCCCTCTCTGCTCCCTGACTGTGAATGTGGTGCTAGCAGCTGCCTCACATTCCTGTCGCTCGGCCCTGCCTGCCATAACTGACTGTTCTCTCAAACTGTGAGCATAAATAAACCCTTCCCTCTTTAAACTTGTTTATTCTTTAAAGGCATTTTGTTGCAGCAACAAGACAAATAATGAATACAGAAAATGTGCCTGCAGGTCAGAACCATTGGACAGAGCTACTTACTTTTTTCTGGAAGCTTCTACAACAGTCCCTCCATTCATCCTTGGCAAGAATGAGAGTGGGCTGTGTCTCCAAGAAGCACCTGCATGGCCTGGCTGGTCTGTACCTTATGGTATTCCCTGTAACTCCAGGGCCTGAGATACAAGGAAGAGCTAAGTTCACAAGAAGGCAAATAGACAGATGCTCCTAGATAGGCAAGCAAACCAACAGATAATGGGCCAACAAGCAGCTGGGGGGAAAACAGATGGAGGAACAGGCAGGCAAAGTCATTCCCCGTGGGGGTCTCCCACCCCCGCCCATTGCTGACACCTCCTGACCCAGAGCACAGATTCATCTCTAAACGCTGCCACAATCCCACTATTGGATCTGCAATCATGGACTCCAATGTTCACAGGATAAATACACTAACAAACTAATTGTTAGTGCTGAGGTTCCAGCAATCAACACGTCCAGTATGAGATATGGTTCTCTTGGCTGCTGGAGCCCAAGCCATCGCAAGGCCTGGTACCATGGGTACCCCCAAAGGCCTCAGCCTGGGGGCTGGCCCACTGTGCACACGTGCAGAATATCTGTGCAGGGGCAGTGGGGAAAGGAGCCCCCCCCCACACACACACACACGCTGGCACATAGCCGCTGCTGCCCCTGTCTGAGCCTCGTCAGTAGCAGACATAAACTAACTCAGTTCCTGGGGACCCCAGAGGAACAGCAGGAACTGTTTGGTAGAGAATTATAGCTGTGGGTGAAATTAGATGTACTCTGAGCCCCAAGGCTGAGAGAAATAAAAAGCATTTTAAATGGAGTGTAGAATTCATATTCCTCAGTCACTTTCCAATAAATAAATCTTGTACCGTTTTTTTTTCCCTCTGTAAACAGTGGTTACACACGGCTTCTATTGTCTCCATGTTCTATAAGCCAATGGGCCAGGAGTGGTGGGCCCAGTGCTGGGGTTGGAGTGAAGAAACTGAGGTATAACTGAGGCTTTGGGACCCCAAGATTCCTCCCTACACACACACACACACAGACAGACAGACAGACAGACAGACACACCCACACAAACACACACAGACACACACACACACACACTTAAAGCAAGTGTCAGGAGGATCCTGGGGTCATAGCTCAGCTGTGGACACCACACCCCTCATATATGCCCAAGGCGAGAGGAAACTCCCCACCCCCTAGTGCCAGGGCTCCCATGTGACTCCATCTCTCTGGACCATTCTCACCCCAGGAAACAAAGCATTCCATTGGAAGTGACAGCTGAGGGCAGCAGGGAAATCCTACAGAACAGGTCACCCACCGCTCTTCCCATTGTTTCTAGCTTTGTTTTTTACCCGACTCTGCCAGCCTTTTGTAGAACGAACATCTCCTCCCACTAAAGATACAAAAAACACAGAAACCACAGAGAAGACTCCTCCCCCAGTACTCTTACTCCAGAAATCAGATCGCTGCAGAAATGCTGGTACTTCTCCTTCTGGATAATTTTTTGGGGGTGTGGATACATCAATAAATACACATTTCATGGAACAGAAATAATCTGTGTTTACTAAGTGTCCAACACATATCAGGCACCATTGTGGGAAATTTGGAATAGATGATCTCTGAATTTTACAACAAAGGAGTTTGGGGTAACACTTAACAATAAATTATATCACTAGTCACCATAATATAAGCTCACAGTTTGGGGTCACTTCATGTGTGCCTTAGAATAAATCATATAGTCTCTTGCCCCATCATCCTGAGAAGGCTTCACAGCCAGCCTTCGACGAGGGGAGGGAATCTTCCAAGGTCATGAAGGTCATGGGCCATAGAGCCTCTGCAAACACGTATGTGACTCTGGGTATGTTTATACTTCCTGCACTGCCCTCAAACCCAGGCCCCAGTGGGCAGCCCTGTCCTGCTCTGGCGCAGGGCAGCTGGATTTGGACCCCGAAATCTACACATATCCTTTTTCCCACCAAATAAGACTAATCCCTAAGAGGGAACACATCCCCCAACCCCCAGAATTCCACTCTGTAGCCATGGTTGGCCTGAAACTCTATATAGACCAGGCTGGCCTCAAACACATCATCTTTTAAACTAAGAATAAGATCCTTGGGGCTGGGAGGTGGCTCAGCAGTGAAGTACTTGCCTAGCCTACTGTTAGAGATTATATATGAGACTCCCTCTGGGTCCCATTCCCAGCACTACAAAGGTAGAAAAGAGAAGACAAACAAAATTCTTTTCTATTATTAAAACTTACAAATAAAATATACCACACTATGAGATTAGCCAAAACTCACACCTATCTCCCCCCAAATTAAAACAAAAACAAAAACAAAAAACACAGGATACTGAGACATGTATCCTTTGCTCTCTCTCCCGTCCTCTTGTTCCTGCTTCTACACTATTTTATTCCTGTACCCATTTTACAGAATAACAGGGTGAGAGGGGAAGAAGCCACCCTTTTGCTGGCCTCGTTAGCCTTGTTTCCTGGAGCTGGACATCCCCAGGGCTCACTGAGGTGGGAGGGAAGAGAGGTTCTAATGTCACTGTCCCCAGAAACCATCATCTGAGGGTCCCCCCAAATGGCTTCATGACCACAGAGGCCTAAGAGGCCCTCGTGGGGAGGATGTATGAGTTGACCCTGAGCAGGAAAATGGAATCAGTCAGAGCAGAAAGAATATGTTGAGCTGAGTTTTGGATTCAGGGTCCACAGGATTGGTTCCTGTGGAACTCCAGGCTGTCTTGCCATCTTGGTTGCCTGTCTATGGAGTAGGGATCATAGGGTCACATCCGTGGAGTAAATAAACACAGATCCAGTAACTGGTCCCACTCTGTGCCCAAAGTAGCAAATGGCATGAGGGTGGCCAGGCTCCCTTCTTCCCAAGGCCCTTGGTCATTTATTTTTTGGTTAATTAAATGGTAAGATTTCATATCTGCTTATTTACTGCCAGCCAGTGTCATTACGAGCTCCTGTATAAATCACAGCAGGGAGCTGGGTTTCTACACACACACCCTCTGTCTCCCCCTTAACAGAGCCTTGGAGGGACTGGGAGGGAAGAGTATTATTCTGGAGAGCCCACACTTGACCCTACTACTCCCTTGACCCCAGATTGGCCCTGTGCCCTACACCATTAGGATGCCCAGCCTCAGGAGGACAGTTTATTGCAAACCTCCAGTGTGGAGGCAGGACTTACCCCTTGCCCCATGCTAGGGACTGCAGGAGCCCAAGTTGCTTGCAATAGCTACAGCAACGCGGATAGATATGGTATCAAGACAGAGAGGATGGCTAAGTACCAGAAGCCTCACAGTTGGTCTGAGGGGCATGAGGTTTAAAACTCCATCTCTTAGCTCTGAGGTCTATACTCCAGGTGCTCTGCCTCTGTAATTAGGAAAGGACAGGCTTGGGGATTGGTCAGACCTGGGGGTTGACTCTAGGTCTAACGTCCGTGAGCCACATGACTTTGAGTGAGACTTTCACTCTTTGTGCCTCTGCTTCCTTATGGTGGCAGTAATGTTTTTCTGCCAAGAGTTGGGACACTAGAGTTGGGCTTCTCTTTACTCTGAGCATGTGCTGAGACCCTAGTCCAGGACAAGAGTGGGGTGGAGCACACAGCAGATATTGGGGTGCCCAGGCTAGTATAGCAGCATATGGAAGCTAGAGGTCTCAGGAGAATCATTGCTAAGTGGGCCTGCAGAGTCCCTATTTGGTCCCAGACAGGCCTTAGATACCTCAGGCCCAGTGCCTACTTGGGAAAGAAAGGACTCTGGAAAACCCCAAGACCAGTACAGAGGTTCTTTCACTCTAACTTTGAAGACTGACAGAAGCGGGACAAGTCAATGGGTACTTCTCCCTCTTGTGATAGGGATCCCGGGAAGCAGATGGAATCATGTGTCTGGTCCAGAGTTCCATGTCCAACCTCAACATCCAGCTAGACATGGACCAGCTAGACAGGTGGGTGAATGGATGGTTGGATGGATGGATAGATGAACAGATGGAGAAATGGATGGATAGATGGATGGATAGACTATGATAAAGGAAAGATTAACAAATCAAAGATGAATGGATAGATGAATGAATGAATGAATGAATGAATGAATACTTGGATACGTTGATGAATGAACAATAGTTGAGCGATTGGATAGGTGGACAGGTGGTGGATGGATGGATAGGTGGATGGATAGGTGGGTGGATAGATGGGTAGATGTGTGGATGGGTGGATGGGTAGGTGGGTGGGTAAATGGGTGGATGGATGGATGGGTGGATGGATGGGTGGGTGGGTGGATGGGTGGGTGAATGGAACAAATGGCTGAATGTAAGTCTAAAGATTGGGTGAATGAATGAAAGGATGGATAAAACAGACAAAGGAACACACAAACTATTGAATGGACCAATAAGGGAATGATTAGAAACTGTTGAACACATTGCAAAGTATAAGAACCAATGATTAATGACTCATACCTGTAATCTCAGGATTCAGGAGGCAGAAGCAGGAGGATTATAGATATAGGGCCAGCCTGGGCTACACAGCAAAATCTTGTCTCAGAAGAACCCCCCCCCCCCAGAAAGCACCAACAATAGCAACAGAAGAACAAATGAATAGAGAAACACCCCTGGGCTGAGCCAGCGACTGTACATTTGGATGAAATGGGAAGCATAAAAATTAGATGAAAGGTAATGGATAAATATTGGTGCACCAAGAGAAGGAGGAAGAGGGGAAGGGAAGAGGGAAGGGAAGGAGAGGAGAGAAGGGGAGGAGAGGAGGG
>NW_022196897.1:22050819-22071074 GCF_008632895.1 Mastomys coucha
GGAGGAGAGGAGGGAGGGGGAGGAGAGGAGGGAGGGGGAGGAGAGGAAAGGGTGGAGAGCAAGCAGCAAGGCCCAGCAAGCAAGCGTGAGCATCCCCCAGGTCCTAGCCCCTGTACCTTTGCTTGTCCCTGGGGCTCAGAGATGAAGTCTCTGCTGGGGAGTGGCAGATCCGCCGACCACCCAGCGAGTCCTTAACTATTACATTAAACATCTGCTTTGCCTCTCAAGCATTGGGTAGTGTGTCACCCCTGAGATATCTGATTTTATTACCTTCCAGGGAGAGGGCCAGGCAAGTGTTCTCATTGATTTGCGCATTAAATATATTAGTAATAAAACAACATCTCCGTAAACCAATTGTAAAATCAATATTAATTGGTACCAAAATATCACAAGTAGTTGAATTACAATTAAGGGTGGTGGTGAGTCCTGCCTCAGGGCATGGGGTCTGGAGGTCCCAGAAGGGAGAGTGACTTAGGGGAAAATCAGATTTCAGAGCAAGACAAACCTGGGTTTCCCCTCTGAGCCTTGATTTTCTAATCTGGAAAATGGGGCTAAATGTTTCACCAAGGAAGTTTGGTGAGGATTAAATTAGCCATGGGTCCTTGGTAGGTGATAGCCACAAAGGCCAAGGTATGCCCCCCCATCCACTTTGTCCTCATCCCATCTATAAAATGTAATAAATGGAGTTGGGGGGGAATAGCAAAAAAGGCAAAGTACCTCATGAAGTCTCATCTCATGTTACAATGGCTGCAGTAGGGCTAGTCCCTTCCATCCTCCCCACGTGTTCAAGGGCATGGGCATGAGCTGTGAGAACCTGCTTCCTGGAGGATGCACATAGCTGTGCTTGTTTTTGAGGGCTGGTGGTTAGCGCTTCCTTCATCTCTTCCTACTCCCTCTCCCAGGTGAGAATTCCGAGGCAGCCCGTGGTGGGCTGGCCCTTAAATGTGAACCAGGAGACTCTTGACTTCAGCTTTGAGGAGGGTGCCTAAGGCGTGGCAACAGCTCACAGCAGCTCCACTGAAGACAGGTAGCTGAGACCCTGCTGTCACACCTCGAGGAGGCTGCAGGCTGCAGCACCTAGGTGGACTGAGGCCACCTGTGCCCAGAAGCACCCCCGCTGGGTATTCAGTCCTTCTGCCTGCTACCCAGGGTGTTGGGATTTTTTTTGCCCTTTAGAGGTGACAGAAGGCAATGTTAATTGTGCAGACATGTTAATGAAGAGCCTGGCTCTTTGTCAGAAGCTTCACCCGTGCTCTCTGATTTGCTACACAAGAGTTCTGTTCACAGGCTCTGGCCAGAACCACCTCAGATTGAGGTTGAGATTACACATCTCAACTTTGCCACTCTCGGTGATAAACTGTATACGTCAGCTACAGCTTATGACACTGTGTAACAAACTACCCTGGAGTTACTCAGGAACTGACAGTAAACAGATTGCCATGCACACGGGGCTGCAAGTTGCCTGGGCTTTGCTGATGGAGACAAAGCTTTGCTTCCCATTGAGCCTAAGGGAACCATACAGTGTAGTGAACATCACTCTTCAGAGTCCACTAACTGACCTGAATGAGTCCTGTGGCCTAGACCGTCATCACAGACTGGGGGGATTTCCCTCTCTCTGTGATGTGAGTAGAAATAAAACATTGACTGGACATGTATCCAAATAGTCACAGTGACCTTGGCTTCTGTTAGCTCATCTGTAAAATGGGATCAAGTAGAGGGATTGGTCTGAATACAGGACCACCCAGCATCCAGCCTTGGCTCCCAGGGTCTCTTGCTTCTATAAAATCCTGTTCTCTTGGTTGTTCTCAACATGATGACAACCTCACAGGCTGGAGGAAGTGAATGGCCTGGGTCCCTACGCCATGCTCTGAACCCTCTCTCACACCTAGACCAGTCTGTCCTTATGCACAATGGTTCTCCCTGAGGCTCTCAGTACAGCCAGGATCCCAGAGTCCCACACAGTGCCTGGTGCAGCTGCCTGCTCCCAGGCAGCCAGCACTGTTCCCGCTACACTGAAAGCCCAGAAACTGGTGCCCATGCTATGGTTTTTCTAAGTGTCTTAAAAGGCACACATGGCAGATCTACTGTCCCCAAACCCTGCCCGCCAGGGTTCCAGAATGAGAATGGGGAATGTGGTCCCCATTGCCTTACCAGGCAGTAGTGCCTGCCACACCCATTTGTGCCAGCTTGTGCATGCACAAGTGTGCACACCTGAGCATGTACAAGTGTGTACTTACATGCCCATTTGTGCTCGATCTCATACTTGGATACATGAAGTGCTCATTCAGTGTGTGTTCAAACACAGGCCCAGTGCATGTGTGTCTATCCCCACACAGGATTGCCCTCATGTGTGTGTTCCACGAGCTCCAAACGTCCACAGTTGTCAAAGAACACTCCTTCCCACTTGGGGTTGCATGGGTGAGTGAATACAGGCCAGGCTAGACACCAACACCCACTGGCCCTCTCCAGGCTAGACACTGATACTCACAGGCTGTTTCCAGGCTAGACACCGACACCTACAGGCCTTTTTCATTCCACCCTCCACAGCTGAAGTTTAATGCCATGACTCAATCATGGTCATTATTTCCAATGCACTGCCTTCTCTGAGACCTGCTTCTGCATCTTCTGTTTTTTAGCGATGCTTTATTTGAAAGTTCCAGACCTGACAAGATGGATAACCATGTAGGTAAAAGTACTTGCCACCAGGTCTGATGACCTGATTTACACACACACACACACACACACACACCTGTTGAGATGGCTCAGCGGTTAAGAGCACTTATTGATCCAGCAGAGGACTTGGGTTTGGTTCCCAGCACTCACATGGCAACACAACATCGGATCCCAGTTCCAGGGGATCCAGTGCCCTCTTCTGACCTCTGCAGATATCAGACATGAACTTGGTGCACATACATACATACAGGCAAAACACCCATACAAATAAAATAACTAAATCTTTACATTTTAGTTCTAGTTCCTAGAACTCAAGGGGTGGGCTCCTCGTCCACCCACCTCTCTGTTCCTACCTCCTCCAAAGTCAATCTCTACATCCCTGGCTCAGCCAGTAGGATCCACCCCAGTAGATAACGAAAGACCACAGTGAGCTGTGATCCTGCACATAAGGAAGGACCACAGTGAGCCTCGGCCATGCACAAGTGCTCTCAGGTCCACCCTTGGTGCTGGGACCACCCCTTAGGAAGAGAGCAGGAGCCAGGAGACCCAGCTGGTAATGGAGACACCAGGCCTCTCCTCAGGGGCAGCTGGAGGGATCCAGGAGTCTCCCTCACACCATCTCATCGTTGTAAATAATGCCGAAAATGAGTCGTTTTTAAAGAGTGTCCAGTGGGATTCTGGAGCCTTGTTTTAATTATACAAAACCAGCATGGGTGCTCAGGCAGATGCTGGCGTTAATTGTTTTGAAAGCCAGCCCTCTTGGCTCCTCAGAATGCCCTGTCTGGGCACATTTTGAGCAGTTTCCACAGACATGAAGTCACTCCTAGACTGGGCAGGTACGGGTGAGACACACCAGAGATCTGCTTTGGAGACCTCTTCCTCCTTGACCCCTCCCCTACTCACTCCAGGCTCTGGCCACCACCCCTCCTCACAACACAACCAGCTAACAAGATGCTCTGAGAAGGGCGACAGGAGGCATGCACGGTGAGCACCAGCAGAGGTGAGGGAGGGTGCCCTTCTTCACCAGCACGTCACCTCTGCGAACCTAGGCCTCCTTCTGCTCTGCCCGGAGACTCTGTAATACCTAATTTATGACCTCTCCTTAGTGGATGAGGGTCAGAAAAGCTCCAAGCCAAGGTCACACCGCTAGGAAACCACAGAGGGCCCCAGTCTCAGCTCTACCCTCTTGTGGCTAGAAAGGCAATGGGGAACAGACATGCATGTGCCAAGAAGTATAGAAAACGGATGCATGGATGGCCAGACAGATGGATGTATAGAGAGTGGTACCAGAGGGAGAATCGGGGGAGAAGAGACCATTGGAAAATTGTGCCTTTAATCCACCCACTACTGTATGGGTTTATAAGAGGCAAATCGACCCCTTCTCAGATACTGGGGTGTGGGGAGCCACAGTGTTGTGTGGAGTCCCTCTAAAAAAAAAAAATCAGCCAGAAATTAAACAGGGATAGCACTGAAGGAATTGAGAGATAAAAACAAGAAAAAAAGCTACAGGGAAATAGGGGCCTCCCCCACTACAAAGGAGAAGGTGGGGACCCAGGGGCAAAGAGGAACAGGATAGAGAGCCGGTGAGCTCAAGGTAGGGTGCAGGGGCTGGGGAACCCTGCAGAGGGACAGGCAGGGACCCGAGGAGGTGATGGATGGCGTGCCCATCAATTTCTGAAGGCCAAGGCTCGGAGAGCAGCCGAGTCAGTGAAATTTACATTATTAATCTCTTGTAATAATCTATGACTCAAGCAGGCTGAGAAAATAGCCACAGCTACGGAGTGACCAGCCTATATAAATAACGGCTCCCCGCTCAATTTAATTGCACTCTGGTGAAAGCCCTCTTCTTGTATCTTTCTAATTACTTTAGTTTCATTAGGTCTAGCAGAGAAAGGGAGAGAAAGAGAGAGAGCCGTGAAAAAAGAGAGGAAGAGAAAGGGGGAGGGGGGAGAGGGAGCGTTGCAACAATGAAAAATTCATATTCCGATTTTTTTTTTGTTCTGTGAAATATTTAAATGTTAATAGCCATTCCATCGTTGACATGCTATCTCACCAGTGTGGAGTTAAACAGAAAATCTATTTAATCTACGGGATCTCATTAAATGGTCGTGGCAAGGCAGTGGCTGGGAAGTAGTCAATAGCCGGGGAGAGAGGAGAGGGAGGAGGGGGTGGGGGGGAGGGAAGAAAGAGCTGCTAAGATTCTTTAATTTAATTTATTGTCGTGCATGAGACACCAGGAGAGGCGGGGAGACGCTGGCTCCTGCGCCTCCATTTGAGTGGCTAATGATTAAATGTTTTCTATTGTGCTACAGCTGGTATGTATTATCACAGAGTGAGTGAAAAACAGAAACTCTCAGCAATTTTGACTGCTTTCCAAATATTAGCCCCTTTTAAAGCCATTAAAAGATTATCACTGATTTAACCAAATGTCTGTTTGGAGTATTAACCGCAGTCTGTTCTCCGAATCCCCAGAATGCCTCTCCTCTCTCCTCTCCTCCGATTATCTCATCCACCCAGCAGTATTTAATTTCATTCCCATGAATATGCAATGAATTTAATTTTGAACACTATTTTCATCTGCTCCTGTAATCACAAAAAATGCTGGTGTAATTAGTTTCTAATTACTTGCTTTAATTGTTGTAGTAATCATTTTAATTACCCAAATGCACAGACATCAAACGCTAAAAGGAAAATAATCTTCTTGTACCTCCTACCTTGTCTTTCAGCCTTGGTGTTTGATATCTCGATTTTGACACGGGCAACCTTCACTGAGCCGGGGGTGCTCCGGGGGGCTTCTGGGGCTCAGGGAGGCCGCTCCAAGCCCAGGCCTCAACACAATCTGCTCACAGAAATTTGCATGCCCCCCAAAAAACCATTAAGTTAAAATATACAGTTATTGTACCTTTCTGGGCCGGGCGCCACGCACGAGCTTATTGCTGAAGCCCAAACCGGCACGAGCAGATGGTAAATCATGAAATTTTATGAAATTATTACGCCGGCGAGGTGTTTTGAATAGGAGCAGCTGTGAAGGAGATGGGACGTTATAAACACTCACAGGTGTTGCCATCTCCTCCTCTGCCAGCCGCAACATAAAAAAAAAATTAAATTATAAACAAACCAGGCAAATGTTGTAATCTCTCTCCTCGACACACTCCTTACAGGGAAATTGCTTAAACTAAGCAAAGAATTCAATTTTAATTTGCATAAAATATTTATCAAGGCTTACGCAAATTTCCGCGCGGCTCCCTTCCTGCCAAGTTGAAAATTGCTCAAACATACAGAGGTGGAATATCGGCATGCGAGGAGGCCATTAGGCCAGCCCTCCCGGCCACTCGAGCTGTGCAGGCACCGCGCGCAGCAGCAGGGCAGGCTCTGCCAATTTGGCCTTTTAATTTTTTTTTTCTTTTTCTTTCGTCCCTTTTTTGCAAACAGATTGTTTTTCTCATTATGTTTTTATATGTACCTAAACTGTTAATTAGGCCCTTAGAAGCTTTTTTATTAGGGCCTAAGTGTAACAAGCTGCTTTGTTCATAGATCCGCACCTTTCAGCGGCTCCATAAACAGGGGCTTTTTGCCTCCATAGCATCCCAGGGTTCCGTGCTGGGAGAAGGGAGCCCTGACCTATGGAGGATGTTTCAGTTTTCCTAGGTGCTTAGGGATGGTGGCTCCAGAGGAGAGGAAGAAGCGGAAACTGAGAAAGCAAAGATGGAGTTGGACACAGTCTCACTTCCTCTGGACTCTGGCTGGCTTCTAAGTCAGGAAGCCCTCGGAGCGGATTCCAGAAAGCAGAATCTTAGCACTTCCGCAGTGCCACCGTGTCTACACCTTTATACCTCTTCCTCCCTACCTCAGAATGTTGAGTCAAGACCATTGGCAGCGCGCTCTGGCTTCCCAGCCCAGAGGAACCCTCCTCAAAGCAGCCCTTCACACACAAACTTTTCTTCATAGTGTTTGCCGCCCTCAGGATGGATCTGTCTGGGAGTTTTAGCGTCTGCTTCCTCCAATAGGAGGACAAAGATTTGGCTCCCAGTGTGTCCTGACACAGCTTTGCCTAATAGCATGGGGTCTGCACACAAATGAGTAGAAAAGAACCAACCATCACCAAGCCTGAAGCATCTTTTGTTAGGGAAGTGCACTGAGCCAGGGCAGGGCTACTTGGAAGTGTGGCCTTTGACTCTACCACATGGGTCATCTGTGTGTCAAATGAAATACTGACATCCACACGCCAGACCTTGGAGATGTCTCGGCCTTTGCCTCCCATGCAATAGCCTGTCTTGGTTTGCTTTCTGTTCCTGTGGTGAACAGAACCTAGGGAGAAATGGGTTTATTTCATCTTTTAGTTAACTGTCTCCCGTGAAGGGAACCCAAGGCTGGAACCTGGAGGCAGGAGCTGATGCAGAGACCTTGGATCGATGCTACTTACTTGGCTCGATCTCCATGGCTTGTTACAGAATGCAGGACCACCAGCCTAGGGATGGTGCCACCCACAGTGGGCTGGGTCCTCCCTCATTAACCACACTAACTGAAAAGATACTTCACAGACTTGACCATAAACCAATGTAACGGAGGCATTTTCGAAAATGAGGTTCCCTCTTCACTGAAGATCCTAGCTTGTGTCGAGTTGACAAAAATCCAACCAGCACACCTGCCCTCCTGCAATCAAATACCCAAATGAACTTTAAGCAATTCTAGCCAATCACGACTCTGCTACCCCACAGAGGCTGGGTCCCCCACTATATCAAAGTGGCTGATGGAATGGGAAGGGCAGGATCGTCCCTCTGTTTGGAGCAGGATCAATGGGAAGAGTGAATTAAGCTTGTCGAGTCACTAATAAGGAAATAATCAGGTTTACACTGCACAAACATGTCTCCACATCAGACAGTACTGGGATGGAGAGTACAGGGAGAACAAGGTTGGCGACTCTGGGGAGACAGCAGTGTCAGGGCTCCTCACCAAGCCGATGTACCAGTGGCTGTGCTACTGGTGTGGCCTTCTGGAGCTATGGAAAGATAAAGAAGAGCGCTCAAGAACATCCTCAGTCCTTCCCAAGAGCGAGCTCTGAAAACAGGCATTAAGACCTTTGGGGAGGTAGAGGCAGGGGGATCAGGAGTTCAAGATCATCCTCAGCTAATGTGAGTTCCAGGTCAACCAGAGATATATGAGACCTTGCCTTTAAAAGGGTGGAGTGTGGGTGGGCTGGGAGATGGTTCAGCAGGCTAAAAACTTGCTGCACAGGTCTTGCTTAGGTCCCTGAGTTCACATCCCTCACACCAAAGTCAAAGCCAGTGTAGCTGCTTGCCAGCATCTTGGGGGAGGGGCAGGGAGCTAGGATCTCTGGGATTTGCTGGCCTCCAGCTCAACTTCAGGTTCAGTGAAAGACCTCAACTTAAGGAAATAGAGCAGAGAGTAGAGCAGGGTGACTTCATCACTGTCAACAGCCCAGCGAACCTCAAAGGGACAAAAACAGGTTCAAATCCCAGCCAAGACTGAATAGCTGTGTGACCTTGGATATGACCCTTTACCTCTCTGTGGCCCAGGCTTTGAGCCAGCTGCTTGGAGGTGGCCCTGAGGCTATTTGAATTGCTCAGAGCCACTGTCCAGATAGGAGACCAAAGGCCCCGGAAGTGGTGACTTGTTGAGCTACTCAGCCATTAAGCCTCTCAGCTGGCCCTGAAGTGCCATAGTATGGGGACCTGACTTCCTTCATCTCCCTGGGAGCCTGGGGGAGGTGGGCAGAAGAGAAAAAGATTGACAGGGCCCATGAGCACTGATGATGGGTGTGGGGTAGGGCTGGGTGTTGAGAAGAACATGCAGGGGCTATGGGGAGGGAAGGTTCTGAGTATGGGATGATGAGCCATCCATTGCTTCTGGAAGGGACAGAGCAGCAACCATAGAAAGAGAAGCAAGTGCGTGGGGTCGGGGCCAGGTTCATGTTCCCCAGCAAGCTCTCCCGATCTTATTACCTGGTGAAAATTCCCCACTCCTGAGAGATCCTGGGGAACCCACTCAAGCTCAGAGTACCACAGCTTCCAAGGAAGCCCAGCTGCAGGATCCCAAGCCTGTCCTCACCTAGGGAGCCTGTGGGAGCCTGCTCCTTGTGGGATATGTCTGCTGCTCCTCTACCTCTCACCTGAGCAACAGGCTTTAGAGTCAGGTTCCCCATACCTGTCCCAAGCATTTTGACATCTTTATTGACACCTGGGGCAGAGGAGGGCCCTCTTCTCAATCCAGCTGGGGAGATGCAGGTAGTGGCAGGGTCACCTTGGAAAGAGTTATGGCCGTTGGAAGGAGCGGGAAGATACGCAGCTCTGCAGGCAACAGCCAAGGATAGTAATCTGGACAGACAAGGAATCGATGGGAATTTCTATTTAGGGAAGCAATCGATAGGAATTTCAAGGTAGGAAAGGGGGAATTACCTTTAATTGGAGCACTCGTCCAGATGGCCCTCGGGTGAGGCCAAGGCTCAGCAGGCCTTGGAGGGACAGCCAGGAGGCCCACCCTGCTGTGGCCCTGACTGGGGCACTTTGAACTAGACTAGAGACCCTCCTCTCCAGAATCTTTTGAAGCCTGATCAAGCATGTCAGGGTGGCAGGGCTGGGCATGGCAGGAATCAGGTGCACAGCCCTACTTCCTTAGCTGGCAGCTGTCGACTGACCTCACACACCTGCCTCAGCAGTGAGGGCTGATTCTAGAGTGTAAGCTGAGAAGGGCCAGGACAGGGGCCAAACCCTGTCTCAAGAGCTTCGGATTTAATTCTCACTAAATCCTGCACAATAAGCTCTGTTATTTCCATTTTAAGGCACAGAAAGGTTGAACCACTTGCCCATGGTCACACAGCTAGGAAATATTTGAGCTGGATTTTGAACCCCGGACAGCCTTATACCAAAATCTGGGCCCCATGGATGGTGTCAGTTCTGCTAGCTGTACCAGGTGCCCCAAGCTATACAGTCCTGTCTCAGGACAGTCCTATGGGTAGAAGTTAGTCCCTCAAGGCCCCACCTGGGGAAAAAGAAGGGAGGTTTAAGCCACACCTGAGATTGGCACCACCCATTACCTTCCATATACATGTTATCCATATACCCCACATCCCCCACATACACCCCCAGATCCTCACATATGCCTCCATCCCCCAAACATACCTCCTCATCCCCCATATACCTCTACATCCTCCCACATCCCCCATGTACCCTCACATCCCCTATACACCCCACATCCCCCACATACACCACTACATTTCTTCATATACCCCAACACCCCCATCCCCCAAACATACCCCACATCCCCATATACCCCTACACCCCCACATATATACCACATCCCCCCCACATACACCCCATTCTCCCAAATACACCTCCTAATCCCCCATACACCTCTACATCTCCCCATGTCTCCCTTCACACACCCCAATATGTCCCCACATTCCCCATATACCCCCATATTCCTCCCCCAGGAAAAGGCTGCTCTCAGAAAGAGGCCCTGGATTCCCACATTCCTAACAGACTCCCACAGAGGCAAGACTTAACTGCTCACAAAGTCTTTAAAGAATTGTGGGAAACACCGCGTAAGAACAGAGAGCTCCACGTCACAGTACCACTTGCTGCACAGGGGCATCTGGAAGCTTGAGTCTGGCCTCCTAGGAAAAACAGTCTTGGGAGGAGCCCTGTGCCCTGCTGACTGCTGGGAACTTTTCTGTGAAGTGAAGCGATGTCATCCCAGAAGCAGACGTGGGGAGCAGGGGTCCGTCCCCTACTCCTAAAAGTGAGTCCCTTCTATAATTTTTGGCAAGTCATTGGTGTGAGTTTGAAGGGAAGTTGTGGGGTCCATCCATGTGTGTCTGAGGGAGGGAGGGGTCCCATCTACCTTTCCATTGACTTGATGTTACAGAGAGGAAAGAGGAACACAGGACAGGATGGCCCCCTGGCCATCTGCCACTATGAGCATCAAGGCCAGACTCTCTATCTCTCCAACCTATACCCGACTCCTGGGCCAGAAGACACAGCAGCTCAGGCTTCAGAGAGTGACAGGGAGGGACAGGAGTGGCCTTTGAGCAGGTAAAATGCAATATTGAGGAGCAGATGGGAGCATGGCTGATTACTGGTGCCTCCACAGCCAAGGGGACTAGTCTCTGGTGCAGCAGCCCCCTCCCTGCTTTCTAAAGGAGTGACCAAGTTCCTGGGTGAACAGACAGATGGATGGATGGATGGATGGATGGATGGATGGATGGATGAAAGGATGGGTGGATGCATGATGGATGGATGGATGGATGGTGGGTAGATGGGTGGGTGGTTGGATGGGTGGATGGATGATGGATGTATGGATGGTGGATGGATGGATGGATGGTGGGTGGGTGGGTAGATAGATGGATGGTGGGTGGATGGATGCATGATGGATGGATGGATGGGTGGATGGGTGGATGGGTAGATGGGTGGAAAGATGGGTGGATGGATGGTGGATGAATGATGGATGTATGGATGGTGGGTGGATGGAGAGATGGTGAGTGGATGGATGGTGAGTGGATGGATGATGGATGTATGGATGGTGGGTGGATATATGGATGGTGGGTGAATGGATGGATGGTGAGTGGATGGATGGATGATGGATGGATGGGTGGATGGATAATGGATTGACACATGGGTGAGTATTGCTGAATAAATGAAATAATGATTTCACCTCACTCTGTCTGGCTAATGTTGCTAAGAAGACCCAACTCTCAAAGCCAACTTTAAGAGAAACAAATTCTCAGATATATGCCCCACTCCCACACAGGAGGAGACAGGCCATGGCCTGAGAGTGGCTGCACATGGCCAGGGTGTAGCTGACTGTTTCCACCCTTGTGAATGGGCTGAGGGTCCAGTCAGAAGGTGACACTGGGAAATCCAGGTTCTGGATTTTGACTCAGGGATGCTGATATGTCCACACTTCTCTGGTGTACAGTGATGGGCACTACGGAACATCCTTTCTTTACTATTACACACAGTATAACCCACCAGAGGCACACTGTGGCATCATGAGGTAGAGATGGGGGTGTGAGGCCCAGTGCTAGAACTGTCTTATCCTGTCCAAAGCTCTGCTGTGCCCTGCAACACCTGCCTGCCTGGTTGTGGCTGGTATTGTGTGCCCAGCCATCCTGCCCTCGGGGGTACAGGGAGTCTGTCCATTCCTCCACCCCTCTCACCCCAGCAGCCTGCAGTGCCTCCCCGTGCACTCCTAGGTCAAGAGCTCGGTGGGCTCAGCTGGAGCTGAAGGTTATTGGAATCCCCGGGCTCTGCTCATCTCATTACTTCCAGAGCAGGGTCAGCAGCTTTTACAGACCCCATAAAACATCGCTCTTGGTCACTTGAGCACACCGTGGGCGCAGAGAGCCTGTCCATTCCTGGCCAGGACAAGTCTCTCCTTAACGAAGTAATCTCCCAGACTCATAAACCCCAGAAATGTCACGGGTGGCCTGTGCCCCTAAAGATAATTACAGGGTGACACCTGGCCCTTCAGGTTTGCGTGAGGAGGCACATGCCACTCAGCAGAGGCTGCAGGGCTCGTGAAGCCTTATCCATCCTCTGAGCCCTCAAACAAGCCCATACATAGTAGTACATACCACTAGCTAGCCTCATGACACAGATGTGGGCCAGGTGGGGGAAGTGGGCAGCAGAGCTGGGCTCTTTAGGGCCCTCACACCACTCCAAGAAACACCCTCAGGTTTCAGCGATGAGCCCTGG
Organism: Mastomys coucha; assembly: GCF_008632895.1. Classification (NCBI taxonomy): domain Eukaryota; kingdom Metazoa; phylum Chordata; class Mammalia; order Rodentia; family Muridae; genus Mastomys; species Mastomys coucha. Next base: position 22,063,206 of record NW_022196897.1, read on the forward strand.
TGCCCTACAGTGCCCCCTGCTGGAGTAAATACAGGAGGCAGCAACGCTCCAGAGAGCCAATCACCCAGGCCCATTTGCAGATGGCATAATCCCACCTACCTCCAAAGATGCCCTAGTGTTTCTGGGAGTCACCAGAGAGCTCCTCATGGGCACTGTCTACTTATGTTCCCATTGGTCATTGAGTCCACTACAATGAAAGCTTCTTGCTGCCTCTATGACTGACCCCCTGACTCCAGCCCACTGTGAAGGGGCCATTCCCAGCCTCCCACCCCAGGTATCATCAGAACCTGAGGTGGATCATGTTTCACTTTCCATCTTTAGCTGGGAACTGTGGTCCAGCTCTGGAGATGGGGAGTAGCCACGCTGGTCTACCTGGGATTGGGGCCCCTATTTCGCAGCATGCTCACCTCCATGAGCCTTCCTTTTTGCCTATAATGTGGGAGCACATTCCATGAGGAACCAACAAGGGAACACCACACCTCCAGGCCTGGGACCTGAATCACAGTAAGATACACATGCTTCTACTCTACATGGCCCTCACTCCTCTCCCCCATCTTCAGACCTTCCTCTAAGCCACCATGGTCCCTCCTCCATGGGGGATGCCCTCAGGACTCTTTCCACACCCCATAGCTACAACTTGTCCTGCCAGATGTTTGCAATGCTTCCATACTCCATCCCTGATGAGCTTGGCATAAACAGCCTCAACTTTAGAGTTTAAACTTTTAGAGTTTAAGGTCAGAGCTCACCCATTTCTGGGGGTGCATCTGATATTGCCTATTAGGAGTAAAGTGGGGGGAAGAAGCCAGACTATGGGAGATTTTGGATCCTCTCCTAGTAGATCTGTGTGAGCATGCATGTGTGCACACTTGCACTTGAGTTACAGGGACAAGGTGCCTCCTCCCGACTCTTGGAAATTCACCAGCCTTCATACTCTGCCCTTCCTGTGTTTCATGGTAGGATTTTACCCCCACTGTACCCTAGGAGATGGGTGGTGCCCTATCTCTGACTCCCTTCCCAACATGAAGGGCTTTAGTATTACTCAAGAGTCAGCCCTTCATTTTGCTCCTCTTCCTCGTGTTCCTCCTCCTTCTCCTCCTCCTGCCAAGCCTGGCTAGGAATGAGTAGGGGGATTAATATATGGGTGACATTGCACACATCTGGCAGGGCAGGTGGAAATTGTGTGACACAGGGAAGAGGCCCGAGGTCATATGGATACACACAGACATTCACTTTCAAGGCTGCAGAAAACAGTGTGTGTCCACAGCCTAAGATCTGTCCCAGACTGTGGCATGCTCACACATGGGTGCATACTCCCATTCTTCACGTGTAAACCACACTTCAAGAGGTCCACTATCCCAACCCAGTCTGCTTCCCAGAAGCTGACGAGACACCAGGGTGTTCCTGTACTGGATAGCCACCCCACAATATCTTCAAAACACCCTTCAAGGAATGACAAGGCTGGTCCCAGCTCTGAAAAGTCCCATGAAACCCCTGCGGTACCAGAGATACAGATTGTCTGTGCCCAAGAGCCTGCCTGTCCCTGCAGCACCCACCCAGGGTGAAAACTCCCCTGGCCTGGCTGAGTGGCTTTCCTACAGAGCCTTTGGTTTGATAGCCAGAGGAAATGGGCTTCTAGGACAGTGGGGAGTAGGGACACCCCAACCATGAGAGGAAGAGAACTCTAGGAGAAGAAGATGGAGAGAGATGGATGAAGGGCAGCTGTTGGAAGGAGAGAGGAGGGCCACCATCATAAGCAACAGGGAATTCCAGGTGTGGCCAATGTATTGTAGAATCTTTTAGTTGGTGGGGTCTCATCCTATTTGCTGGATCTGTGCCCGTCTGAGGGCTTGCTCTGGCCAGTAGGAAAGGCAGAAAGTAACAACATGCTGGTTCTTGACCTAAGCCCCAAGAGGCTTCACAAATTTATTATCCTAGTCTTGGGACCCTTGCCTCCACCCCACATGAGCATGAAGTACACTGGGCTAGGAAACAAAGAAACAGGCCAATCCAGGTAAGACTGACTGCCTCCCAGCCAACCATAGGACATGAATGAACCCCACCAAGATCCTCTGAGCCCACCTACATGCCCACCTATTGGACAGGAACAAGAGCCAAAGGAACAGCTGTGTTTCAAGTGACTTTTACACAGTCAAAGCTGACTGATACATCCATCGTCCTGGGGGCTGTTAAAAAAAATGCAGGTCAAGTGTTTCAGGAGAATCCCAGTGTGGTAAGGCTTCAGGGATCAGTAGCTACGTTTGTTTGAAGGTTAGCATTTGGGGCTCGGGAGATAGTTCATTGGGTTCATTGGGTAATACATTTGCTGTTCAAGTGTGAGGATCTGAGTTTGGATGCCAGCACCCATGCAAAAGTCTAAACACGCCATGTACATGCCTGTAACACCAGTGCTTCAGGGACATGGAGACAGGAGGATCTCTTAGGCTTTCTGGCTGCTAGTCTGGCTCTGTGTTCTGTGAGGAACGTCTGAGGGGGATCAGGTGGATAGTGATGGATCAGAACCCTGACATCTTCTTCTGCCCTCCAATACATACACTTGCACCTGAACACACACATGCACAAACATACATCACACGCATAAATACGCATATGCACACACACATACACACATACACACATACAGACACACACACACACATACTGAAGAGGAGGGAGGGGGCTCGCATGAGGCCTTCATGGACTCATAGAACTGCAAAAGCCTATAAGAAGGACAGTTACAGCAGCTGCCTGAATGACAGCAGGGATTACAGCTGACACAGTGGCCAAGGAACCTCAAGGTTTGTACAAATGGAGACCCACAGTGATCTGACATGGAAGCCAGAGACAAAGCTGCTATACAGAAGTTCCGAATTGTTCTCTGATCAGAGGTAGGCCCCAGAAACTGAAGACTGTTTAAGTCTGGAGTGAGAGGAAGAGAGGGGGTCACAGAGGCGCCATGAAGCATGGCCACCCTCTGTTCTGCTTTGTTTCCATGTTCTGAGCAGTAGGCCACAGTCTGCTAGCTCCAGACCTTTGTGAAATGCTAGAAACCTATACTGAATAGCGAGTGCCCATGAAGCTTAGTCCAAGCAAGGATGTCTGTGGAGGAGGGGGCTGAGGTGGCCCATCGAGGTGGAGGCAGTGCAGGAGAGGAAGGTAAAGAAGTGGATGAAGACAGAGGGTCAAGATGCTCAGGGAAAGGCACCAGGACACATCTGTGGATTTTCTTTAGCTTCAAAGGGAAGGGGAAGGCACAGGTGGACAGCAGCACATGGAGACCACACAAAGCAAAGGACACCTGGGCCCCTGCCCAGGTGGAAACTGGACAGATAGGGCAGACGACGCGAATGGCATGCTCTCTAAGAGCCGAATGGGCTTTCAGCAGACAGAACTGAGCTGAGAAAAGAACCCTCAGCTACACACAGGCACTGCCGGAAGTCACACAGGTCGTGGTACTATGACTGTCTCCATATGGAGGCTCAGGATCGAAGTTCCTGATGCTAAAAGAGATGAGGCTGGTAACAATGCTGATGAGCCCACATAGCAACAAATTGGGCCAGATAGAAACCACTGGGCACAGCACAGGGAAGCATGGGAGTGTGAGCACAGGCTAGACCTATGTGTGCCCACTGCAGATGGCAAGAGCCAGGTCATTAAACTGGGCAACTCACTGAGAAATAGAAGCATTGTCACTGAGTCACAGAAGTGTCTGTAACACCCTGAAAAGAAGCAGTGACTCTATGGTCACACCTCAGGGACACAGTGGCTCTCTAGCTATATCTCAGGAACACAGTGGCTTTCTGGCCACACCTCAGGGACACTGTGCCTCTCTGGCTATACCTCAGAGACACATTATGTATAAAATCAGATACCTTAGTCCAGAGCAGAGCTCCTGTCAGAGGGGAAAACACCAAAAACATACTACAAGAAAGAAAACTGCAGCATGCATATGATGTGAAGATAGGGGAGGGAGGAGGGGGAGACATGAGAACAGGGAATGGATGTTCCCACATACAAAGACATCATGCTGAGCCCACTGTTAACCAAAAGAGTTAATTTAAGGGAAACTGATGAACAACTGTTGTGAACCCAATAAAAATCCCCAATAAGAATACTAGAAAATGGACCCTAGAAACATAAGACCAAGTCTACTGCAATGAAGTGAAGTGTATCTCACTAAGGCAAGGATGGTTTAATATCTGAAAGTCAGTGAGGTAACACGGCCACACCAGCAGAATAAAGATCAACCCAAACCAACCCAGGTCATCTCAATACACACAGGAGAAAAGGGGACAAAATTCAACCTCCCTCTTGGTCAGTACACTAACCAGACCTGCAACTGAAGGTGGCTTTGCAACCCTGGTAAGGATAGTTATTGAAACCCACAGCTCCATCATATTTAGTGGGGAAGGACTGCTTCCCCTCCGAGTGGGAACCAGGAAGAAACACCTGATCCCCATCATTATACTCAACCTTGGTCTGGAAGGTCACAAAACACCACAGAAAAAAGACAGAGCAGTTATACAAGAAACAGAGAAAAGATATACATATTGGAAGGGAGGATGTAAAACCGCCATGTTTACAGATAACATAAAATTGTGTAGAAAATCCTCAAGGATCACACACAAACACACACAAACACTCGCATGCACACTCACACATGTCAAAAATAAGTATTTTTAAGTTGGGTTAATGGAACTGGCTGCTCTTGGAGGGGACCTGGTTTCAATCCCCAACACCAATGGCAGCTCACAACCATCCATGGTTCCTGTTCCAGAGGTTCCAACACCCTCTTCTGGACTCCCCAGACACCAGCTACACATGTGGTGCACAGACATACATTCAGGCAGAACCCTCATGTAGGTTCCCAAGTCAACATGTAAAAGCCAGCTATATTTCAATCCATGGCAATTAGAAAGCCCAGACTGAAATTAAGAGAGCAACTCCATTCACAATAGCACCAAAAGTCCTCATATACTTAGGATGAATTTAACAAAATAAATGTAAAACTTATACTTTGAAAATTATAACACATTGATTGTTTAAAAAAATAAAAAATAAAAAGACTTAACTGAAAAGATGGACAGGGAGCCTGTGCTCCTGGGTTAAAGGCCATCTTGTTAAGAAGGCAGGATTTCCCAAACTAGTCCATGTAGACTATGCAGCCCCCATCTTTCTCTTTTTCTCCGTTATGGACAAGTTGGCCCTAAAATCCACAAGTAAGTGCAAGACCTCAAGAAGAATCAAAACAACCTTGGAAGGGAGAACAAAGACAGAGGGCTCACGCTTCCTAATCTCTAAAGTTAGCACAGGCTGTAGTAGTTAACTGTGTGGTAAAGGGCAGACACCCAGCCTGGTGGGAGAGAAGAGTTTGAAGGAACCCCAGGTACTTAACGGTGGTGCAGGGTATCCTGAAACGGGGAGGCCAACATGGTGCTAGGAAAATTGGTATTCACAAGATAGAGACGGGGGAGAGACCCTGCCTCTTATCTTCTACAGAAATTAACTCAAGGGTTGACAAGATGGCTCAGTGGATAAAGACTGTGCAAGACTGACAACGTCAGTTTAATCCCTGGATACATGCCAGAAGACAACAATCTACAATGTTGTCCTCTGACCTCCACATGCCCCCTGCAACACACACACACTAAATATAAATTAAAATTTTTATATTTAAAATAAATCCACTCAAAATATACCAAATGTCCAGATGCAAAAATTGAAAGTATCAAACTGCAAACAGAAAAAATAACAGTACTGATCTTGGATTCGGTAAGAGTGTCTTTGATACACCACCAAAAAAAAAAAAAAAAAAAAAAGGCATGCTTCCCCCACTCCCGACCCCATAAACCAAGGTGGGTGAACATCACCAACATGCCAAAGCTTCAGAGACACTGCCAAGAAAGTGAAAAGACAACACTAGCACAGGTGGAGAACACACTGCCACTCATGTACCTGTCAGAAGCCTAGGGTCCACTGCAATGCAGCAGTCAAAAGATACTGTGGTTTAAAATGGGCAGTGAAGAAGCCAGGCAGGACGGCTGAGGCAGGAAGACTGTGTGTTGCAGACCAGTGTGGATCAGAGAGCAAGATCCTATCTCAAAGGGAGTAATAAGTAATTTAATTCATTCTTAAATGGGCTAATGATTGGAAGTGACTTTTTGCCAAAACACACACACACACACACACACACACACACACATACAAGTGGCCAGCAAGAAGAATGAAAGTTTAAATGTTTGTCAACTCCCTTTATCATATGGAAATGTAAACCCAAGCCTCCGTTAGATACTACCTCATCTCCAACAGGACAGCAGTCGTCAAATAACAGATAATATTAATCGTGGGTGAGGATACAGTAACGATGGGTGCCTCCTGAACAACCATGGGAGCACAAGTTGCTGTGGCACTTTGGAAGATGGTCTGTTGTGTTTAAGCTCAGGTGGATAAGTACGTGCAACCTGGGTCCCAAGTAGAGTCCCAGGAAAAATGTACACAGGTTCCCACAAAATCATACACATGAGCATGCGGCATGAGTCATGTGGCATCAATCATAACAGTTAATGGAAAAATCCAAATATCTATCAAGTGATGGGGAATTTCTTAAAAGTACTGTATATCCACTGAATGGAATATGATATTTGACAAGAAAGAGACATGAACATGATCCACGCCTCAACCTGAGTGACTCTAGATAGCAGTGCACTAGCGACAAAGAAGCCAGATACGGCTCAAATGATGCCATGCACATGAAATACTCACAGTATTGGGTAGCTGGTTAGAGATTAGCAGGCTCAAAAGACATTAACAAGACCCTTTCCATTCTCTCCCCCAACAATCAACAGGCTGTAAAATGGGGCGCTGAGGCTGCAGGACCCTGGGTGCCAGAGGTGTGAGACAAGAGCTGGGTCCCGTCCTTGGTCCTGGAGACTGACACCCAAGATGCCCAGGTCATTAACAAGTCAGCATCTAAATCTTAAAAGATTACTCTCCAGGGCCTGGAGATATGGCTCAGTGGTTAAAAGAACTCACTGCTCTTCTAGGGGACCCACGTTCAGTTCCTAGCACCTATGTCAGATGGCTCACAACCACCTGAAACGCAGCTCCAGGAAACCCAAACCTTTCAGCCTCCTTGGGTACCTGCGCTCATGTCCACAACCCACATGCAGACACACACCTACGCATGATTAAAAATAATAAAAATAAATTTCAAAAAATTATAAAGAAGCCCCTCAGAGAAGCTGACTATACTAGACTTAAGACATCATAAAAAATAAAAACCTTTAAAATCCAAATTGACACACAGGAACTCCGCCAGCCCAATGGCTTGGGTTCCTTCTGGTCTCTCTGGGCTGGTGTCCTGAGCAGACCTTGGGCACAAGCTCTGCAGCCAGTCCCACAACACCCAGAGGAAGCTCCTTTCCCAGGAGCTCTGGCACATCCAGGATCAGAGCTGAGGAGGAACCAACATATGTCCCAACACCGGGAGTAACTGGGACCAGCGGGACCAGACACACAGGAACTCCACCAGCCCAGTGGCTCGGATTCCTTCTGGTCTCTCTGGGCTGGTGTCCTGAGCAGACCTTGAGCACAAGCTCTGCAGCCAGTCCCACAACACCCAGAGGAAGCTCCACTCCCAGGTGCTCTAACAAGCCCAGGATCACAGGATCCCAGAATCACAGGATCACGGAGACAGCTTGGCTCTGAGGAGTTCTGACACAACCAGGATCACAGGAAGGACAGGCTCCAGTCAGATTTAGCAAGGGCAGGTAGCACTAGAGATAACCAGAGGGGGGGGCAAGTGTAAGAAAATAAACAACACAAATCAAGGTCACTTGGCATCATCAGAACCCAATTCTCCCAACATAGCAA
>NW_022196897.1:22071476-22071923 GCF_008632895.1 Mastomys coucha
TAGAAAACATTGACACAACAGTCAAAGAAAATGCAAATAGCAAAAAGCTCCTAACCCAAAACATCCAGAAAATCCAGGACACAGTGAGAAGACCAAACCTAAGGATAAAAGATATAGGAGAGAGTGAAGATTCCCAATGTAATAGACCAGTAAATATCTTCAACAAAATTATAGAAGAAAACATCCCTAACCTAAAGAAAGAGATGCCCATGAACATACAAGAAGCCTACAGAACTCCAAATAGACTGGACTAGAAAAGAAATTCCTCCCGTCACATAATAATCAAAACACCAAATGCACTAAACAAAGAAAGAATTTTAAAAGCAGTAAGGGAAAAAAGGTCAAGTAACATATAAAGGCAGGCCTATCAAAATTACACGAGACTTCTCACCAGAGACTATGAAAGCTAGAAGATCCTGGGTAGATGTCATACAGACCCTACAAGAA
>NW_022196897.1:22073207-22091891 GCF_008632895.1 Mastomys coucha
TGTTTGGAGTTATTTAAAATTTATATTCAGAAAAATGTATTTTCACTATTGCTGTAGATGAGCATCTACATAAGACTGTTAAATTGATTGCTGCTTTATATCAAACAACTTTTATAATACTTATTTTAATTGTTATAATATTTTATAAATTTTAAGGAATATGACAAAAAAATCCAAATTGGCACAACTGAATCTGCACCCACCATCCAGTCTTGCCCTGTGAGAGAGCCCCACTTGGCTTTGACCAGCTCTGCCTGTCTACCACACTACGCTTCGTGTCTCATGTGAGAATTCCAACCACAAAGATAATAAGGACCACGGAGCTGAGAGGAGGCTACACAAACAGACCCACACAAACAAAGCACAGAAGCACAGGGGGAATTGGAGGAAAGCCAGGGACAGAGAGTACCTGGGTATTATGCACATGTTTGCACACATTATAAAACTGATGATGGGGACTTTTTAAACTTAAAAACCCAAGGCACCAGCAAGAGAAAAAACCTGATGTCCAGGGTTTGGGTGTGGTGGCAGACTGGTAACAGGTAAGTTGGTCACCTCCTGTGCTCGCTGAAATGAACTATGCTCTCAAGAATGCTAATTAGCTTAGCCTCCTGAAAATTAGGGTCACTACTCACCACAGGTGACCACTACACAAGCAAGAAGCTTCTTGTATGTATTCCTACAAATTGAAAGAAACAAAAGCAAAAACATAAATACTCTTTTTGTTTGGTTGATTTTTTTTTTGAGACAGTACTTCTCTGTGTAGCTCTGGCTATCCTGGCACTTACTATGTAGACCAGGCTGGCTTCCAACTCACAGAGATCCACCTGCTGCCACTTCCCAAGTGCTAGGATTAAAGGTGTATGCCGCTATGCCTGGCAAAACTCAAGTCCTACAAAAACACTCAAGTGTCAAGTCTCAGAACTCGTTGCTTATAAGGTAACCTAAGACTCGACTGTGTGCCTGTTGACTTAGGTCACTGTAACAAAATGCCCTGGACTGAGGAAGCTGTAAACAACAGAAATTTATCATTTACAGGTCTGAAGAGTAAGGTGCCAGGAGATTCTGAGTGTGGTGAGGATGTCTTCCCAGCTTATAGATGGCTTCCTTCTACCAGTACATTAATCTGTGCTGAGACACCTTCCAAGGTCTGGCCCCTAAATACCACCATGACAGGGAGGGACAGATTTCAACCCAGGCTTTTGAGAGTATGAACATTTGAACCACAGTAGGTACTCACAGAAAGTGACAGTAATGACCAACAAGCCTGGAAAGGCTAATGCATATCATTGGCCATTAGGAACCACTACACTTCCTCCCCTCTGTGATGGCCAAAGTCAGAACTGGTGACTGATGCCAATCGTGAGAGAGAAAGCAGCCATGGCCTCAGCCACTGAGAGTGGTGCCCACTGAGAGTGGTGCCCACTTACAGGTACTGCTTTGAAACATTTTTTCAGGGGTGGGGGTAGGGAAGACATGGGTCGTGGGTGGGTGAGGTGGGGAAAGAAGGAGAAGAGAAGGTTGGGGTAGGGGAGGAAGGGATGGGGAGGTGGGGGTGGAAGGTGTGGGGTGAAGGAGGTGGAGAAGGAATGGGGTGGAGGTGGTGAGGGAGGAGCGGGGACAGAGGAAGTAGAGGACATGGAGAACCAAGAGAAACAGTATTTCTATCGGGCAAGAAACAAAAGCAACTGCTCCTAACATGGCTGTTCATAGCACCCCAGACTGGAGCCAAAACAGATGTTGATCCGTGAGAGGAGAGGATGAATCAGGAGCTCCATATGACAGGTTATCACCCAGGATGAAGCAACAGGGCTGTGATACCTGGCGTTTGAGTGGTTTTGCAAGCATAGTGTTAAAGGGAAAAAGCCAAGCAGCCTGGGAGATGTTCAGTCTGAAAGACACATGCCTGCTACACAAGCACAGGACCTGAGGGTGGATTCCCCAGCACCCACATAAAAGCTGGGAGTTCCTGCATGCCTGAAACCAGACCCTGACTCAAAAGATGGAAAGCAAGCAAGGAAGAGAGCTGACGTCAACTTGTGGTCTCCACATGCACACACACCCACACAACATACGCATATGCTCAGGACACAGTTATACCACACACACACACACACACACACACACACACACACACACACACGCACACGCACACGCACACATGCACATGCGCACGCGCACGCACACACATGCACATGCGCACGCGCACGCACACACATACACACACACATACACATGAGGGAGGGGGAAGCCAGACAGAGAATTCATGCTATTTTGTTTTTAGGTGGAGTTCAAAATGATGGTGACCACCATCATTGCCAGGTGTTTGGAGATCTCCCTGGAGGATAAGAGGCTGACGGAGGCTTGTTCTGGGTGACCGTTAGTGGGTATGGACATGTCTGAAATGTCATCTAACCACCCAGTACTGGCTTGTAGCCCTTCCTAAGCTCAACATCCTCTGAATTGGGAAAGAAAGAAAAGCAAGTCCTTGGATCACTGAACTGCCTCTGCCTGAGCCAGGCTCAAGTTTAGAAATCCAGGAAGAGATAGCCAGGGTCCCAAGTCAACAGTGACAAGTTCTGGGACTATGGAGCATCATAGAAGCCCCTAAGGTAGAGGAAGGAACTGGATGTTAGTTCCAGAATAGAAAGTGGGGGTGAGCTCACCAACATGGGAGGGTTCCTTTCTCCATTGTAAAATTGAAACAAAAGAACTCAGTTCCAAGTGTGGATTCAAGAACAAAGACAGGACTCAGCCACTCATGGTCTGTGCCCCAGGGCGGCCTGCAACCCACGAGGGCCTGAGACCCCATCACAGTCTGACTCGGCGTCCCCTTCCCTTCGGCCCTCTTCCCCATCCAGCTCTTCTCCTGAAAACCCCATAACTCCCCTTCCTCTGTAGTCTGTGTTCCCCCAAAGTGAGGCCCCATCACCATATAATATTGAAGTACTTGTAGTTCTAGTTAATTAAATGTAAAATCATTGAAATAAAATTATACCTTCATTAGAAATGAACTCCCACTGCAGACCTGGGGTAACGACCGGGTGCTTGCCCCCCCTTCTCCTTCCAAACCACACACAAAATGGTCAGTTAAACCAAATGGGAAAAAAAGTTTAACGACTGCACGGTAATCAAGCTTATTATTATTTAAGCACACGCTATTACCCTGTGCAATGAGGTATCTGCTAATAAATTATCTTTGAAGGAGTCAGTCCTTGTCTGAGCCCAGACATGCAGCTTTGAGGACTTGGTGGTGACACCCACTGGCCTTGAACAGTGAGTGCCCAGGCTTGGGGGGTAGGTTATGGTGGACTGCTTGGTCCTATCCCTCTCTTTGATCTTGAAGCTGCCCTTGGGCTCATGCCCAGGCTCAGGCCCCAGATCAGGGTTTGAGGTCTGTCTTAGAGAGTGTCTCCACTTGGCTCCCCACTGAGGGCCTGCATGTGACCCCAAAGAGAAGGTAATATTCCAGCAGGGAGAAAGAGACTGTGTACTCTAAAAGTAGGAAGAGGGGAAGAGGAATAAAATGTACAGGATTGGGGAGATTAGGGAGCAGAGAGTGAGAGGAAGGGAGGATCTTCCAGAAGCATCATAAGAATCCATGGGAGACAGAGATAAAGATGAGATGATGGGAATCAGGAGTGAGACTCCACCGACAGGCAGAAACCAAGAGCACAGGGAGGGAGAGGTCAAAGAGAAGACGCCAGAGAAGTGAGCTGGGAAAGCCAAGGAGGACCAGAAGCTTGCATTGTGGAAGCCACCGTTTTGTGGCATCCCCATGCATCCTGGGCTAATGGGGACAAGCTGCTTCCCTGCCTCCTGTGATCTGCACCCCTGTTGCCTCCACAGCCCAGAGGAGGAGGTGGAGGAGGTGAGGGATGGTAATTGTTCAAGGCCACACAGTGTAAGACTGGGAGACAGAGAAGATGAAATGAAACTGGAGACAGATGAGAGACAGACAGAGCAGACGGGCGCCCTTACTGTCTCTACCATTGCACACTCAGCGTCTCTGTGACTCTGCCTGTTCCACTCCCTTGCTCTATGTTCTTAAGTCTCTGCCCTGTCTTTCACTGCCCCTCCCCCCCGCTCCACCCCTGGCCTTTCATTCTTTTGAAGTTGGAGATGGAACTGAGGGCTTCACATTGCCAGGAAGGCATGCTACCTGAGAGACATTCTAGCCCTCAAGAGCCACCTTTTGTCCCCAGCATTGCCTTGGCCAGAACACCCTCACATTACAATAGGTCAAGATATCCACAGTCCGACCTCACCAGCTACCCAGAGGGACAGTCTAACAGGAAGTCTACTCATGTTCTCAGGCCCCTCGTGCTGCAAGCAGCAGCCAGCCCTGTCCCATGTCAGGGCTGAGGACCAGACAGAGCCAGGTTTAAGTTCAAATTCACTATCAAATCAGTGGGCTATCCCAAGGATAGCTCCTCGACCTCCCTACTTGACTCTCCTTACCTGCAGAGTGAGTGATAGCTGACCCACACTGCAGTCTTCCTGCAAGAGTTCCACAAGACAGCATTTAAGATGCGAATGGAAGCCTGGAGCAGACCACTGTCCTGTGAGACACACCCCAAGGCAGGTGGCATCTGCTTCTCCCTGTAAACCCTTCAGCTCTAGACAGAACAAGAAAGTGAACCAGTAGCTTACCAGGGACAAGAGAAGGCTATTGTTGGAGACTTTCTCCTCCCATAAAATCTCACTTTGGCATGTCCCAAGCCTCCAAAATCTGATGCTAAGAAATTCCCACTGAGTGGTAGCAACTCATTCACAAGGTTGTCTGTTTTCCAGCCAGCAACTTGGAGCAAGGACTGTCCCCAGCAGGCAGGTACATATACCCCGTCATAAACTTATGTGAGTCCCCTGTAGTCAGACCCCTTTGAAAGTCACCTCTATCTCCCTCACAGGTCACACAGAGATTTAAAGACAGGGACATGTGAGTCTGCTATCTATGTGTGAATGATGGGGGACATGTTCTGGGGACATGTTTACTGTCACCCTGAGTCCCCAGCCCACGCTCCCCTCCGCCCCATCCCCTGGTAATTCATGGCCTGGCTCCTGTTGGCAAATGACTGATATGGCCTTCACAATGGGGCCTGCTGGTCACTTGTCTCAAGGAGACTGCGAAGGAAATGCAGGCTTGATATAAATGGGGCCCGTGGCAGCTTCAAACACCTTGGAAAATCCCCAGCCCGGATGCTGTGCTGTTTTTAAGTAATAAAATCACAGAGAGATTACATGACTGCCTGACAGCCCACGACAGATGGCCGCCCGGGTGAACTTTTTACCTTCGGGATCGGACTGAGAGGAAGAGAAAGAAGGAAGGCCCAGCAGCCAGTACCTAGCTCACTTGGGTTCAAATGCCATTACAAGACCTGGCAAGAGCGTGCTGCCCTGTCCTCATGCTCCGGGGACCTCAGGCCTGGCTTTCCCAGCTGAAGAATGGCAAGTCCCCAGGCTGACTTGGTAGTGTTGAATGCAGCTGTGACTGACATCTTCCTTCCCAGTGGCAAAGGTGCAATCCCTGCTTCTGTGTTTGCGTCTTTGTGCTTGAGGTGGAGGAATGCTCAGTGGCTCAGAGAGCTTGCTGTTTTTGCAGAGGACCCATGTGAGCTCACAGCCACCCACTCAAGTTCCAGACGGTCTGACACCATCTTTTGGCCTCTCCTGGCACCTGCCTACTTCCTTACAGACATACACAAGTACAAACAACTTTCTAAATTGTTTAAAATCTTTTAGAAGGAAAATGTTAAGTTGTGTTTGAGTCAGGCCAGCACCGGCTTACAGATATGGCCAGGACAGGAAGGTGGGAAGTCACCTCTAAGAGTCAATGCCTAAGGAAGGCCCTGACCAGCTGCACGACCTTGGGTTTGGCACTCCTGTACTCTGAGCTCTGGTTCCTCATCTGCAGGCAATGGTGTTCCTGTTGCCTTCTAAGGGTTGAGAAGAGCTGGGTGTGGTGCTGAGGCAGAAGGATTGAGAGCTCTGACATACAGCTCCAAATGTGTCGGGGGAGGCTGGCTAAATAATTCATATTACCCCTTCCAAGGCTCAGGGAACATCAGAGAAGAATGGACACGGAGAATATAAAAGCCCTAGGGAGGAATGGAGTGAAGTCTACTGGCTCTTGGACTCCAGCAGCTGTGATCACTGGCACAAGACGGGCTGTCAATATTACATCATGGGGGAGGGGTTTGTGAGGTTCCACTCCCCAGGAAGACCTATAAATAGCTAATGGTTCATGTGGGGAGAGAGAGACATTTCCACAATGGTATAGCCAATAGTAAGGTGCCTATGCTCCCATAAATAACCCTATATTCATTCTCCTGTAAGTAACCCCAAAGACACTCATGATTCACCCCCTGCACACACACACACACACACACACACACACACACACACACACAGCCAAGGGGCAGGCTGTTGCTCAGGGGCAGAGCACATCCCTAAAATTCACAAGGATGCCATGTTCCATCTCCAGCACTGCCAACAAGCAGTGAGATCAGGATGAGGAGATAGAAGACCCCACTGAGAGCCACCCAGCAGCACATTCAGCACCTCTTAGATGCACAGTGGGCTCTGTCTGTCCCCATATCCCTTTCTCTAAAGAGGTTTCTCTAAAGGATACAGTCTTTCTTCAAACTTACCCCATGTGGACTCACCCTAATGATCCACACTTCCCAGTTAGGCTATAAAACCATGAATATCTCTGAACCTTGGAGACTGGGAGCCCTAGAAAGCTCCCCCTCTGCCCTCTCTTTTCTCCACTCCTTTTTTCTTTCTCTCCTCTCTCCATCTTTCTCTCCTTTCTCTGCCTCCCCTTCTCCCTTTCTTTTCTCCCTGTCTCTCTTCTCCCTCTTTCCACCCAACCTTCCCACTCCCTCGCTTTTTCTTCCCCTCTCTGGTCTCCCTCAGCCCCTGGCCCCCAGCCTACGTGTCAACTTCTGTGCTCCTGTGCCAAAGTGTCACCTCAGGGGTGACTGAGTATTCTGAGATGCAGCCACTGCACCTTGGCAAAGCACAAGCTTGCTGATGCCTCGTCTGCTTCTGCGCAGCCCAACTTATGACCTAGCACCTCTCACTGCCTCTGAGAGCTCACTGGGAATGAGAGAGGACCCAGACAAGCAGGCTTGGTGACCTCCACCCCTAGGAGGGTATGACCCCTCCAAAGGCCCTGGTAACAAGGACACAGGCTACTATCAGAGGCCACTAGTACAGGGTTGGCCCTGCAGCCATTCTGCAGCAACCAGATCTGTAGAGGGAAGCCCCATAAAATGCCCATTAAAAGGGACCAGACGGCGTAGTCATTCATATTCATTAAAGGGACTGTGCCACATCTCCTAGGCTGAAACTCAGCTATGACATCAAACCGCCTTGGGGCAGAGACCTAGTAAGGCACCCAGTGGTCAATAGAGGCCTGGCATTTCTCTGTCCCGCCTCTCTGTGATGCCAAGTGAGTTGCTTAACTTATTCTGGGCCTCAGTTTATCCATCTGAGGAACTGGTTGATTCAAGAGGACATTTCATGTGGAGAAACTCACACACATAACAGTGTCAGGTGATTATTAGCCAAGGTGCTAAGAAGGAAGTTTTCTTGTAGCAAATGCAGTCTCCAGAAGAACCACCAGGGGCCCCCAGGGTGGATCAGGGTGGGATCAGAGTATTCACAAATTTGAGGGCCTGTCTAAACCAAGCCATTTTGATAAGCCTGAGGAAAATCACCAAGTTAGACTGCAATGTGGCTAACAGACCCCCTGCCCAGCCAGGGGAAGAGGAGGCCTCTGGAAGTGGCAGGGTGGTGACAGTTACTGGAAGATAAAGCCATTTCCTGTTTATGCCATAACCCATGTGCTGTCAATCACCCACTTAGGCTTGATTCTTTTTCTTTATGATTTTCTCTCAGTGTGCACGCACTACCTGGGTAATAGAAAAATTGTCAAAATTTCTAAAAGGAGTCAAGTGGCGAGAGTCTGTGAGTCCCTGAGACCCTCCAGCCACATGGTTCTGGATCTGGGAGCCCCAAGGAGGGAGCAGGGCACCAGAGGCCCTGGTTGCACCCCAGTGGCTGCAGGGAGAAGGCGCCAGGATAGTGAGAACCATGCTGTGGAGAAGCCTGGAGGAGGGGAGGCTGCTAAGGGGGCCAGTGAGACCAACAGAGCCTCTGAGGCTTCCATTGTGCCTGCAAGTGTGGGAGGAGGGAAGGAACTCATTCTTGATTCCACCTTTCAATCCCATCCCTCACCACCGAGTAACGGCTAGTGAAGAAGATGTCTGCCCTCTGGATGCAACCTAGTCTGGAGAGAATATAGGTGACCAGCAGTACTTGGGGTTGGAAGGACTGGGCCAGGTGTCTGGGGTTAAAACAGGTTGGTTCTCACCATTCTGCTCTATCAGGGCACTCAGACACTGATGTGGGGATGAGAGGGTACCACTAGGAACACAGATTCCAGAACCACAGGCTTGGTGGGCACCCCGCTCAGCTATAGCTCTAAGTAGGTGATTCCCCTATCTTTCTTTTCCTCATCTGTATGATGGGGCTAATGAGAGTAACTTCCTACTACGGCTGATGGCACCACAGTGTCCCCAATTTGTCACCTTTCTCCATGGCCACACTCTTTGATTTCATAGTGTTCCCCCACTAACAGCACAAGAAATTGCTCTCCTCAATGGCCCAGCATTAACTAAGAGCACATACTGCTCTTGCAGAAGACCAAAACTCAGTTCTACCAATACTGGGCAACTCACAACCACTAGTAACTCCAGCTCCAAGGGGATCTTTCACCCTCTTCTTTTCACCCTCTTCTGGCTCCATAGACAACTGCACTCACATGCACAAACCCACACAGAGACATGCACAATACACACAAATTTAACTGTTTTAAAAATAGGCATTGCTCTTCCATCTTGAGTTACTCCTGTTAGGACTTAACACTGGCCACAGATCAAGAAGAAAGGAGGGAAGGGAGCCAATTCAGAGCCTGAATGTTTCTCTCATTGGCATGAAAGTAATATTCCAGAGCCAGGGCTGGCTCTTGAAGAGGAAGGCACAGAGCCCAGTAGAACACAGACAAAATCAGCTAAGATGCAGGCGGCTGTCAAATCTGTGACAGTAGATATAACTTGTTTTATGCAACTGACATTTGGGGTTGTTTGTTATGCAGCAATTTTATGGTGAGTGCTGACTGATACACTTTCCTAACAAGAGTTAGTGGAGGATTGCACAAGTCAAGGCCTGAGCAGCCTGAGCTCCCAACTGGGGCACAGCAAGAATTCACTCAAGGTCTGGCTGCTTCTGTTGCTTTTTTTTGTGTTACTCTCCTCCACTGAGTGGGAGTGGGGTGGGGAGATGGGGAGTGGGGTGGGTGGTGGAATATAGGAGTCAGAGGTCAGGAGATGCAGGTCCACAATGTCCCCGCATTCATCACATCTTCTAGAAACAGCTCCAAGCCACAAAGCCCAGCATGGAGGCAGCTGCTTTTATTGCAGTTTTGAAATCCATTGTAATTAGAGGGTGAACTGGCTTCTGGCTTCCCAGACACCGTGAAACCAGCAAGGCCTGGGCCCCCAGGCAGAGGCTAAGCACTTTATAATCATCATATTTCCCATGAACCTTTGCTTTCAGTTCCTTCAAATTAAGTCTGAGCCCCAAAGCCATCGATTCCCTGTCTCTGGAGAGGTGGTTAAAGTCTACCTGGCAAAGCGGAGGCTTACACCTCCCTCACTCAGTAGGCACTTCCACTGGGGACCTGTCTGCTGGGTTGACTAACCATGGACCCTGAGACTTGTCTCTCTGTCACTGGCCAGTGAGAGGAAGTCTCACCAGACAGCCATAGTTAGGCTACTGGACCTAGGGTGGCAGGAAGCCATGCAGAAGGGACCCAACCACCCATCCCAGGCCCAGCTGAGTATTGCAAGTTCTCAAGGACCGTTGTTGGTGGGGATTGTGGTAGGGATTGTTATCAGGCAAGGTAATAGAAGGCAGAGCTCACACAATCTGCTTCCTGCCCTGCCCCCCTCCACAGAGACCCCAGGGTCCCAAGATGGAAGCCTGGTGCCCTGGCAGCCCCGACAGCCACCACCCCCCCCCCCAACCTGTGAGAGCCAGAGGCAGAGCAGAGTGTGAGAAGGGAGCAGTATCAGGAAGAGCTTCGGGAGTGAACTTGGTGAACTTGGTGATTGACATAAAAACCAAACGAATCTTAAACACCTGATGAGAGAGAACAAAAGGCTGGTTCTGGCAACACTGGCAGCGAATGGTCATATCTTGAATCCTTGCAAGCTGTGGGGACTCAGAGCACAGCAGCAGGGGAAGAGAGCTCACGGAGGCTGAGAAGGCGAGAAGGAGAAGGGAGGCTGGCGGGCCCAGTCAGGGTGGACCTGGGCAAGTCAGTCTGTCCTTCTGAAAACCCCTCTGGGGCCACATCTAATTCACGCCATGAATGAGAATTCATGGAACCCAGTGGACTGGGACAAAAGGGCACCGGGGCCATCCCAGCTGCAGGATCCCAGGACTTGCTTCCTTCTGCCTGTGAATCTCTTGGGCATCTGATCTGAATTCACTACACAGACCAGCTCACCCACGCTTTCTTCCAGACCCTGCTTTTTTCTCTACTTCCTCCAGACTAGCATGCCACCCAGAAAAATCACTGGGAGGCTCCTGGGCGATGGACCCAGGCTTCCCACAACTGCCTGCCCAGAGCCTCTGTATCTGCAAACAAGAATGGAGAACTGGTAATGGCTCAGGTTCTGAGCAAGAGACCCCAGGGACAGCTGGGTAGCCCCTACTCAGGGGGGAGCTGCCTGACCCAGCGGTGTCCCCTCCCTTGCTGGAACCAAACCAACCAACCAAGCAGCCACCGTGAGGGGCTCTCCAAGCTGGGGATGTGAGTGTGTTAATTAATGAATTAGCTGTTTAATTAACATAATTAGGCCTCATTATTTTCCTTGCATCTATCGTCAATTTTCCAGCAATTAAAGCGAAGGCCGGTGGCTGCCGCAAGATCCAGTTGTCAAGGCTGTCTTAGCTAGAGTAGCATGCTGAGCCCAACCCTGGGCTCCAGGTAGCAGGCGCTGAGCCTGCGCACAAGCTCACGCATGCTCAGAGGGAGGGTCTGAGTTTAAAGACCCGCTCATTCGTTCTTTGAGCTCATACTGGCTTAAGACATGCAATTATCATCAACACCCACATGGACACTGAAACAAGTTGCTGGGAGAGCTAAAGTCAGCCACTGAGAGGAAGATACCCCCACCCCCTGAAACAAAAGCCTTATCACCTTGACTGCTGCTGGAGCGGTGTGGATGCAGCACATCCTTAGGAGCATCTTGGTCCTCCCAACATGTGCCGATTGGCCCGCTCTGTTTGTCCTTACAGTATATGATGTGTAGTAGGGTCCTGTAGCACTCCACTGGGGACACACCTAGGCAATCTGATGACACCTAAGTCAGTGGCTTGAGAAGCAACTCCACAGCTTGGGGACTTGTCCCTACAACTCTCCATTTACTTGACTTCACATCCTTGCTCAGCTATAGAGACCACTAGCCTCGGGGACTTGGGCACATGACCTGTTCAGGGACAGGGCTATGCTTTTCTCTGACTTGTTTTATCTGCAAATGTTCAGCCATCATTCAGTGAGCTCAGTTCCCATTTTCTAGTTTGATATAGATCTAGTAAATTCTATATCTCCTCTTCTAGTACTGAAACAGGCCCCTACACAGCTACACACACACACACACACAGAGACACATACAGATGCATACACACAGACATACAGACACACACAAAGAGACACACAAACATACATACACAGAGACATACAGAGACACACACACATAGACACAGAGAGAGCCACACACAGATATACATAGACATACACCCACAGACACACAGAGATACACACACACAGACAGACAAACACACAGACATACAGAGACACATACATAGACATACAGATACACACAGGCATGGAAACACACACACACACACTCATACCACTATATCAACTCAGGCCTTTGGCCAAGTGATTTCTATATCAAATCACTGATGAAATGAATGAGGCAGAGTCTATGGCCCAGCCTGAAGACCAACATCCTGACAGAAGATCAAGCTCAGCCTCTAGGGGAGGCTGGACTATCTGCACCCCCCATTCCCAGCCCATGACAAAAACCTCCTCAGAAAATCAGGTGGGCGCAGAGACATGTGACCACAGGCTACAGTGACCCACAAACAGAACCAGCTCATATAGCTTCGGTCCTCTGCCCCTGAGCTTCCAGTTTGAGGACTCATCTCTCTCCATTGCTGTGTGACCTTAGGTGAATACCTTCACCTCTCTGAGTCATTTTAATACTAGAATGGCATTAGGTACCTCATTTTATTGCCCTAGTCAGTCACTTGACCTTCTCTGCTCTGCTCATTTTTGGTTGGTGAGCCTCATGGCCCCCTCCCAAGAGTCCTGTCTCTGGACTTGGTATGAGTCTCTTTGACTCAAGGTTCTGGTATTCCCAAGGGCTCTAAGCCTTGTCACCCCTGAAACACCATCTGCATCATGAACAGTGACCCACCCTTCCTGCGGTGTCTCCCATGGCCACTTATAGTATTGGTTTCTTCCTACAGTGAGCCTCTCTACAGGTCTGTGCCAGCAGCTCCTGCCATTAGCCCCAGGATGCAGATAAGGAAACTGAGGCTCATGCCCAAGAGCACAACCCAAGAGCAGCAAGAGGCCTGGAGCCTACATGAGGCTGCTACCACCATGGGGCAAGGCCTGCCACAGCCAGGTTTCTCTAGAACAAAGTGGGTGAGGGAGGCCTGTGTGGGCTGGTGTTTTCAGAGGTATGAACTTGAAGAAAACAGAAGAGAGGATGTGAGGAAGCCGGAAGGAACCTTCGGGGACAAGCTAATGAGCACAGCAGGTATCTGTAGGAAGAGGCTGGGACAGCTGCTTTGTAGGCCCTGGGGTGGCACTTAGCCTGCCAGATGGTGGACAAGGCATAGAAGTGCAGGAGAACTCAATACAGGGGGCTCCATGTGGTGCAGAGCACCAGGGTTTGCACTCTTTTGAACTGGGCAGCCTGAGCTGAGAAGTGATTGGCTGGATTCTTGGAGACACTTAGTGAAGGGCAGAGAGGAGGCATGGTGTGGCTCCAAAGCTACTGTGCTGGTCCGGGCTTCAACCCAGCAGGCCGGGACAGGATGCTGGAAACAGAACCATGAGATGTGCATGGGAGCTGAGGATGTCTCGAGCGCAGCCTAGTGGCTTCTACCGACTGGAGGATGCACTGTGGGGTCCAGGGCAACTCCAGGGAGACTCCAGCAGAGTGGGAATAGTGCTGCCAAGAGTGAAGATGGTGGCTTAGGGGTGAGTCACCACAGTGCACAGGCTCAGAGGCCAGTGGGGTGTGAAACTAAGGTCAATGTTTGGGTTTTTTTCAGCCAGCGTCTCAAGCACTGGGATAGCAAGCACATGTTACTACAACCAGTTTAAAACATCTGCCTCTTACCAATTACTTATTACTCTGTATTGGATGGGATGTATGTGTGTGTCCTGGGTGTCTCTAAAGTCCTCGCTGCATTTGCAAGAACAAAACATAGAAGAAGCTCACATATAGCTTCCCACTGTCACCTTGTCCCCATAACTCTTTTTTGTTTGTTTGTTTTGTTTTTGTTTGTTTGTTTGTTTGTTTCAAGACAAGGTTTCTCTGCATAGCCCTGGCTGTCCTGGAACTCACTCTGTAGACCAGGCTGGCCTTGAACTTAGAAATCCACCTGCCTCTGCCTCCCAAGTGCTAGGATTAAAGGCGTGCGCCACCACTGCCCGGCTCCCATAATTGTTTTTACCACAGTGAAAATACTAGTAATTTGTGTTCGTTGTGCAAATATTTGTAGTGTATGTGTCATCCTTGGGTAAAAGCTACCTAACCACAGGGCTAGAGAGATTGCTTAGTGGTTAGGAACACTGGCTGCTCTTCCAGAGATCCTGAATTTAATTCCCAGCAACTACATAGTGACTCACAACCATCTGTAATGGGATCCAATGCTCTCTTCTGGTATACATGAAGACAGCAACAGTGTGCTTACATACATTAAATAAATAAATAAATAAATCTTTAAAAAAAAAAAAAAGATGCCTAACCATGCATTTGAAACAGAGACCATGGTCTCAGATCCTAAAAGTGGTCACTTCCCAGACAATCAGGAGAGCTAACAATGGAACCCAGAAACAAGACAGTCTGAGGGAAGACATTGGAAATAACACAGCAGAGGCAAGGGTGGCTTGGGTCTCCTGTGTGCTGCCTAAAGCTCACCAAGCCCCCCTGTAAGAGACAGATGGTCTAACCTGAAGCAAGCCCACAGGAGCTCTCTAGGCTGTACACCTGTTTATCAGGTGGTACTGTTGGCATAGGGGGCTTTTAACTGTAGTATCACACACACATACACACACACACTCAAATGAAGGAATAATACAGATAACTGCCCATGTTGTCTGTGCAGCCCAGATTGTCTAAGCAGAGACCACAGGAATCCCATGTTTACTGAAGCCCCTGGAGCCCTCATCCTCACCACCTCACAAGTGCCTGCCAACCTGCCTTCCACAAAAGATTTATGCATGCATAGAGCTCCCAGGTATGAGACTCATTCAGGACATGCTGTGGGCTGTGGATCACCAGTGCTCATAGGGACCATGGTCTGCATTTGCACCATTCTGCTGCAGTGGTGTGTAGGACTCATCAGGGCTCTCTCTCTCTCTCTCTCTCTCTCTCTCTCTCTCTCTCTCTCTCTCTCTCTCACACACACACACACACACACACACACACACACACACACACACACACATACACACACACACACACATGTGAGCGGTCAGGATTTCATGTAGCCCAGGCTAGCCTGGAACTCACTTTGTAGCTGAGACTGACCTGTGAGGTTCTGATCCTCCCACTTCCACCTCCTGAGCACTGAGCTTACAGATATGCTCTGCCATGCCCAGTTTATGTGATGTCAGGACTGAGCCTAGGACTTCATATGTGCTAGGCAAGTCCTCTACCAACTGAGTCACATCTAAAGACTCTATGCGTATTCTTTATGTGTCTCCTAGTGCATGGCATGTGTGTGTGCCTGCCTATACTCTCATACGAAACACTGGACCTTCTGCATACAGACAACATTGGGCATTATGACTCTCATTATCCGTAGTCAAGAGTAGCATCAGGATATCAGTCTGTGGTAGGTTGAGGCAGGGGAATTGCTGCAAGTTTGAGGTAGCCTGAGTTACAGAGTGAGTTCCAGGTCAGACTGTGGTCCAGAATGAGCCTGTTTCCTACCTCTTCCTTCTCATGTCTATTTAAAGCAAGTTTTAGGCTAGGAGTGACTTTGTGCCCTCAGGGGACTTGCAGCATGTCTAAAGTGGCTATCACGGCTGTGGGTGCTGGTGGCATCTCATGTGCAGAGGCAAGGATGCTGAAAATACCCCTCAGTGTGCAAGGCAGCCATCACCTTCTGCCAGGAAGATAGCAGAGTGAACCCCTGCTCCAAGGCTTAACCTGCCTGAAAAGGATGGAGAGTCGATAGGGGCTGGCAACTTCAACCCCAGACTCCCACATAGGAGCTTAAAGAGACAGATGTGTCTCTGTGACCCTGTCACAGAGTCACAGGAAGGTTGTGAACACAGGAAGACATAGAGCTCTGTGACAGAAGCTCCTGGAACCAGAACAAATGGGGAAAGAAAAAAAGATAAAGCTTGCTCCAGATATTTAAGCTTAAATGGGGAAGAGAAGGGCAAGTGAGCAGAGGGAACAGAGTGAGCAAAACCACTGGTGAGATGTCTCAGAGGGAGGTCACTGGGCTGCCTGGGAACAAGGACCTCTTGGGAAACAACATGAGGTGGCTCCGAAGAATAGAAGAAGCATTCTGTTGAGACAGCCAGGGAAGCAGGGTCAACTGGCCAGAGGCAACCAAATGCTGAGAGAACAGGAAGAACCACTCAGGGTAATCAGGATAAGACATCAACTGGACAGGACCCCAGCTAGAAGGTAGGGGCAGGGTGGGGCAGAAGCCTTCCCCCACTCCATATAGAAGTTGTCCCAGCTTCCCAAGATTGTCCAAGGCCCTTAAAAGGACTTGAGGGAGACTTCTTCCCATCCTTCCCAGCAGCAGGGTGACACTGGCACAGTGTGTCCCCAGATGTCAAGTAGCACGTGGAGACCTCTCCTGGAGGTCCTGATGCTTGGAACAGCGGCCTGGTCCAGGTAGGGACAGTGGGGCAGCTTCAGGATCTCTACAGAGATGTCCAAGGATTAGATATGGTAGATGAGAGCAGAGGTCAAATGAAGGCTGTAACAGTTTCTCGGCCCCTGGAATCTGGTGCTGGAGCAGGGCCGAAGCTCACCTGGTCTGTCAGGTCCTCAGGCTCTTTCTGTGGCTCAGTGGGATCACTAGGTGGACTGCTGGTCACCAGCAGTGGTAGAAACTGGCCACCCAGGACCTTATAGGGGTGGGGTCCCTGCAGACTCTGCCTGGCTCGGTGCCTCCCTGAGCCAGCCTGGCTCTCCTGGCTCCCAGAGAGCAGGGCCAGGCCTCCTGGGTGTTTGGAGAACTCGTTATCCCGTCAGCTCTGGAACTGCACCTGCTCTCCTGGTCTCCTGTGATCTCAATTAATCCGTCCTGCCCTGATTAATTAGCAGGGTTAATTATGACGGCTGCTGCTGTTGATGCCTAAGAGAGAAAGCCCATCCAAGTGGTAGAGTAGATACCCAGCCTGGGCAAGGCAGGTGTCTCCCTGCTGACATCCCTCACATACATCCATAGAGCCATGCTTTGCTGAGAACTTAGACCAGCAGCCTCAGGAAGTCATCTACATGGGACCTTTCAAGGGCTGGGCCTAGCAGTCCTGGGCATTGCCTGAGACAAGCGGACAGGTCCATGACTCTGGGTTGAGTGCCTCGGGCCTAGACTGTTAGGTAACATGTTAGGCCTCACCTCTGCACAAGGAGCCCAGGATGCCTTATTGGCTGGAGCCCTTGGCTCACACTTGCCCACCTGATGTTTAATATCTCTTTGTCTCTAAACCCAAAGACCACTGTGGGCTGGAAGACAAGCCTCCAGGAAAGGTAGAAAGTCAAAAGTAAGTTGCTCTGGTTAAGCCGTGCCTACCCTGTCTTCTATATGGAAACTGCCTCAGGGACCTCCAAGAGTCCCCACCCTGCATCCTCTCTGCACCATCAGATGCTGGTGAGATGTGGCCCAGGCTATACCAGCCTCTCCCAGCAACAGAATTGCAGACCCTCGCAAACCACAGAGCCATTCCCCATCTCTTTTCCTACTCCCCATGCCTGCCCATTCTGAACTCTGAACTCTACGCCCTCTTTGCCAGCCTAAGGGTCACCTAACCATACCTGGCTTGACCTCAGCCTCGTCTAAGTTGGACTACCCACCCCATGCCCTCGCACCTCCTCTGGGCACCCATCTATTATCCTCCTGGCCAAACCATGATCCATTACACCGCCCGCGCCTGGCAAAATGTATCATTACCTGCACCCTCGGCACTTCCCAGATCAATCCACTTCTTAAATGTAGTAATAGAGGAGAGGATTAGGTACTAGAAAACTCATTATGAAAATGGCGTACTCAAATTCTTTAAAGGTGATATTTCATAAAATAGACCCGGCCTGCCGCGTGCCTCAATCATTCTTTTTAATAGCTCAGTAGCAGCCAGAAAATAAAGTATTCATGAAGATTGAAGAAGATGAACCCATGAACTTCAATTTAATTGGTGCAAATTAAAACGATCCATCTTTCCACGCTGTCCGTCTATCTCCAATCAGCCCCACGCTGCACGTCCAGCGCCCTGATTACAATTATCTTTTAATAGGAAAACTTGTCAGTTTTTGTGTGATTTACAGAAGCTTGAACAAGCTTATAGGTATCAGATAGGGCCTGGGTGTGTGATCCTCCTCCTGGCTCCCTGGCTCTGGGGAAACTGGGTGGGGGTGGGGGAGGTGCTGCCAGTTGGTGGGGGAGGGGCTGAGTGGACAGGGCATCCCTGAGTTTGTGATGTGCTGTGTCTCCTCATCAGGCCCTGTCTCCTCCAGGTTCACAGCAGGTGAACAAAGAGCAGTTATGGCCACTACCACTCTTGAGGCCAGAAAATGCACCTTTGCCCCCCCCCCCATTCCCTACAGTTCTTTTCTGGGAGACCTTGTGGGGACATACACATAAGATTTTCTGAGGATGAAAAGCTGGGCACGTGATGAGAGTGTTGGAACAGGAAGTGCATGAGTCCCCAAAGATGAGCAAGACACAGGGTCCTGGTCCTCGGAAACAATCCTACAAGGTCCAAGTAAGGAGGCTGGTATCATTAGAGACAGCATCACAGAGATCCAATGGCTCAAACCAAGAAGGTGATCTGGCCCACACTGGTGCTATTCAGTTCACCTTCAGTATGTTCACTTGGCTGCTCATCTGCCCATTCATTCGTCCATCTATCCAACAGTAAAGATTTACTGAGTTCCTGCTAAATGTCCAGTGTTGAATATCAAGCATTGAACTACGTTGGCCAAGTGATCATGGCAGAAAGGCCTTCCTAAAGTGGTGCCCGCACAGAACTGGTCACCTGCTAGCTATTACCCCTTTAATGTTATAAATGAATTATTATCGTTATTATTATCATTTGCTTTTTTTTTTTTTTTTTTT
>NW_022196897.1:22091950-22101585 GCF_008632895.1 Mastomys coucha
TGGCTGTCCTGGAATTCACTATGTAGACCAGGCTGGTTCGAGTGGGACTTAAGCTGGGATTAAAGACTCATCTGAATGAATTCTTATTTTTTTTTAAGCATTTTAAATTTTTCTTATATGTGCATGTGTGTTTTGCCTGCATGTATGTCTGTTATATATGTGTGCCTGGTGTCTTCAGAGGCCAAGAGGACATCAATTCCCCTGGAATTGGAGGTATAAACAATTCTGAGCAACCATGTGGGAGATGGGTCCTCTGGGAGAGCGGGCAGTGCTCTTAACCACTCTTCAGCCTCTTAAACGAATTCTTAATTTCACAAGTGATCAGTGAATACGTTCTCACTGTAAAACTGTAAATAACCCGGATGAAGTTCCCCGGGTCACTTTGCTCCACGGCCTGGCATCCCATTGAACACAGGCCCTGCAGACTTGGCAGGGAGTGATCTGGGAATCGTTGGGGCAGCCTCAGATCAGCACTTAGAGAGAGATCATATGAGCCTGGGCTCAGCCCAGCTCCACTGACTCCAGAAAGCCTCTGGCCTCAAACACCCAAAGTAGAAAGAGCCAAGAGCTCTTGATGTGTGCCACGTGGATGGACCCCTGGATTTGCGCTGACATTAGCTCAGGTGCCTGTCTCATTGAACACTGAGTATCCCCACCAAAACTGTCATGGGCCCCTCCCTGCCCTGACTCCTCAGGAGGGGGATGGGCAGCCCATCCTGCATCTATTATCATCTACACTGAAGGGTTTAAGCACATACATACTTGATACAGTATTGTTCTTTGCTGGAGTGGCAATTCACCCATCCATGAGAGGCTCAACCCTAAGTTGGGTCTGAAAATTCAGCTCCCCAGGAACTGTCTCATTAAGAAGTAAGAATGTGCTGAGCTGTGTAGTACATGCCGTTAATTCCAGCACTTGGGATGCAGAGGCAGACAGATCTCCATATTCGAGGCCAACCTGGCCTACATAATGAGTTCCAGGACAGCCAGGGCTACACAGAGAAACCCTGTCTCAAAAAGAGACAAGAAATAAGCACAAGCTGGCACATAGCACGTAATCCCAGCTACTCAGGAGGCTGAGGCAGGAGGATCACACAAATTCAAGGGCTGCTAGGCCTACAGAGTAAGTTTAAGGCTAGCCTGGACAACTTAGTTGAGACCCTGTTTCAGAATAAACAAGCACAAAAGGGAAGCCAGAGCTTGGACGTGTCCCAGTGGTAGAGCTGGCCTAGGACAATAAACAAAGAAAACAGGATGGAGAAGTTGGGAGGAAGCAAGGGAAGAGAGAGGGAGGGAAGAAAGGAAGGGAGAAAACAGGGAAAGGAGAGAGAGGACACAAAGTAAGAATGCTAAGGGTACAGTTCTAAGCATTTTTACAAACACATCCACTAGATCTCTTTCAGGCCCCAGCACAAAGCCCATGAAAAAGGCTTCATTCGTCTGTTAGTCAGCTCTGGCTGCTGCTCCTGCCCTCACAGAGGCCCTTACTGTCAGGGCACCTCCTGTGGAGGCCTAGGTCTCACCCAGAGCCCAAGCAGAGCTGGCCTCCCTCTAAGTGGAGCCATAGAAAGCATTTGACTGGGGGATGCACACAAGGTCTCCTGTGCCCTTCTGCTTCCAGCCTGAGTTGGCCTGGTGGCCTCAGCCTAACTGCAAGGGAGGCTGGGAGATGCAAGCGAGCTCAGAAAGTCCCACAACTGTATTTGTAGATGTGCCCAGAGAGCCCCAGAGAGTTGACTGGGGGCATGGAAAGCTTAATGAGGTAAAGGACAGACCCCCTCAGTTGTCAACACTGGCACTAGGGCCTCAGCTGCTCTTGGGGAATCAGCAGCGCAGCCCATACCTACAGCCTGGCCAGGTCCCTATGATGGCGCCAACCCCATCTCTCTCCCCAGTAAAACTCTGAAGCAAGCTTTTCCTAAAACGGAGAACTGTAGCACACTGTATGCACAAATACTGCCACTCCACATCCTCCTGCATCCCACAAATACAATCAGAGGGCACAGAAGTGGGGGGGGGGTGTTCAAAAGAAGTCTGGATTTGTTCACAGAAATGGCAGTATGATGTGCCAGCCACATGCCCACAATGGAAAGTGCCATAAAAATAAATGACAAACTGCATCTCAAAAGTCTCAGGATCCAGGATAGAGAGATGACTCAGCAGCTAAGAGCACTTGTTGCTCTTCCCCAGGAGCTGAGTTACCCACACTGGGTAATTCACAATCCCCCATAACTTTAGCTCTAGGGTATCCAAGAGCCTCTTCTAAGGTCTGTAGGCACCCCCACACACATACACAACAAAGATAAAGTAAGTCTTTTCTTACTGACATAAGAAGACACCTGTGTGGTGAGAGGGAAGGTGTCCCCCAGAGGCTCCTGTGATCAGACAATTGGTCCTCAGCTGCTAATGCTGTTTTGTAAGGTACTGAACACTTTGTCCCCAGTTATAGCCAGTTTCTCTGCTTTCTTACTGCAGGTGCAATGTTCTCAGCTGCCTCACGCTTCTACTCCCATCCCCTGCCTGCCATGACGGATTCTGTCCCTGAAATAGTGGCCAGAGTAAATTTTCCCTCCCTTAAGTGGCTGCTTGTCAGGTATTTGGTCTCAGCAATCAGAGGAGTAACCTGTTAGTACCCCCAAACAAATTGTTGGGTGTCCCTGGGCTTCAGTGTAGCAGTGCCAACAGTTTCTAGCTAGCCTCAGAAATATGACTCATCTCTTCCAAAACTCAGCCCACAGAGAACAGAGGAAAATCACTCAGCAAAGCCTTGTGGCTCCAATCAGTCTGTTCTCCATCACATTCTGGATTCAGAAACACAGATGTACTCAGACACTAGTAAAATAATATAGACCTACCAGACACCCTGGCACACACATGCACACAGGAGCACAATTACATACCTAGCAAACATCCTGGTACACACACATGCCCTCCTTTGCCCAACCCCACCAGCACAGAGTAAACTTCAGGCTAACATGTCATCATTATGGTGTCTCCGAGTTTCCAGCAACACACCCATGAGTGCCCACCCAGGGGCTCAGTTTCACCCCAAGGGCTATCATTTGAGATAGTGTCCTCATGGGCTGGATACTGGGCCTGGGTACTGAGGTACCTGTGGGACCTGCCATCACTCAGGGTCCATGGCCCTGGTGATCTGGGCATAGGGCTGTCATTCATTGTTTGGAAGATGCACAGTTCTTTGGGGAGGAGAGTTGGGGAGTTGAGTGACAATCTCACTCTGGCCCAGGTTGGTCTAGAACTCATGATCCTTCTGTTTCATCTTCCCAAGCAATACCTCCTACTGGAGACTGTGGCTTCCACCTACCAAACTGGAGTTTAATGGACTGTTGTCAGGTACACCCTCTGTGCAGACGAACAAAGACACTCCAAACAGCCTGGCAGCAACACCTGGCAGCAACACCTGGCAGCAACACCTGGAAGCAACACCTGGGAGCAACACCCAGAAACCAGCCTGGGAGCAACAGCCAAGAGCATCGCTGACACCTGGCAGCAACACCTGGCATCACTAGTTTAGAATGGGATCAGGACCCAGACCTCCAGGGAGCAGGAGAACCCATTGTCAGTGACTTCCTTCTGCATACACAGGAAGTACTTCTACACATCTACCCCTACTGCCTCATGCTGCAGGTGACAACTGTTTCAATTCCCAGAGAGAAGGGATTTAATTCTCTCCCCGAAAGCCCAACACGAGGTCTGTGGATCAGTCCTGGGTTCCCTGCCCAGGAACTTCTCATCCCATCAGTGAAGAAGCTGGGTGACCTCAAAACCATGCCTCTCTCCCCACCTGGAGAAGCCAACCCTTCCCACTTCCATTTTATGATCAGCCAAAGATTTCCCTGGTGCTGCCAAGAACTGATATTCAGAAATAAGTATGTAAATCCTTTGTAAATGTATGCTAATTACTTATTTTTAATTATAATGTAAATAAGTAATTACTGAATAATTTTAAAGTATTTACATGGGGGTGTGTGATTTAGACACTAACTTGTTATAAGATATAAAAACTATGAATTATACAGTAATTATGCCCCAATTTACATGCTAAGGCCAAACACAATTACGTAAGCAAGAGAAATGTAAACAATCAGGTGATTCTGTGGTATTTAGAGGGTAATAAGTAAGCTGTTTTCCACCCAGAGCAGAGAGTGCTAGTGCGGCTGTGTGCCCCTTGGCACAGGGGGCATCAGGAAATAGAAGCCACCTTTAAGAGGGGAAAATAAAATAACAAAATAAAAAGAAAAGAAGGACCAGGGTGTGGCTCAATGGCCGAGCACTCCCCCCATGTGTGCACAGCAGGCCCTAGGTTCTATTCCCAGAACCACAAGAGAAGCCATTGAACCTTGCCTGGGTGAGCTTGGTGTTCAGAGGAAGGCCAAGCCTCAGAACATGACCTGTGGCCCTGTGGCCCTGTGGCCCTGTGGCCCTGTGGCCCCTCCTGTTTCACACATATTTTACCAGGCTTACCTTTCTGTTCTTACTGCCTTGCTTGCCCATGAGACCTGTCAAGTTACATTTGAAATTTCTGCCTCTTCCTTCAGGAAGCCTCGTGGGCTGTTCTGCCCAACCCCAGAGGTCTGGCCATGTGCATACAGACCTCTAAGAGTAATAGCCACCATAGTGAGATGTGTGTTTGGCTGTAATGCCAACCTGCTCCTTCCTCACTAGCCTGGGTCCCTGCAGTTCAAACCCCAAGCCCCCCTTTCCGTCACTGGCCCAATGATGTCAGAGGTACTGTGAAGCTCTGACAAGTGTGGTGGGCTCACTGAGAGCAAGAGCCTGAGTGTGGTGCCCCCCAGGTCAGTCCAAGGTATGACCTCCCCTGCAGAAAGGAGCCTCTTGCTGACGGCTGACTCTGCAGGAGAAGCCTGTGACTTTTGTTTTTTGTTCTCTGAGGTGACTAAGAGGCACTTGAGGAAGGCAGGCTACAACCTTCTTCTCTGTGTGGCCTTGCGGACTTCTCTATGAACTTATCATTCAGTTTATTGGGCATCTACTCTGACACAGCTCCCAGCCAAGGCCTTGCTCTCAGGCTGCTAGAAGAAGGCAGAGGAAAGGGACATCTATTGCAATCTTCTTGGAGCAATGAATGGGCCTGTGTCTCTACCCTGAGGGGTCCCCAGGAGTATGACACTGCCTCAGTTGCCACCAGTTGTCACACAATTTAGAGCCCCCAGACACAGACAAATCTATATACAGATTCTCCCTCATCTTTTTCTTTTTCCCCCAGAGGCCTTGCTGGTCATTTAGCACGGTCATTAGCTACAATTTACGGGAGCCGGCATAGGACCCAAAGGATAGAGAGTCCTGCTGATGGGCCTCAGGCCTGCAGTTCCACAGAGGAGGTCATCTCAGCTATCCCCCTGCTTCGGAAGCAATGACTCAGAGCTCAATCAGTTATGTGAAGCCTCTCTTCTCTAATCCTAATGAGTTAAAATGCTGCTATTTGTCCCTGGTGATCACAGCTTTGTATCTAGTCCTAGGCCTGCTCTGCCCCAGTCCCTAGGCAGAGGTAGGTTCAAAGAGGATCAGCAAGATTCAAAAGTTGCACAACTTGGCCCTTGGGCTTAATTCCAGTTCTCTAGTCTAGGATTTGGGTCCCCCACACTTCAAATGAAAAAGGTCTTGGCAGACAGTGTCCAACTCAGCTACTATGACTGGGGAGGAAGCCAGTGGCTGGCACAGAGAGAGGCCTTGGCAAAGGACAGAGCCACAGACATGATATTGCCAGAGCCTCGACCCCTCATACAGCTTTCTTGAAGCCCAGGAAATCCCGCAGTCCCCTGGGTCATATTTCTTTTATGGCCATTGCTGGGTGCTATTCATTTTATTACACTTTTGCTGTTATTCTCGTCGTTGGCGCATAAGCAATGCGGTCAATTCCCTTTTACGTGCCCCAGCATTTCAGATTCATCGCCAGCCGGCGTGGCGCTGAGTGGTTACACGGTAGAGTGTTTGGCTAATAAAATACATAAAGCAGAGATAGGAAAATCAATGCCTTTGTTAATAATGCTTTGCCATCTTTCATGCAGGCTCAGGGAGGGGCTGCCCATCAAGCCGGCGCCAGAGACCCTCAAGGGACGTCTGCCCTGGGCACTGGGCTCCAGCTGGCCCTGCTGCCTGAGCTTTTCACCCAAGGGGACAGCAGCCAGCCAAGGAGCCCCTGGCAGGCACCTCCAGAGCACCTATTCCCTCCCAGTATGATTCAGTTCTGAAGTCTGGCTGCTGATCTCCACAGGACTCAAGGATCTGGCTGTGAAGATGGGGTATAATGACGCTGAAAGGTGTCTGAGTAGACAGAGGTCAAACATGTAGAGAAATAGAGGCATCTCTGGCAGCACTCGCCTGAGTTGTTTCCCAAGACTTCACTGCAGCCTCATTCTAAACTCACCAATGCTCAAAACACAATGTGCGGGTACCTTGACTTGGATTCAAGACTATTGCATGTACTTTTCCATAACATTTCTTTACTTATATTTGGGGAGGTGAGAGGGTCAGGGTGTGCATATGAAGGTCAGAGGACCACCAGAAGGAGTCCATTTTCTCCTTCTACCATATGGGACCTGGTGATCAAACCAAGGTCGTCAGGCTTGGTGGCCAGCACCTTTGACCTCTGAGTCAGCTCACTGACCTTAGAGACTCTTGTGCGGTGTGACCTACAGTGTTTTTACTTTTAAAGATTTCTCACAGAAGTAGAATGGTTTAATTAAGGAAAGCAATGACTCTTTATACTCCACCTTTGTTCCGCAGCATGTGTCAGTTAACGTCTTTGGACTGTATTGCGTTAGGATGTTTGATTTTTAAACACTCTTTAACTTTCCTATTTACAAAACTGTTTATTGATTTTTGGCTCAGGAACAGGACAGGATTTCCCACAATTACTGAAATAGCCCTAAACATACTTCTGACACTTCGTGCTATGTGCTTATGCAAAGTTATGTTCTCAGCACTGATGATGATCAAATCAAAATATTGATCAACTTTGAAAAACGTTGAATGTGCTGCTTTTCCTGCAGTGTCAAATATTCAGCTAACATTTAATTCTTCATGGCAAAGTAAACAATGTGCATCTCATTACAGTGCAAATTTATGTTTAATAAATCTTTAATAAGTGATATAATTATATTTATACCAAGGAATTGTTTTTAAAATAATCTTCTTTGTGGCTTGTTATTGACAGATCCGAGAGTCACATACCTCCCTTACATACTGTGGGTCATGTTATATTCCTCAGTTGTGAGGAGTTTGTGGTGCAGAAGTTCAAGAGGCCTTGCTCTAGAGGGCCACTGTAGCACTCTGACCTCCCTTTCCTTATCTATAAAGTGAGACCAATCAAATCCCCTCCCTTTGAGAGCTGTTGTGTGGGTCCCTGGAGAAAGCCATGCAATCCGCACAGCCAATGTGGGCAACATGTACAGGCCCCAGGTTGCAAGCCCTTTGTCCTAACATGAGGCATTTATTCTCAGATCTGGGGACCAACATCTGTCAGAGACAGCTGTCCTTCCTGGTGTGGCTTTGGTTCCCAAGCTTGCTCAGCTTCCTGCATGGCTTGTTCGGAAGCTTTGGGGCTCCCACTCCAGGCCCAGTCCTCTCAGCTTAGCAGCATCTTGGCTGTTTTCCCCCAGCCCTGCCCTTCCCTTCATTCTGTGGTCCTGCAGGCCCCTCCTCCAGCACACCCTCCCAACCCCTTCTCTACCTGGCAGAGGTTGCACAGAACCCATGTCACCCTGAAGGCTCCCCTGGTTCTGCTAAGCTCCCATTCTCTGCTTAGCTCCTTTCTATAGGACTGTTTGGCCATCACATGTCTCATCTCTGCCTCGGAAGAAGTTGGAGTGGCTGGCATTTGGAGCTAGGCTGCTCTGTTCTAGCCAGGACACATGGCATCTGGCTGTATCCTTATGCAGGGTTCCCATGCCCACTTCCAAGATGAAGACACTGAGGGGAAGGCATGGCCTCAGGGAGTGCAGTGAATGGCACAACAGAGGCCCTAAACTAGTGCGGGACATACCACTATTACCCTACCAGCTGGGAGAGGCCACTGGTGGTACCTACCTCTGTCTCAAGCCCTCCTCACTTGCCTCTGGCCTTAGAACTAGTGAGTCCACCTCTCTGAAGCTGTTTCTTTGTCTCAAAGGTGGGAAGATAGCAGCAATACCCTTCCCTGTGCTGTGCTAAGCACCAAAAGACAGAAGCTGGTCTCATCTCCACCCCCACCCTGGGGGAAGGATGCCAAGAGACTAGGAGGGGTGAGGAGGGAGGACCATCATGCTCAGGGATCCATCCCTGGGGACTCGTTGGAGGCCACAGGAGGCCTTGGTTTCCTCCTCTGTAAAGCAAGCACAGGTCACCCCTGGGGCTGCAGAAGAAAAGGGGAAACCGAATGAATGATCTGTGTGAGGCTCAGGTAGGCTCAGTGCATGGAGTACCTGTGGGCCCTAGGAGCTGGGTCAGTGCTCACTAGCCATCTCTCCTGCACCCTCCCCATCAGTGAGATAGCCACAGGGTCACACCTCAGCTCCAGCACACAGCCTGTCTCCCCAGCCCACCCCACCATCCCTCCTCCATCACCATCCTCCCAAGCCTGGAGCACAAATACATAACTTAATCCCCAGCACACCCAGGCCTGACGCACGGCTTGGCAAATATTAGACTTTATTAATTTAATTTAATTAAACTTTATTAACCTTTATTAAAAATAAACCCTCATTAAAATTCTCATTCGGGTCTCTGGCAGGGAGCGGAGAGCTGCTTCCTTTTCAACTGGAACTGGAGGGGCCCTCAGAGGGCAGAGGTATCCAGTGGTTCTAAAAGCAGCTCTGGGTGCCATCCCTCAAACTACATGGCAGCTGTCTCCAGCAGATTCCTGAAGATGACACTTTTGTTCTAGCATAGACTTGAAGAGCAGCTTCTGATGGGAGAAGTTTAGGGGATTTTAAAAAAAATTAAAAGAACTCCACCCCCAAAAAAATTCTATAGAAGCCAAATATCCAGGGGTCTGTCAGGAGAGTGACTGCACTTACCTACCAACCTAGAACATTCTAAAGACTAACACATGCCATTTGGCCACATGCAGGACTGTCCTACCACGAGGTCCCACCCTGTCACTGCAGAGTAACACTACCAAACCTGCAATGGGAAAGGAGCCCCCCCTCAAGCCCCAAGTAGGCAAGTCCTCCTGAGGAGACTCACCAGGAGGCACATTCCACAGCCCAGCCTAGACATTGCCCCCACCCTCTCTAGCTGATTCAGGACTGGTAGCCCCTGAAACACCTCCTCTGTGCTGGCTCCTGTCCTGAGTTCCTTGGGAAGGTGAACAATAGACTATGCCCATTTAACAGAGGAGACTGCAACTCAGGAGGTGTGGCACCCTGCCCAAGTCCACCAGGCTAAAAGTGGCAGAGCCAGACAGAAGCCCAGAGCCAGCTCAGGGCATCTGAAGAGCTGCAGATGGGTGGGAGCGGGGGAGGTCTACACCAAGGAGGGGGGGCAGAGGCAGAACACAAATAGCAACATTTCCAAGCTCCTATCTCCTAGGACCTTTGAGGGCCTGGACCCTATTCTGGCTGTTGGCCAAGCCACCCAATACCCCTTCCTCCTAAGGAATGACACAAAAAAAA
>NW_022196897.1:22101617-22103164 GCF_008632895.1 Mastomys coucha
AAAAAAAAAAAAAAAAAAAAAGAAAAAAAAGAAAAAAAAAGAGTGAGCCATTCTGGGTCACATGCATCAAGGCCTGCTTGTCAACAGTTCATGGACTCCAGAGAAAATATGTAAAACCCAGATGGGGGAGGTGACCGGGTGTCACAGAGGCAGGGATGATGCAGGCTTGGGAGGGTGTTAGAAACAGCACAGGGCACTCTATACATAAGGGCTGGTGACATCAGCCAGCATTCCTAGAAGGCCTAACATTAGCATAGGATGGCCAGCTTTATAGCCTGTGTCTCCTGGCCTTGTGGCCTGGCAGAAGGACCATCATGAGGAAAAGAGAAAAACTCTCACAGGAACATGAAGCCAGGGATCCAGAGGAGAGGCAGGTCAGCCAGGAGCGACAGCAGCCAGAGAGAGAGTTGTAGGGAGGGGAATGCTCTGAGGAGACCCAGCCAGAGTGGGCCAGGCAGGCCTATAGGCCTTCAGAGAGCAGAACTTTGCCTGGTATCTTCTAGAAGGTTAGTTCATGCTGTGGCCCAGGTTGAGGGTACCATCAATCACTGATGGAGAAGGCTTGACAGCAGGAGCAGGGATAGCTGGGGACACTGCACCCAGTCAGGAAGCAGAGAGATGGATGCTGCCATCACTTCTGTCTGTCTTTTTGATTAAGTTTGGGATCCCAGCCTCCGGAGTGGCGCCACCCACATTTAGAATGGGTTTTCCCACCTCACTTAACTTAGTCTAGGAAAATCTCTCACAGACAAGGTTTTGCTTTCAGGGAAATTCTAAATCCCACCAAGTTGGCAATTATGATTATCCAACACAGCCATGAAGATGCTGGACCTGGGGGACAATCTGTGTATCTGTTCACATATTCATTCATTCATTCATTCATTCATTCACTCATTCTTCACTCATTAATTCATGCATTCATTTGTTCACTCATTAATTTGTTCCTTCTTTTACTCACTCATTCTTCACTCATTAATTCATGCATTCATTTGGTCATTCATTCATCCTTTCACTCATTCACTTCTTCCTTCTTTCATTCACTCCTTTATCCACCCATTCAGTTGGTCTTTTCATTCATTTGTTCAGTAGGCTCTGGGCCCTTGAGGTCCCTGTCCTTGAGAGACTACAGAACAGTGGGAGAAGAAGAAATAAAAATGACTCCAAGTGGTGATAAGTGGCAGTTCAGAGGCCATCCCCAAAGCAGGGGTTAGTCCCTCATGACTGAGGAGAGCTAGGCCAATGCCTGAAGTCTGAGAAAGTTCCTCTCTATGCAGAGGCCTAGGGTGGTCTCTGAGTGCTCCACACAGACCCCAGCAGGCTCGAAGGCCTCCTCGTACCACAGCCGTGCTGAGAAGTGGCAGGTGTGGCTGAGTGCTGCTCCTGCCTTGCACACAGGCCCCTAGGCCTTAGCATCCACAGTAAAAAATGAAAACTGTTCATTCCTGATGAGCTAACTTCCATCCCCAGGACTCACACAATGGAAGGAGAACCAGCTCTTGCAAGTTGCCCTTTGACCTCCACACATGGGGCCTGGCACAGTCCTTCCC
>NW_022196897.1:22103189-22113043 GCF_008632895.1 Mastomys coucha
CCCCCCCCCCCACCCCAGACACACAAACACATACAAAATAAATAAACGTGATCATTTTTTTGTTTGTTTGTTTTTGTTTTTTTAAGACAGTGTTTCTCTGTATAGTCCTGGCTGTCCTGGAACTCACTCTGTAGACCAGGCTGGCCTCGAACTCAGAAATCTGCCTGCCTCTGCCTCCCAAGTGTTGGGATTAAAGGTGTGTGCCACCACTGCCCGGCTAAACGTGATAACTTTAATGAACATATTCCACTAAAAAGAAAATTCTCAATGGGGGGAATGGAGATCTATAAAATTAACAACACTCT
The DNA here is from genome assembly GCF_008632895.1 of Mastomys coucha. Classification (NCBI taxonomy): domain Eukaryota; kingdom Metazoa; phylum Chordata; class Mammalia; order Rodentia; family Muridae; genus Mastomys; species Mastomys coucha. The sequence goes on from NW_022196897.1 coordinate 22,103,495, forward strand.
GCAGAGACCCCTGTGGTGATCGGCACAGGTGGGGAGGTGTGTGGTTTTGTGGTCAGAGTCTACAAGTCCCTGACAAAGAAAAGAAGCCAAGGTGGGGAACCCATGAACTATCTAGGGAGGCCCATGTGGTTTATGTACCCACTTCTGGTTACTAACTGTACTGAGTTAGTTTTTAGTACATTTCAGGCTTTCTAGGACCAAGACAGCTCCCTAGGAGTACCACTGTTCCTGAGGCACCAGTGAGCTCAAAAAGTCTCCTGTCCACCATTTTAAACAAGGCCTCTCTTTGAGAACAAGGACAGACTGGCATGCAGGCCACATGGTGTGCGTAGATGTGTTTGTTCCAGAGAGCATATGTGCTCTGAGCCCTGGGTCGAGGGACCTCTGCCCCCTCCCACAGCAAGCGTTCCCTTTACCCAGCTCCTGCAGAACATGGGCAGCGCATGTTCGCTGACACCTCTCTAGAGCTGTTGCCCCTAGTGACACCAGTGTCCAGAGCCAGGGAAGACTGGGTTCAAGGCAAATCTTGTGACCCTTTCCCTGACTGAGTGCATACATACCTGGCCACCTCTGGGGATGCTTCCATGGAGAAGGGCTCAGAGCAGCCGCTTTGTCCAGGTCTCAGCAATAGACTTTCCCTACGACCCTGACAGCTATGTGAACTAGGTCATTGACATAATCCTGGCTAAACTGGCCTGGCCCAGATCGGCCAGGCCATGGTCCCAGGCCTAATTATCCCACATTTGGTCAATAAACCATTAACACAACGTCTTAGATGTTAATAATCATTCATGAAAAAGTCGTCATAATTTATGAGATCAACGCTAGTTAGTAAAATTAATAAATATTTCATTCCATGAGATTTATCCTGGCATGCTCCTGACAGGTAAATGGGGGCCTTTGGGCAGCCCTAGGGAGCCAGCAGCCAGGAGAAAACAGCCCAGAACTCACATGGCCCAATAAACACTTACCTCAAGTCCTATCACTATAAATCCACAGTCTGGACAAGGGTGCCCAGTAAAACCTGACTTAACATTATGTGCAGATCATTAACAATATTTATATAGATGTCACCTCGGGGAGGGTTAACGTCTCCAGGCAGGGCCTAGCAGGGGTGACAGGAGCTGGGGAGTGTGGGGCCAGGAGACTTCTCAGACCCCTGGGGGCTGGTGTCTCTCTGTGATGTGACCCCCAACAAGCTTCTTGCTTTCCAGGGCAGTGGTTTCCTCATCTGTGAAACAGCTAGGGAGTCCCAAGAGTGGGGTTCATCATCAGTCTAAAGGAAGCACCCTGAAAAGGAAAATTGCTAGAATACTGTTCAAAGAGCCCTCGGGAGATGCTCTGGAGATGGTGCCTGGCCTGTGTAACTGAGTCAGGCATCACTGATGTGTTGGCCCTTACTAACCTGTTTGTTCTGACTCTCCTTTTCCCAAAAGGGGAAACTGAGGCTTGGATAGCAAATGCCTTGCCAGGGGCAGCCAGCTGGGGGAAGGAAGAGCTGTGCTGTGGTTCTGGTCTGAGATTTTCTGCTGCTCCATTTCACCACACGGCTCCTCGTTTGGGGGGCGGGGGTGGGGTGGAACCCTTCCCTTCCCCACTCCTCTCCCTCAGAAGGAGCCACTCTCAGAAGGACAGAAGCTACTGTGTGATAGAGCACTGAAGGCAGGCCAGGTGTGGTGGCCATGCCTGGAGTCCCAGAGCATGAGAGTTGGAGATAAGAGGCTCAGGAGTTCAGGTTATCCTCAGCTATACAATAAGTTCTAGGGCAGCCTAGGCTACAAGGCCCTGTCTCAAAAACAAACAAACAAACAAACATAAAACCGAAATAAAGAAAAAAGAAGAAAAAAAAACAGAGGGAGGGAGGGAGAGAGAGAGTGGTGAAGGACAAAGAAGAAGTAGAAGATGCAGAAGATGAAGATGAAGAAAAGGAAGAGGAAGAAGAGAAATAGGAGGAGGGGGAGGGGAGGGGAGAGGGAGAGGGAGGGGGAGGAGGAAGCAGCTGCAGTTTGGAAGGCCCAGGCCAGAGTCAGGGTGAAGTTGCCAAGAACGAAGTAGTGGAATAGGACACAATGTGGGGACCCAGACTAGGCATGGGAGGCACTTCTGCGTCCAATTCAGGTAACCTTGGCTTTTCGGGAGACCTATGGTCCCAGGCCAAAGGCTAGCTTGCCGGGACAGTGAGCGGGCACATTTGCTGCTAAAGGTCCCTTTAGCCTCAACGCTGAGCACCAAGACCTGGGGAGGAGGACCTCTCCTTTGCCTGCCTTTCTGGAGCTTCTGCCCAGATTTCAACAGTAGAGAACAACCCAGGAGGGCACGAGGTCCAGCTCACAGAGCATGCTCAATACACACTGATGCAGTTAACCTCACCCCATTTCCTGTACAAGAAAACCGAGGCTTAGATGGGCTGCTTTGGAAGAAGCAGATCCGGAAGTAAGGTCCAAATCTATCTCAGCACTAAAGCCACCTCATCCGTGTGGAATAGGGAGAAGTGCCCAGGATTCCTTGCGGCTGCTTCTGGCTTAGATGTTCAGTTTATGCTGTGAAAGATAAAGGTCTAGATCACAGGGACCAACCTAAGCACCGACTATACGTAGGGCCAGGAAGCTGTAAGAACAAAGAATCAGACCGACCTAAACCAAATGTGAGTAAAATACTGGGCTGGAGGAGTGGCTGGGAGGGTGGCAGGCATGTTCAGGGCTCTGTCGCCCAGTAAGGCAATCAGCTTTGCCCTGGATAGCTCCCAGCACCTGGAAGATCTGCCCCAATTCAGTTACCATGCCAGCTTCCAGGATGGATGAACCTGGACTCCAGGGAGGGAGGTGGATATAGAGAGAGCAGCAATTGGGGGCCTGTGTTAGCCCCAGTCTTCCCCAAACCTCGACTTGTACCTGTTTGCATGTCCCAGAGGCCCTGCATGCCCAATCCAGCCAGGCTCTGGCTCTTGGTCCAGGCCATCCCAGACCCCACAACTTCTCAGAACATCGACCCACCACTGTCTGCAGCTGCCAGTGGGGGAATCACCAGGCCCACATGCAAAGGTCCAAAGCCCGTTTTATATTCAGTCAGGCATCTGGAGAGACACAAAAACTGGGGCCTTGGCGGGCAGTGGTAGCACACGCCTTTAATCCCAACACTTGGGAGGATTGCTGAGTTCGAGGCCAGTCTGGTCTACAGAGTGAGTTCCAGGACAGGGCTATACAAAGGAACCCTGTTTCGGAAAACAAACAAACAAACAAACAAAACTAGGGCCTTGGACGGTGTTTCCTAAGGAGTGCTGTGCACCCTTGGATAAGTCACCGTCCCTCTCTGGGACCCACATAAGTCTATTTCTTATATAGTAAGGGGCTAGCTAACAAACATCACTGCTGCCTCCTCGCCTCATCCCCCAGTGTCTGAAAACAGACTCCAGTGTCACCAGGAGTTCCCTGATGGGAAGAGGGGAAATAGAGAGGAAGATCCTCAGACAAGGTACCCCAGCACAGATGGCAGAAACAGGAGAGATGCAAGGCCACCACAGGAGCACAGGCGTTTGGTTCCATTCCAGGCCTGCAACTAACTACACGGGCCAGGGTCGCTGGGGCCTTTTTACCAACCTTGCTCAGAATCCCAGCAGGGCCGTCCCAGGCAGGTGAGGCCAAGTGTGGCCTCTGGGCTGCCCTTGGGCTAGAGTGGCCATGGAGAGGGATCCTAGGGAAGGGTTCACCCTGGACCTCACACTGCCATGTTGCTCTGGTGGGAATCCTGCGTGTTTCCAGACAGCTCTGCCCAGGCCTGGCTGCTCAGAGGGCAACTCTGGGAGGATCTGAGCCTGAGGAAGGCCCTGCATTCTCTCCACACCTGAAGAGCTTAAACCAATCACGGCCCCCTCGAAGAAACAGGCCTTCAACTGTTCCTTTATTAAGCACCCGCCACGGAGCAGAGACTTCCACAAGGGGCTGTATGACTGCAAAGGGCTTGAGGCAGGAGCATGCCTGAGCAGCTGTCTCTGGAACTGTGAGGACCAGCTCAGATGGAAGAAGGAGGGGCTGAGCCCAAAGAACTCTGGTGACAAAATCGCTGTATAAGGAAAGGTTTATTCTGACTCAGCGTTTAGAATCTAAGTCTGTGACCACCTGGCCTCGTGGTGGGAGCTGGTGTTCTAGCATCCTCTGTGAGGACACACCACCAGTGACATCACCTCCTCCCACTATACCCCACTCCTTAAATGTTTCACTAGCTCCCAAGGTTCCACAAGCTGATTAACCAAGCTTTCCACCCATGGGCCTTTGCAGAAGGGTGTCCCATATTTCAGGTTCAGATTATAGCAGGCCCAGGGAGAACAGTGAACCCCAGGGTGGCCATGAGGAGCCTGAATGAATGTCCCTTTGGGGTTCAGTTGGGAGAACGAGGCACATTGAGTTCTTAATAAGATCTACAATTAGTAATTAGCACTGCTAACAGATTACTCCCAGGGAATTGTGGGAGTTGGTGATGCCTTAGGGTCTGGCTCCTGTGGGCAGGAGCTGGATTTGAGCCCCTTCAAGTCCGTTCCTTTCTAGGCTGGGGCTCATGGCCCTCTTTTCTACCTCTTAGGAAGACTATCCCCAGGTCTCAGATCTTCCCAGGCTCTGGGACTGCCATTCAATCAGACCCCCAGCTCCGGAAGAAACTGTACCAAGTTGTTAACACCTATATTACGGGCCGAGCTGTATTTGAGATATTAAAAGACATCCTGTTTCTGCCCCCGTGTCACTTCTGAGATGTAGCATAGATAAATGATATATCACCGCTCGAGATCTACCGAAACCATTAGTAACCGTGACATTTTGACGTCAGATTTTAAAAAATTCCTAAGTAATCTTTTTGATTTATGAAACGCTGTCTGGGTTCATCGAGAGAGATCTCAGATTTATCACCGCCTGGTTAGAATTATTAATGATTTTCAATTTGTAAATCCGAAGTCGAGAAAGTCTGTGGGCTCAGGGCAAAACTCCCTCTGATGGAGGCCTGGCCTCTCCTCTTGATGGTGTTCTGCCTCCAGGAGATGCAGAGACAATGTTCCATGTACCTGACACAAAGTTTCCCCAAATCCTGTCTAAAGCCTACAGGGCAGTGGAGAGGATCACTCTAGGGAGGGGTTTCAGGCCACCAAAGAGATGCACACACAGGCCTTGAGAGCTGCCCCAGGGCTTACTCACAGGTCAGGAGGGCTAAAACCAGACTATACCTTGGATCGGGGCCAGGTATTTTTGCCCAAGGCAGAGCCTATGCAGGCTGTCCTTCTCCCAAGCCAGTTTTTGCCTCAACCAGGAGCCCCTGTCTGGTGTCTCCCTGTCTGGTGCCTCCCTATGAACCTTACCTCTGTCTGCATAAACACCTCCAGGAGCCACCAGCTGGATGGGAGGCTGACAGGAGACCACTGAAGTCCAAGCCTCACATACATGGGAAATGGGCGCATCACTCTGCTACTACTCCAAGCCACTCTGGACTCTGGCCCCCTGCCTGGGACTTTCATGGGTTGAGTATTAGAATCACTGTGGCTTCTGTACATGCTGGTGCTGAGACTGCACTCAGACCTACTAACTCAGAACTGCCAGAAGGTTCTCTGCAGCTGAGACAAACATATCTCCTCGCCCTAGCACCCCTCTCCACCCACTTTGCAGAAGGGTCTGACGTCCATTTCTCTCCAAGACAAAGGAGCCCCCCGCCCCAGTCTCCTTCTGATGGCCCCTTAGTCCTCACATGGAAGGTGATTTTCCTATCCTGCTCCCACCAAGGCTGGAGAGGGCAAGTGACAACATGAGACCACACAGGAGCCCCTGCAGGAGGGAACCAGACCAGATTCCTTCCAAGGTCCAGACCCCTCCTGCTGCCCTCCCCAGAGCTACCCTCCATCGAGTCAAAAGTCATGAAAGTGACTGTTTTAAAGAGGGAGCTCTGTTTGGATTTCAGCAACGTCCTAGGAACAGCTTTCTCATCCCTGCAGCTCCAGGATAATCCCAGAAGCATCAGTGGGATTTGAGTGCTCTCGAGAGGACCAGCTGAGTGCTGGTGTCTGGAGACCACCAGCAGCAGGTAGCACCATGCCCACTGCCATACTCTAGCCCAGCTTGCAGAAATGCCACATTTAAGAATCACCCCACTTTCCACACACCAATCACTACTCATGACCTTTGCTGCTCTGGGCCTCAGGTTCCCTACTATGAGAACCCATTCCTTCCCAAAGTCCCAGTGCCACCTCTTTTCTCAGGAATAGGTAGGAAATGCCTCTAAGTGCAGAGTTGGTGGCATGCCGCAGGAAGAGAAACGGATAGGCCATTTGCTTGCCAATATATGCCCAAAAATCTATTTGGGGAAAGGTGCAACACCCTTAACAGAATACTGAAGGAAAAACTGAACACTTAGAGTCCCTCTTAGTGGGTGGAAGTACAGTTGGATCTTCATACCTCGGTCCATGCAGCACAGTTGCAAGCAAATACCACTTGATTATTTGCCAATCTAGACTGATGCCAAAGCTCATATGGAGAGGCAGAAGACCCATAGTGGCCAGAAGACTGAGGGAGAAGGGTAAAGTCAGAGGACTGGCCCTGCTGCCACCAGACTTACACAACCAGTGTGGTGTGGGGGAAATCACAGACAAATACTCACTAGAACAGAACATCCCTGAAACAGATACCTAAACATGGGCAGCTGATGGCAGAACAGGAGAACAAGAAGCCACTGTGGCACAGAGAACATCTGCAGCAAATCATCTGGGAAGGGCATCGACATGGACAAAGTCTAGATCCGGATGCTGTACACTTGTGGGTGAAGCCAGACAGCTATAAAACTGCTGCAAGGGAGTAAGGCATGATGGAACATGTCATTAATAACATCATTGGAAAAGCAGGAACTGGCAGATGTAAGTTGCAGACCAGCCTGGTCTATACAAGCTTCAGGCCAGCTGGGGCTACATAGAGACCCTGTCTCACAAAACAAAGTCACAACCTTCCTTCAAGATGACACAGGAAGTCTAGATGAGTTTCAGCACAGAGATGGCTTCTCAGACCCAACCCAGAAGGCAAAGCCCTACCACTAAGGTGAAGATCCTGCCCTGCAAATGACAGTGTGGAGAATGAGATGAGCCACAGGCTCCAAAAAAGTGCTTGCAAAGGCTCACATGTGCCAGTGCACTTCCCCTAGAATAACAAAGGACTGTCAATACTTTTTTTTTCTTTATTTACATTTCAAATGTTTTCTCCTTTCTAGGCCTCCACTTTGGAAACCTTCTATCCCGTTCCCCCGGCCCCCCACCTCTATGAGGATGCTCCCTCACCCACCCACCCACTCCCATTTTCCCTCCCTGGCACTCCCCTGTATTAGGGCATCGAACACCCTCAGGCTCAAGGGCCTCTCCTCCCACTGATATCCAACAAGGCCATCCTCTGCCACATATGTGGCTGGAGCCATGGGTCCCTCCATGTGCACTCTTTAGTTGGACTGTTAATACCTAAGGAAGAAACAGGCAAGTCAGTTTTAGAAATGGACAGACCTAGACAGATGCCCCTCCAAAGGAAATACCTACATGAAAAATTAGAAGAAGGAAGTGTTCAGCACCATGAGCCATTAGGAGATACAAAAGGCTGGGGACATGGCTTGATCCCTAGACTGCCTTCTGTGCACTTGCAAAGACCTGCACAGTGAGGGGTCCTACACCCATCTGTAAAAGCCAAGTGTGTATTGTGCACCTGCGAGCCCAGCACCGAGGAGGCAGATGCAGGAGGATCCCCAGGACTTGCTGGCCAGCCAGTGGAACCCAGTTAGGGAGCTCTCAGTTCAGAGAGAGACCATGTCTCAAAAAAGTTGGGTAGGGGGTATGGAGAGTGGATGAAGTCCTGGATGAATGTGTATTGTTGACTTGGGCATGGGCACATCAAGAATACCAGTGCCTCAGACTAATGGGAAGGGCAGTATCTTCCTCTGGAGTACAGATGTTGATGAATGGCTGATCTTTAGCTAAAAACAGGCCTACAGTAGCTTCCTGGTTCAGGATGACTGCTACCCCAAGGCTGAATCCTACAGAGACTCTCTACTGAGATTAGCTAAACTGCCATCTCCTTCAGGCTGTGTATAATAAACTCACTGAATCCCTTGGCTGCTGCTGGTGCGTCTCCATCTGAGCCTACGGCCTTCCACATCCCAGCTTGTGTCTGCTGGGTTTCCGGGCCTCTGCAGGAGAGCAACCAAGGAAGACACTAACATCGACCTCTGGCCTCCACACACATATACACATAAGCACACACACACACATACAGACACACATACACACGCATAAAAAAGAAAGTGGAATTTCACTGCATGTCACTCAGAATGGCCAGAATCCAGCACACTGACAAAACTAAATTCTGGTAAGGATGTGGAACAACGGAACTCTTCCTCCTCGCTGCTGGGATGCCAATACATTGGAAGCCACTTTGAGTGTCTGCTTCAGGAATATGCTTCAACAGATGATCCAGCAATTGCACCACAGGATTAACCCAAGTTCTGGCTACAGGAAAAAAACAAAAACAAAAACCCTAGATGTATCTATCTATAGCAGCTTCATTCATAATTACCCAAACTGAGGAGCAGCCAAGAAACCCTTCAGTGGACAAATGCAAAATGGTATGTGTAAGTCAATGGAGGATTATTTAGCACTACTAAGAGCTGAGTTATCAAGCACATATTATATGGTTGAGAACATATAATACTCTCAAAGAGCAAGTGTATGGAAACAATGAAAGAATAAGAAATAGAGAAAGTGGGGTGAATAGATGGAAGATGAGGGTTAAAATATCAGAATTAGTCCACATGGATAGAATGGTGACTGTATGTCACCATTAGACATGTCAGAAAACAAAATACAGCTGGACATGGTGGGCCAGCCTTGTAAGGCCAGCCCATGGGAGGTGGGGCCAAAGGATTAAGAGTTTAAGGTCTTCCTCAGCTACAAAGTGATTTTGAAAACAGCCTAAGATATGAGACTGTCTTAAAAAAAAAAAAAAAACACAAACCAACAAGCGACAGAACACATAGCGCCAAGAGTGAACGAAATGTTAATATAGATTTAGGGGCTGGTGAGATGGCGCAGTGGGTAAAGGTGCTTGCTGCCAAGAATAACAACCTGAGTTTGATCCACAGAACCCACAGAGTGGAAGGAGAGAACTAACTACTCAAAGTTGTCCTCTGATTTATACAAACACGGACACACAGACATGCGCGCACACACACATGCATTATAAACAAACTTAGACTTCCTCCTTCCCTCCGGCGCCCCCCTTCTCCACCTCTCACCCCTCCCCCTCCCCACGCATGGCAGCTCAGAGAGGCAGAGCTTGGAGAGTTTGACTGCACTTACCCTACGCCACCACCAGGGTGGGTGCTGGGCCTAGGGAAACCTGAAACACCACTCAGGGTGGGAAAGCTCATGGGAGCTGCTGGAACTGGTTGGGGGTCCCCGGACTTGCGATGAGGCCAGGGCTATGGGGTTCTCAGACTCTTGGACATCTAAGAACTGCTGGGAGTTGCAGAAGAACAGAGAAGGAGTCA
>NW_022196897.1:22113053-22116277 GCF_008632895.1 Mastomys coucha
AGGGGGAGATTATCTTTAACTTGGTGAATGCAGGCTTAGTGGTGGTTGTGGCTGGAAGCGCAGAGAAGCCTTCTTCAGGAGATACACTGCGGCTCTGTAGGCGAAGGCCTTCTTTATGGCTCCCTTCGGTGGATATTGATGAAAAGAGACAGTCTATGGATCTAAACAGTTTATTGTCATGTCAGAAAATAGATGCATAAAACCATACTTCCTTCTCAGGGTGGGTCTGAGATTAAATGCCTTTTGCAGGGAGGAATGTCTGGGAAGGGAAGCTTACTGGCTAAGCCCTCTGGGCCTCTAACATGGAGAACTCTGTTTTGGGCCTATGCGATCATAGGACATGTTTCTTTTATGTGAGAAACATGCCACGTGTTCCAAGTCAGGAGTCTGGCATGGAGCTAGGAGTCACCTAAGCCTCAGGTTTGTGCCCACCAAGTCTCCGGGTCTCGATCTGCTCTACATTACCAAACTTTCTGGCATAGTTTTATGTCCCAGAGATGACCACAAAATGTAGGCTGCTGAAAGGGAAATGGCTGATGGGGGCAGGGACATTGGATACAGGGGGATTCTGTGCAATTCTTTGCTTCAACTATGGAGTTTATCAGTTAAACCAAAATTGAAAGATGACCAAAAGAAGGGAAGAAGGGGAGAGGAAGAGAGCGGAGAAGGCAGCAGACAGGAAGGGTATGTGCCTTCACAATCCAGCTCACAGCCCATGGCTTCTCCAGACATCTTACCTCACTGACACTGCTGGCAAAGCCTGGGTGTGGCTCCAATGGAGAAGAGTTAAGCAGAGAATGTGGCATTTTAACATTGCAGGGGCTCAGGAGCCTTCGGATTCTGATGGAAAAGACAGATTTTTTTTCCTGATATAATGACTATTCTTGGTTGTCAATCTGACTACATCTGGAATTAACTAAAATCCAAATGGCTGGACACACATGGGAGGGGTTTCTTTTTCTTAATTAAATCATTTGAAGTGGGAAGAGTCACTTCTAACCTAGAGACTTGGTATGGGAAGATACGATACACCTTAATCCAGATCTTTTGAGGTAGTCTTAACCTTTAGTCTGGACCACACCTTGTGCTAGCAGCCTATGTAAAGGATACGAAAGAAGGGAGCTTGCTCTCTCTTTGCCTGCTTGCCCTCATTCTCACTAGCAAGTAACATTCCTTTACTGCCATTAGAGCCTACTTCTTCAGGATTCCAGCATATAGTGAAGACTAGCCGAGTCATCCTGCTTCATGTACTGACTGAATAACTACTGGATTCTTGGACCTTCTGTTGGACAGCCATTGTTTGACTAGCCTGTAAGCCATTCTAATAAATCCCCTTCTTTCTATATAGATTCATTCTATAAATTCTGTTGCTCTAAATGTCTTAGAGTTTCTACTGCTGTGATGAAACATTGTGACCAAAAAGCAAGTTGTGGAGGAAAAGTTTTATTCAGCTTACAGTTACATATTGCTGCTCATCATTGAAGGAATCATTGAAGGGATCAATTGAAGGGATCATCAGGACAGGAACTCCAACAGGGCAGGAACCAGGAGGCAGGAGCTGATGCAGAGGCCACAGAGGGTGCTGCTTATTCCCCATGGCCTTCTCAGCCTGGTTTCTTATAAGACCTAGGACCACAGCCCAGGAATGACACCATCCATAGTGAGCTCCGCCCCCCCCCCCCCATTGACCACTAATTGAGAAATTGCCTTACAACTGGATCTCATAGAGGCATTTCCTCAGCTGAAGCTCCCTCCTCTCTGATGACTCTAGCTTGCGTCTAGTGGACACACAAAGCCAACCAGTACACTAAAGAACCCTGACTAATGTACCTGCTGTTAAAGAACATCCAAAGAACTCAAGGTGAACATTTTCTCTCTGGGTTAATAGTCAGTATTTTAAATTTACTCATTCACTTTACCAGATCTTTTTATTCACTGTGATGTCAATTACCTGATTTAATTTATTATTATTAAATCTATTTATTTACTTAATGTGGTGCTAGGAATTGAAGTCAGGGCCTCACATGCACTGGGCCAATGTGTCTTTGTTGAGCTACAAGCCAAGCCTCAGAGTTTTTACTTCTTCTGAGACAGGATAGCACATCCTGGTGAGTTTTTATTGTCAACTTGACACACCATGGAGTTACCTGAGAAGAAGGGACCTTAACTGAAGAACTGCCTTCATCAGATTAGCCTATGGCCATACGTGTGATTGTTTTGCCTGATGATTGATCTGTGAGAACCCAGCCCACCGTGGGCAAGGCCATCCCTGGATAGAGACCTGGTCTATATGAGAAAGCAGGCTGTGTAAGCCAGTGAGCAAATGATCCCGCATGGTTTCTGCTCCAGCTTCCTGCCTCAAATGCCTGCCCTGTCTTCCCTTTGTGATGGACTGAAGCCTGTAAGCTGAAATAAATCCTTTTCTCACTGAGTTGTTCTAGGTCAGAAGGTTTGTGATGGTTTGAATATGCTTGGCCTAGAGAGTGGCACTATTAGGAGGTGTGGCCTTGCTGGAGTGGGTGTGTCACTGTAGGAGTGGGTTTTGAGACCCTCATCCTAGCTGGAAGCCAGTCTTCTCCTGTCTTTGGAACAAGAGGTATAACTTTCAGCTCCTCCAGCCCCATGCCTACCTGGATACTGTCATGTTCCTGCCTTAATGATAATGGACTGAACCTCTGAGCCTGTAAGCTAGCCCCAATGTTGTCCTTATAAGAGTTGCCTTGGGCTGAGCAGTGGTGGCATACGCCTTTAATCCCAGCACTTGGGAGGCAGAGACAGGCAGATTTCTGAGTTCAAGGCCAGCCTGATCTACAGACTGAGAGTTCCAAGACAGCCAGGGATACACAGAGAAACCCTATCCTGAAAAAAAAAAAAAAGAGTTGCCTTGGTCATGGTGTCACTTTACAACAGAAAGACCCTAACTAAGACAATGTTGATTATAACTACAAAAGTAAATGAGGACACACCCAGGCTAGTCTCAAGCTTGGGATCCTCCTGCCTCCATCTGGGATGATAGACATGTGGTTATGCCAGGCTCCCAACAATTTTTCTGCTGTTGCTGTTTAATGTGAGCCTTTACATGCTGATTCTAAAATTCATAAAGAAATGCACTGTAGCCAAGATAGTTCTGAAGAAGAAATGGCATATAAGAAATCACTTTCGCCGGGCGGTGGTGGCGCACGCCTTTAATCCTAGCACTTGGGAGGCAGAGGCAGGCGGATTTC
>NW_022196897.1:22116437-22124638 GCF_008632895.1 Mastomys coucha
AAAAAAAAAAAAAAAAAAAAAGAAATCACTTTCTTGCATATTAGGAAGACTCAAGAAGCCTTGGAGTCAGTATTGATGCAGAGGCAGACATACCACCCAGCAGCCATGAGAGATCAGAATAACGGAAGGACATACTTGTGGATGAAGATGCCACTGCAGATCAGTGACAGTGCATATCCCTCTGCCTCATGCCACACATGAAAAACAGTAGTCACAGAAGGATAAAAGATGTCCAATTTAAAATGAAGCTGTGTGTCATTGTTCATTAAAACGCCCTACAAACCAGCAGGAGAAAGACAAGGGAAGTAAGAGCGGAAGGGGCGGGGAGATGGCAAGAGAAGTAAGAGCGAAGGGGCGGGGAGATAGCAAGGGAAGTAAGAGCGGAAGGGGCGGGGAGATGGGCCTTGGATGAAGCACTTGCTGAGTAGGCCTGAGGACCAGAGTTCACATTCCAGCACCCAAACAAATGCTGGGAGGCCACCACAGTCTAATCCCAGCACAAAACCCACTGCATCTGTAAGCTCTGGGTTCAACATGCCTCAACTCAGAAGGTGGAGAGAGAGCCAGAAAGATACCTGCCATTGATCTCAGGCCTCTAGATGCTTGTGCACGGGCCTGTCTACATGCCTCCACACATGTGTGTCCACTCATGCAAATATGCACACACACACATACACACACACGCACACATGCACACACACCTTTGTATCACACATACACAGATGTGAAAAAGAAAAACAAAAAGAAAAGTAAACAACTTGAAGACGTGCTTCACAGAGGAGCCCAGGTAAATGCATAAGTACTTGCAAGAATGACAGGACTTCAGGCACCTACAGAATGGGGGGTCACTGGCCGAGAAGTGTAATCGACAGCCATCAGCTACAAACCCTGTGACCTACAACAGTGACTGCTTTTAAGACTGATACAATAGTGGCACAGATGTATTATGAGTAACCAACCATTTCCCACTTAGATTTAAGGCCTATTTCACAAGATGAATGGATGAATGAAGTGTTCCATACCTAACACTGCTGATGAGGCCAAGAACCCAAGATTAGATAGGATATGGGCTCTAGGAGAAAACCTACCATTATTCTGTTAAATAAACATAGCAGTAAAGCTATTCCTAATGACACATTGCTATACCCATAGATGAGTGCCTTGCTCAGTCCTCATCAGGGAAGCTTCTTACAGTAAATGAGGACTAGCACAGAGACCTACAAGTGGACCATATGCAAAGAGTGAGAGACTTTGGAGTGCTCAGCTCATCGCTCCTCTCAAAACAGGAGGGTCTATGTAGAAGAAGAGGCAGAGAGATTGTCAAGAGCCAGAGGTGGAGGTTGGCTCCAAGGAAACTGCCTTCCAGAGCAACAGGGCTGAGGCACATGTGAATTCAGAGACTGGCTGCAGGCACCAGACCTGCACAGGTTCAAACCAGACAAGAGCCCAGCACAGGGAAGAAGTGTACACAGAGTCCCTCTAACCTCTAACCAAGAAGCCATCTGCAGTTGGTAGCTACTGGGAGAGGGAAATCAGTTTTCTTCAATGAGTGGCACTGGGTATGTCAGCTACACTCCAGGGAAGGCTAATGAATTTACTCACTTCCCTAGCCAGTCCAGTAAACTGAGGAGCAGGATTAATTCCATACCACCAAGGCCTTTTCCTTCTACATCCTTTGACACCAGACTTCCTCCAGGCACCCCAAGTCTCCCTGTGCCTACACACCTGAGGGCACCATGGCCTAGTTGCCTTCCTTACAGCCTTCCTCTCCTGCCCATCCCGGGTGCTGTAACACAGCACCACAGGCTGGACAGTGTAAGTGGTAGACGAGCACCAACCGGCTCACGACTCTGAAGGCTGGAGAGTCAGAAGCACGAAATCTGCACCTAAGCAAGGCCTTGGTAGCACGGCACAGGGTGGGGGCTGGCAAGCACAAGTGAGACGGAGAGACACTCACTCTTACTGGGACTTTTCACAGGAGTCTGTGTTAACTAACCCATCACCACGGTAACTACCCCACTCTAATAATATTAGTCCACTCTCACGATGTAAGCCACCCCCAAGACAGCTACCTCATTCCTGCAGTGACCAATCCATTCTCTCTCATAACTAAGCCAGATCCACATCAGGAGTAACAGTGTTGCTCCATCTCTCAAGGGCTCTGGCCCTTCATACTGCTGTGATGGTAATGAGTGGCTTTTCTCGTGTGCATCCTGGAGGGAGCTCAGAAGGGACTGGCCACTCCTGAGCACCTGGTAACCCTGAGGTTGGAGAAGAAGACCACTACCATAGTTTTGAGCCAAATTTGAAGCAAACTTTGATTAAATACTGGCCAGGACGATGGACTCTGGCCAGGTCCATTCCTGGGTTCTGAGGAGATGGTGATGAGTCACATTTGGTGGAGGCTTATAAAGGCAAACCCACAGGGGCACTGTCCTTCCCACCAGGTCCAATCAGAGGCGTATCCTGATGTACATGTGATCAAGTGCATCTGGTGCAGTTGAGTCAAACAAGCTTGTTTAGTGGAGCAAAAACACATGGTTTGTTATCTTCCATAAACAGTAGTCTCCAGCATTCCAGGAAGTGTCTGTCCTTGGGCAAATGTGGCCTACAAGTTAACTTTGGCAACCCCTAGAGACAAGTATTTTCCTGATCCCGCTGCTTGGGCAAGTCTTTTCTCTCCCAGGCAGGCTCTCCTCCTTCTCTGTTATATGGATAGGGACAGCACGTGTGTCACAGGATATTGGGAGGGGGTAGTGGGCAGATCTCACAGGTGGTCTGGGGACCCCAACCATGGGAGCTCTTCAGGATACACTCTCCTGACCCGTTCCTCCGCAGTCCCCAAGTAGGCTGTGCATCTCTCCTTCCCATCCCTCCAGGAACTCTTCCACACCTACTACCCGCACAGGTCCCCATCTATCAGCATTTCTACAAACATTCTCTGAGGGCTCCTCAGGTAGAAAGCAACACTGGAGAAAGTCAACAGATTCAGGCCCTGGTGGGGAGATGACTTAAGCAGCTGCCTGAAAAGAGAAACATAAGAAGATTGTGGTGACCAGGATATCCCAGAAAGCAGCATGCTGCCTGGCCCACAGTAGGTATTCAGTAGATACCACTTGACCATTAAACTGAACAACTGAGGTGCCATCAGCTTGCACATACTCAACCATCCAGCTGATGTGCTGTGTTTCTGTAGCTCTGTCACCAACTGAGGGACACACACACACACACACACACACACACACACACACTTGTGATACAGTGTCCACCCTCACAGGCCCACAAGTGGGTCCTGTTCAGCCAGCATCTTCGCACCCGGGAACAACACCTCCCACACAAAGCTCGTTCATTTTGACTTATGAATGCAACAAAGAGAAACCTGACTATCTTCTAGAGGGTTTCACTAGCCTGACTTTGGTTCCTGCTTCCTTCTCCCAGTTACCTAAAATTAGCAGAGCAATTCGGAATCTGTGTCTTTATTTAAAAGAAAAAACTGTAGGTGCAGAATTATAAAAATTTAATATGCTCCCAGGAAAATGAAAAATGAGAGGCTGTGATCTCGTCTAACACTTTCAAATGTGTTTATTAATTCATGTTTTAAATCATAAGTTTCATTCGGTGAGAGCCATGCACAGCAATAAGCCTGTTTTAAAATATTAATGAATAAACAATATTTCTCTATTGAAATATAACATGCTTCTTTGAACAATGGACCGCCAGTAATAAATCAAAACCAGGAGAAAATTGCATTTCATATTTAATACAAGTTGAACTCTGCCTTTTTATAAATGATATCTTTTTTGTTTAATTGGCGTCAGTTCAGATCTAGCAGATTGCTAATAAAATTCTGGATTTCCATATTTAATGATGCGTACACTTTCTGTTGAAATTTAACCAGGAAAAAATAAAGAACCAGCCTTTTATTATTTCCAGAGATGGTACCTTAGGCCTCTGCTGAGGTCTAGCCTGGAGGCCTGGGCACAGCCAGCCTGAGCTGGTGAGTTAAAAGGACAATCCACTTACAGACCCTGACTTGGTAAGTGACTCCTCCTGGTAACCCTATTGCATGGTGGAAGTAGCCTAGGCTTGCCCTCCTCATTGGATTAATCATGAGAGGAGAAACACCCCATTCTACATACCACATATGTTCACTCCCTCTTTACTTACTTACAAGGTAAGCAGGAACAGAGTTCCCACTTGACTAGGAAATAGGCTTCAGAGAGGTGTCATGTCCAAGGTCACACACAGCTGCTAAATGGCTCAGGTGTCCTTGCCCTTTGTATTGCAGAGTGGTGCTTGGAAGCAAGACACATCTGCCTGGGTTTTAACAACAGTGTTGGTTCAACATGAGGAGGAATTTGAGTATACATCCTCTGCTCTGAGGCAAATTAGAGACTCCAGACCCAGCAGTATTATGTGCCAACACACCTGACCATACCATAAAAGGTAGACACGTAACCACTAAAAAAGGTCATTTGTAGGCAGGCCATGTGACCCACCCGAGGACACACACACAGCTTGTATGAGACAGAGACAGGACCAGACGCGGACAGTGTCCCTTGGGAGCTCTCCTTAGCCATGCAGCTGTGCTGTAGACCTGACTGGTAGTGTCCATCTGGCTTGGGGAACAGGCTCCTGCTTCTGCACTTGGGCGTGGCAGGAAACAAGTTCCCTACATTTCAGCCAAATCACCAGGCAGGGAGCAGGTCACTTCAGGGAGCTGGGACCCAGACAAACAGATGAAATTACATGGCCTTAAGCTACTCTACAACCCATCCTCAGCTCTGTTTGGCTGCTACTTTGGGGCTTACCAGTGGTAGATAGACCCAGAAAGTCCACATGCCCAATGTGACAGGAAGAAACACTGACAGACGTAGGGGTTAAGATGTGGGTTAGAGGGCAGGGAGACTGCTCGGTGGATGAAGCGTTCACTGTGCAACTGTAAGGACCAGAGTTCATAGTGCCAGAATTCACATGGAAGCTAGGCAGGCACAGCAGCCTACACAGGAGCTTCAGGGAGAGACCCTGCCTCAATAAATAAGATGGAGAGCCATCAAAAGAAGACACTTGATGTCAACCTCAAACCTCTACACATGTACATGCACAGGTAGGTATATGTACCTGTGTACATTTGAGTACCCACACATATATGGACACACACACACACACACACCACATACAAAAAATAAGAACTTCAGGTTGTGCTCAGACACACCCAGACCTAAAATTTGGCCAAGTGGTTTTCAACCTTCACAGACCCTAACCTTGGTGGGGTGGCACCCCTTCATTGTGCCTTAGATTCCCTTTATGAAAATGGATGGCCATGGTAGCCACTCTAGTGACCCTGTATACTGAGGTGTGATAAACACAATAATGGGGGTGTGTGGTGTTCCGTATGTTAGAGCTCGCAGTAGGAGAGCAAAGGGCAAGAGCCTGGAGAGCTGTAGGCAGAAATGTCAAGGAGGTAGGGGCTAGAACTGGGCAGAGCCTGGGACTTGAAGACACCACAAAGGCACAGAGTCCAGGCATAGGACCTAAAAAGCAATAAAGCTCCCATAGGGGTCATGTCCCAGCCTTGTGCTCACTCGCTGCCTTAGGAAAGTGCTCTGCCTATCATTAGTCGTTGTGGCCAGGCCTGACCCAACCCCAAGGCACTGATTCTATCAGTCATCCCTTAACTTGGTAATGCAGACAGGTGACATCACACAATGTGTCCTCTGTCACATCTACCCCAGTACAGTCAGGCATGGGTAAAGATTCATATAAGGTCTAAGGGGACAGGGAAGGATGCTCCTGGCTTCTTTACCCCAGAGGGGACATTACACAGAGGCATAGTGGCCATCATTCACTGGGGACTCTGGTTCTTGTTACCAGTAATAGCTAGAAGGTCGGTAATGCTGACCTAGATATGAGAGATGCTCAAAAAGCAGAGGCCACGTGTCCAGGATGGTTCCTTCCCAAGATATGGCACATTTACCACTCCACATATCTAGGAAGCCAATCCTGTCATGACTTTCCACATAGAAAGGCTTCTCTAGTGCACAGCCCCTCCAACTCAGATGAAAGCGACAGGAGGACCTGGTGTCTCCATGTGAATGCCACCCTGCTAGAAATGAGCAGCTGCTGTGGTGCAGAGGCCCTAGACACTGAGCACACATCCTTGTACAAGCACCTATGTTCTTATTTGTCTACCACTGTGCAGGGCCCCTCACCTTGCTGTTACTCCCTTGGGCCCTGTGGGTGGGTGGGTCTTACTTGTCTTCCCAACACCCCATGAAACATTGGCTTCCAGAACCAGCTGAGCAAGGCCCCAGCGATCTAGCTACTCTTGGGTGGACTTCATTGTCTCTGGGTCTGGTCTTAACCCACTGTTTGATCAGGAAAGGTGGAAATCTACCCAAAATCCACTGCTGAATCTACATAAGGCCCTTGGGGCCAATACCCTAAGGCTCTTCAAGCCTATAAACTATACCTATTCCTGTAAGCCACAGAAGGCTGGGGAAGAAGGCCAGTGTGGTATTCCAGTATCCCGATCTAAATGAGATACTCTTTTCCTCCACCCCCAGAGGAGGTAAAGAGCAAGGAGGGAGATTGTACAAGCATCTTTTAAGCCGGTAAATTGGAAGGAAGGTTCTTCCTACATGAGTATCCCCAGAAGATAGCCAGAGACCCTACCATATTCCTTCCAAGTGCTGGGAATCCCCCCACCCCTGGTAAGTTCCAGTTAATGTTTCTTTCAACAGACTGACCCAGGAAAAAGTCAAGATGGTCCTTGGGTGTCCGGGGATGCTAAGGAAGATGAATTTGTGTATGTGTATCTGTATGTGGTATTTCCACTGGATCTAGTTTGCAAAACCACACAGCTCAGGGATTATTTTATGTATAAAGATAAGAATGGCTAACCCACAAGCTAATTGAATCATGCAAATAATTGTTTAGCCATGGGAGAGATTCCTATGGGCAGGCTGAGCACCCACATGAGGGAGGACAGCTGTGGAGGGCAATCTATTTTATAAAGTTTATCTGCACAGAATAACTGCTGTAAGATTAATGGGGGCGGTGGCCCCAGCCCTTGTTCTGCTTGGTTCTACCAGCTGAAATAGGAAAACAGATATATTTATCATAGACATTTGCTGAAACTGATTAGCATTAATCTGATTTCCTGTGAGTCAATTTCCTTGAGATATAGTAAACAGGCCAATTATCTGCAATGGACCTCTTTTATTATAAAGATTTGGACATTAGTGACAAGCATGTATGCAAATATATGGACTTTATTACAATCTGAGTAACACAAAATAGTGTCCAATCTGTTAAAAATGTCTAGCTGGGTGTATATATTGCAAACAGAATGTTAAGACAGAGTAGGGATAAGGGGGCTTTGCCTTCTGATTGGCATGTGAGGCCCATTCTTTCTAAACCTTAGTTCATCCCCAACTAGCTAAAAAAACAAACAGGGCAAAACTCTTGGTATTCAGAAAACCATCTAGCAAGTTCCAGAATCGCCCTTAGGTCAGAGGATCGTGAATGCCGAGGGCAGCAACCTGGGGTCAAGGTGGGCCCTGGGCTGTCCCAGGTCTGTGCTTCAGTTTCTCAGTCCATAAACGCAGGAAGTGAAGGGATGTGAGATGGTCTAGTGGACAGTCTAAGGCTTCACCAGGAACAGCAGCCAACAGCTTCACTGTCACCTCTACCTTCACTGACCATGTATCTGCTAGCCCAATTCCCAGCAAGCATCATCACCCCCAGCCCACGCCCACACCTGTGTTAGTTAGCTCAAGGAGCAGAGACACATGGCATCTAGGTTTAATCAGGAAAGCAAAGTTTATTCATGTTTGAAACTACATATAACTACCACAAGGAAGACTTTTCAATCCAGGGTGTGAGCCAGTAGAAAGGAACACGGAACGCTTTTAATACATCAGAATCACCGCCACAAATTATTGTCACGACCCAGTCAGTTTCAGAATCGCATACAATACAAAAAGAGGAGGAGAGGGCCCGCCACACAGGGTGAAATGTACAGTGCTGAATACTGAATCTGAACGCATCACAAGAACCCGCCTTTTTTTTTTTCTTTTTTTCCTTTTTCTTCTGTATGGATTAGTAACAAGATGAAGAACATTCAAAACGCTTCTCAGTATTTACAACAGCTTGGATGATCCTGTGTTAAGAGTCAGACCCAATGTTGCCGATCTTGG
>NW_022196897.1:22125518-22131701 GCF_008632895.1 Mastomys coucha
AGCTGTAGGTGGTGGGTTACAAAACGCTTTCCTTCTCCTCCTATTGCTCCGAATGCGCTTATCAAGGCATGTCAGCTGGGAAAGCGCCGGGGATTAGTTAGAGGTATCCGAGTGCACACTGCCCGGGCCTTCCGTAGGAGAAGTCACAGAAGATGGAGTTGTTGCATCCTGCCAGCCTCCATTAGCCTGAAAGGAGAGGCACAGTTCAGTGGGTACATATCTACATATTAATTCCACTCCCCAATTTAGAACACCCAGAATGACAACAGGAGCGCAAAGACGCATTAACAAGATGTATTTTCTGAACCCACTTTGGCAGGAGTTGGAAGCATGTGTTAAAGTGGGATTAAATGCATGTGAAACAAATCCATCCTATCAAGTAAAGACTGAATGATAAATCAGCTTGGTGAAGATGACTTCGGCTAGTTCCAGGCTGGCATGGAGCTTGGCCTCTGATCTGCTGGTAAAAATCACCATTCAAAAGCAACCTCTCAGAAGGTACAGTGGAAAGGCTCAACAAGATGCCTTAGTGCAACCTTGAGCTGCAGGAAGCAGACACTTGAGCCAGATTTATCCCTGTTCCCAGAAAAGCTGCTCCCATATACACATGACAGCCAGCTAGTGTAACCCTGGAAAATGAAGGCCATAATTTTCCTCCAAACAGGAATCCCTCCAGAATGAAAATGTATGAACCATAGAGGGTTACATGTTATTCAAATCGGGATTCCAATTATCTGCAAATGGAGCCTCTAGTTGGGATGGTGCAGCTGCTGGCACCTGCAACTGGCCCTTCCTGCCTGGGACCTGCACCAGCACTAACAGCACTCAAAAACAAATTTGCCTCATGTCTCATCCTATAGAGGCAATTGCCGAAATCAATGTCTGATCAGATTTCTGCTGTGTCAGACAGCTTGTCGCTACGTATTTTTATGTCAGTCAAGAAGTGGAAGGTGCTGGGCTTGTGAGTTGGGGAACACTGAGCAGAACTGACAGGGCAGGCCTTTTTGGAGAGAAGGCAAAGGTGAGCTGCCTGACACCCAGTCCCTGCAGCTCCAGGCAGCCTTGGCTTCAATAATGCCTAGTCTCACACCTCACACCCCACACCCACACAAGACCCCTCGGTTCTCTGCCTCCCTTCTGTCCATCTGTAATTTCTCCAGAGTCCACCTGAAGGTCTACTGGACATATAGAAGATCTGTTTGCAGGCGACAATTTCTTCCCCAACAACAGTTCTATGTGTGATTGTTGTTGCTTACTGGAACTGGGTCTGGAACCCAGAGCCTTGAGCTTGTTTGGCAAGCTCTCTGTCACAGAGCCACATTCCAAGCCCATACTGTTCTTAAAGAACTACTTGTCTTCTGATTAGCTGCATAGTTCTATAAAGCCCTTCAATCTCTCTAGGATAGTGATTTTTAGCCTTTCTAATGCAGTGATGCTTCAACATAGTTCTTCATGTCATGGTGACCCTCAACCATAAAATGATTTTCATTGCTACTTCATAACTGTAATTTTGCTACTGTTGTGAATCATAATGTAAACATCTGTGTTTTCTGGTGGTCTTAGATGATCTCTGTGAAAAGGTTGTTCAACTTACAAAGGGGTTGAGTCCCACAGGTTCAGAACCACTACTCTATGACCAAAGGTGGGGGCTAGAGAGAGGGGTGGGTAGGAAACGTACAGAGCTGGTAGTCTAAATGGAAAAAAGAATTTGCAGCTTGAGATATCAAATTCAGGCTAGAAGAGGAGAAATAGGATTAAATAATAAGTCATGGCACTGTTTTTGAAAGCTTCAGTCATGCCAGGTGGGTGGTGACAAGCCCATGTGTGTTCTGTCTCTAAGACATACCCTCCCCTATCTAATGATAAGCTGTTTGTTTCCCTCACGTATGAAAATCTCCTTAGGAAAGAAGAACTCTTATACAGATCCAAGTCTAAAGATATCCCATCTGAAGTAAACATCATTCCTCTTTTATCCAAATTTATAAACAACAAATGTACAATATTTCTTCCCTGCATGGCAGCTGCAGGAGAGGTTGTCAACGAGCACTTTTTTTTTTCCCAAAATAAATTAATCCTTACTCTGGTGGTTTGAGATTATGCACTGTATTATACAACATCGTCTTATCAAGCCTCATCAGTGAAGATGGAATTCATGTCTGTAAAATGCTGCAGGCAATCACGGCTTCATATTTTATCATGTTGATAAGGATATCGCACATTCTCTGAAGCATTTCAAAACACTTAAATGAAAAAGGAGAAATGCAACTAAAAGGCTTTTTATATGGCTTGTTGTGGGTTATTATGAGTTATTTATAAACCCAAAAAGAAAGATTTGACATTTCAAATGTAAAAGATTTGAGTATTTAATGGTCCTTTTTTTTCCTTTACAATTGAACATCTTCAATCACTTTTTAAGTCATTAATATTTACTCTCTTATAGCAAACGAAGGCCCTAAAAAGGGAGACTTTCTCCATTCTCCTCCAGTCTACTGCCATGTGTCCCAGAACAGGGCATTCCTCACACCTTGCGGAGCTGTGTGTTTGCTATTTCCCATCCATGTCAGGGGAGGAAGCAAGGGAAAGTTTTGTGAATCAGTAACAAAGGTTTCTCCATCAGTAAAGCAGAGAGACCATTAAGCTCAGGGGTTCCGTTCTGCATCCCAGGCCAGCAGTCTAGAATGGGGTTCTTTGTTTAGCATGGTTGCCAATGTGCTGGGCCTCCAAGGTTATCACCTTCACCTGCTCTGAGCTGGGGAATTTTCCTGCTGCTTGATTCTAAGATAAATGACCTGTTTCCCACACTGCACAGCTGCTATGAAATGGAGTCTTAATGGGCTGGTACTTAAGTCCCCACTGATGATAGGACACCAGCCCCTTTGGGCTTCTGTGAGGGCTTCAAAGGGCAGCTAGGTAACAGGAAGCACTGCTGGCCATAAAATGAAACTGGAGCAAAGATGCTGCCACCCCCAACTGCTAAGAAGACGTGAAGCCAAGTCCAGTGACTATTAACTTGTTCATTAGTCACCGTTTCACTGACACAGCTCCCACAGCTCACTCCCCAGGGTACTCACGTTTAAGTTATGTGGACTGTACAGTGAGTTTGCTCCAAGGCCATCACTGTAGCCTCCCGTCTGATTGATAACATGACGGAGGGTATCCACCTAGAAGTGAGACGAAACAGAATTCATCACCTCCATCTATTAAAACATCATCACTTACAAAAGGGAACAACTTGAGTTATGTGTGCCACAAGGGTGGAGCATCTTCAGTGAAAGACAAATTTATCAATCAGATGTGACTGGAGGGATTTCAAAGATTCCTTGCATATTTAAACTCACACATCTTTGTTTTTCACACCAGCCAAACAATAGCATCTTCATGGTAATGCAGACTTTCCATCTACAGCAACCAAGTGTGTGTGGCTGTGGGTGAAACCCTACTCACAGATAATGAATGCTGAATCCACACCCCACTTTGTCCCTACCACCAATGCCTAAGAGTAAGAGTACTTGCTCTCAGTTAAAGGCACAAGGAAGGGGTTGAACCTGGAATCTACTTTAAGAACTCAGGTTTTAGTTTCCTGACTTGCAAAAATGCAGGAATAAAAGAATAGCATGTTCTTTTGTTCATTCATTCCCTCTTCCTTTTTTTCCACCCCTTCCCTCTCAGGCACACACAATCTTCTGTTCTGTCATAACAAAGGTCTCCCTCCCCCATCTCCATGAGCTCAAGCCAGAGCCGAATGCATTCACAAAGTTCGTCAGCTTTGAATCATCAAAGGCATTGTCCACTTAACTTCTCATTGAATTAAGAGGTGGGCAAATGTGTCCCGTTTGGATGCACCTAGCACAGGTTCTGCATAGATGTGCAGACCACTTCCATGGGTCAAAGTGGGGAGTTTTGAGCCCAAACCCTACCCTGCCAGAAAGGCCCCAGCTAGGGCATTTCTCCTACCTGTGACTGCACATTGGCTCCGACTTGGGACCCTTGGTAAGAATCCCCATTCAGACTCTGCATGTTCATGAACATGTCCCCAGAATTTGGGAGGTTAAAAGAACCAGAAGAACCTGGAAAGGAAAGAGTTAAGTAGCTGAATAACAGAGAGCTACACACACAATCCCCAATGACCTAGAGGAAGAGAGGCAGAAGGGAGAGGAGGCATTTTCAGCTTTAGAAGGACAGACATTAACTCTAGCTCTAGAAGGTCCTGCTACTCACACTACACACAGGAAGAACATTATAGAGGGCGAACCCAAATGAAAAGCCAAAGACAAATCAAAATAGACAGAAAGCACTCAGGAGCTGGCCCCAGCCTTCCTTCTCCTTGTTTCCATTTCTCTCCAGACTTAGTCAAAGGAGCTCTTCAATGTTGTTGTCATGGTGGAGAATTACCTGGAGAAGACACATTTCCTGACACTCTCTCCTAGCTACAACTCTCCCTTTCCCATTAGAAACGATGGGGATATAATAAAACAGATAGCCTTCCCTGGACCTTTAAATATATGTATTTATTTAAATCTCCCTAGAAAGTCTCCAAGACTCTCCAACTCTTCTACTGGCCTAGCTGCACCCTTTCGCTGCCAGCCAAGTTCCCTGTAATTTAAAGACATTTCTTCAAACTCCATCATGAATGCCATATAACATTTAAATAGAATGTTCTGTATAAGGAGTCAAAAGTAGGGCATTTATAGCCAGCTATGATGGCACGCACATGCAGTCCCTGAGGCAGAGGAATCACAAGTCTGAGGCCAGGCAGAGCTATAAAGTGAGTTCCAGGCTTTTTTTGGACAACTTAATAAGACTATCTTAAAATAAAATAATGGCTAGTTATATAGATCAGTGGCAAAGGACTAAGCTTTGCTTATGCAAAGCCCTGAGTTCAATCCCCACTACCACAAAAAACAAAAACAAAAACAAAAAAAACCCCATCTCCTTATATATAAGTCCAGCAAGCCACATGGCACAGACATAAACTGCACCTCGAGCCTGAAGCCAAGAGCACAAGAAGCACAGCAACATCTCAGCCGAGTAGTCAGCTTCCCAGCAACCAGTACATACCTGCTTCTTCATTCTGCCAGACCGCCAATGACACTAAGGTGACAGGCAGCACAGTATATGATAGAGCTTTGCCTATCTGCTGAATTAAAGGCCATGACTGAGTATAAAGGCTCTAGAATCTACAGGAGTAAGTGGCATTCACTGTGAACAGTGAGTTTACTAGCACAGGCTGTGGCCTTATTTACCCATCTCCAGAACAAGCCTGCAAGCGAATCTCCCCTGAAAGCACCACTGTGCACCCAGTGAGACTGAAGCTTCAGAGTCTGTGGGGTGGGAGGCTGTGGCAGATGCCTGTCTGGCTGAGTAGGGAGTGAGCATGCCATACTCACCAGAGTTTGGCGTGGTGGGTGAGTTGGTCTGGTTGTTCTGCACAGCTGCGGCCACTGCATGTGCGGCTGTCACGGCTGTTTTTGCAGCATAGAGATTGGCCTCCTCTTGAAATTTGCCAATGTTCTTCTTGTACCTGATTCGTTTGTTGCCAAACCAGTTGGATACCTATCAAGTATAGAACATGAAATAGGAAGGATAGAGAAGTAGAAAAAGCCAAATTTCCAATCCTTACTATGGGATAATGAGAAGCCTCTGGTTGATACAGTGCCCTACCTGCCACTTCACACCACATAGGTAGTATAAAATGACTTTAGGAGTTCACTTTCCACTTTGGCATAGTCTTTTGAACTCTAATGGAAGAACAATGTTTCCTGGAATTGGCCATGGGAACACTAAAATGGCTGGGAGTCCTGCTCATAAAAATACCCAATTGTTGTATATGCATCAAACATAGCAATCAGACTACTAAAAGAAGCTGAAAAGCTACTGGAAACATTTGTTAAATTAGGTACTAAGAAGCACACTCGAAAAGAATGACTTATTGTTCTTTTGTGGACCTGAAACAATTTTGGCAGCTATATAGTAGAATCATGTTTGGTCTGCTGAAGAGGGACATCAATTAATAATGGATGAAAAATCCCTTTGTCTCCAGCCTTGGAAGACACTGCACGTCTGCCAAGATGGCTGTTCAGGCTCTGCCAGTGACTGTGTGGGAAGCCTCAACCTGAAAATTCAAGCCATCTCAGTAAGGTCAAAGCAAATACAGAAGAATGGCTGATTCCATGAGGTAGAGTA
>NW_022196897.1:22131711-22176711 GCF_008632895.1 Mastomys coucha
TTTTTCCAAACTACTTGTGATATCAGCCAATACAAAGGTGAAAGAGGATGCTGGCAGAAGGCTGATTTTATCACAACTCATAAACAGCAAAAGAAGAGCCTAACACTTAGCTCTCAGACTGATACAATGTACCTAGACACCTGTAGTTGAGCTATGTAAAGAAGCTAAGTCATATAACCATATGTAAGAAGGCATGCCCAATGCTGTATCCTAGGAGTTTGCCTCTCTTTTGTTAAAGTAACAATTTAAAAATATTCCCAGGAACTGTCTGCTAATCTAGCAGAGGAACCATTGGTGTGGCATCAGCCATTGCTCTACCCTAGGTATTATCCAGAAGAGCTCCTCAGGGTCCCTGAGCAGAGAAAAGAAATGGGATTCAGTTCAGAGCCCTCCAACCCAATTTTCTACAGTGGGCAGCCCTGCTAGCCACCTCTGCCAAGTCTTTAATTGCTTTGGAAATGGTGCTCTCATTCTTCAACTGATGGCACTCACCCTCCTGGAGAAGGCTAGAAAGCTCTGGCAGGGAATCCCTGAGAAAATGATAGCACTGGCCTTACTGTTGTCCATATGCTGCCATCAAAGCACTGAGTACACACATGTGCACATAAACACACATGAGCACACTTGAGAGGCTCCTCAGAAATATGGAAAAAACTCACCTCAAAACAAGGTGGTTGCCCAGGCCACTCAGCTATCCTCAGGCAAAGTTTAGCCTCTCAGCAATGCTAGCCATCCTTCCCAGAGCTTATTCTTCCCACAGACCCTCCACAGTTTATTCCAACATCTGCCTCCTCTCTCTCTCTCTCTCTCTCTCTCTCTCTCTCTCTCTCTCTCTCTCTCTCTCTCTCAAGCACAGATCCCTGGGTTTAATCCATAGCACCACTTAAACAGGAGTGGTGGTGCATACATATAATCCCTGCATTCTTCCCTACAGGAAGACTGTAAGTTCAAGATTATCCTTGGCTGCATAGCAAGTTCAAGGCCAGCTTCCAATGCATAAGATCCAGTCAGAGAGACAGGGGAGAGAGGGGGAAAAGGAGAGGAGAGAGGGGAGAGGGGAGAAAAGAGAGAGGCGAGTGAAGAGGGAAGAAAGGCAGGCAGACAGGCCATAAAACCAAAAGCTAACTAACCAACCACATCCTCTGAAGAATCAAGATATAAATAGTACCCAAATGTTCAAGTTCTGATACTGATTGTTAAAACAAATCCTCTTGGAATCTACCCATCTTCCACAGTTCATAGTCTCAGCTTAGAAGGCACATCTCCAGCTAGCAAGCACATGGCTGCTTTTATATATAATAGCCCTCTGGCTTTCTTGAGTTGGCCATTAGGCTTTAGAAAGAGTTAAGTATTGAATATATTGTTTACAGTACAAAGGGAGGCAGTCCTGGTTGAGGCAGAATCTGGCATTTCTTACGCATAATTAATGAAAATCCCCCAACTCTGAATGTAGCAACAAAGGCCCTGTCTTAGAATTCCCTCCTTCTCAACAATTCTCTGTTGGATTCAGTACTTTGTAGTTAATATTACCTTGACAATCAGAGAAGCTATAATACATTAATGAAACCTAGCCTAGAAAATCAGATTACAGCTTTATTAACAGTTTCATAATTGAGGAATCTCTACTATGGAAGGCCTCATCTCTGGATATGTAAGAATCCTCTGTTTATGCACACCCCTGGACCAATCAAACAACAGTCATCACTAATAAAGGTTTATTTAATTCTCACAGTAAAATTTTAATATCACCAGCAGCCTGGGGAAGCTTTAGCAAGTGGGTTTGCTTGACATCAGATCGTTTCCATTCTGCCAGTCCCAATACTTCTTAATCTTTAATATCAAGGCAATTAAAATTAATGGCCACTCATCTGCAGCTACTGTGGGCAGTGTTTCCTTGACATCAATTGTTTGATGGGATTACCTAGAGGTTAAACTAACAAGCAAGGTTTAATTGGAAGCAATGAAAGAAGCAGCGATCATACGTTATGTTTAACCTGCATAACCACATTTAAATGAATATCTAGAAATGTTAAACTATTTCTCAAATTAAAATATGCACATCACACACATTCTGATATCACAGATTGGGGTACTGCGGCAATCAGCTAGTGAGTTCAGACTGCGCAACCCAGAGCAGTGTAATTAATATAGAAATTGACACCTAAATTCAGAAACAGTTTTCATCTTTTAGAAATGGATACAATTACTTGCAGAAGACCCATGGTTACTCAGTGGGAAGCACAAAAGTTATAGGGCACGTGACCCCTCTTGCAACAGTGCTCACAACAGATCCAGGCTGCAGAACGGGCCACTAAGGACAGCCTGCTCTACTGCTGAACTGTGATGGTCTGTACATTGGTCTCTCAGTGGAAACAGGCAGGAAATTGGTAAGGGGAAATGGACTACACTGTCCTGTTCTTCTCTTCTGAGTCCCACATCAATGATTTACACCTCTGGCTGTGAGAGGGGCAAAGGACCAAGCAAGAATTTTAAGATTAATTAAAAATGAGAATAAAAACATAAGCACTTTTCTACTAACACTTGGTGTGCCTGGCCCCAGATAGAGCATCTGGAAGTCGGAGAAGCGAGAAGGGTACCTGGAAACTTTCTCCCAGGTCAAGTGACAGTAAAAGCCTCCAGTCTCTTCTATATGCTAGAAGATCCATGTCCCCTGCATATATCCTGCAGATGACCACTTCAAAAGACAAAGCTCTTTTGGGGTTGGAACAGTTTTTTTGGCTCCGTGGTACCATGTGCAAGGAGGCCTTGGGTTCAATCTCTAACATCAAAACAAAACAACAACAGTAATTTTACTGATTGGAAAGCTCTCCAGCTTCTCAATATGACTTCTCCTTACCCTCTCACTTTGAACTTTCAAGCCAAATAGTCAAGTCAGATGCAGGTATGGCCATATGAAGGCTAAATGGCTAGGGCTCACATTCTGCTTTCACATCTATGTTGTCACTTACAAGCTGAGTGACTTTGCACAAGTTGAATCCCCTTTCATATAAAATGAGTGTGATAGTAACACACCTTCCTCATAGAATGGTTGAGTGTGTTGGTGATCTAGGCACATGCATTATCTGATCACTATTAGCTATTATTATTCTCCACGTTTTATCAATGAAGGAACAAGACAGCTAGACCATTCACAAGTTGCCCAAACCATACAACAAAATGTGATTGATCTAGACTTCATTGAAGGACTTCCCATCAGTATTTTCTGTTTTTCTGAGAATGTTTACCGAGCATGTTATTGTCAGTATTGCCCTAAGTGCTGTGGGGAGACAAAAAGGTAACTACATGGCATAAGTCATAGCAGCCCCTCAACACAGTTAGCAAATCTTGAAGGATATGATGAGGTCACACTGAGCTAGAGAGATGTCCTAATAGGTCTGAGAACTTAGAGGGACCTTCCGAGGTAAGGAAGAAGCTAAACTGAGCCTCAGCAGTTTCATTCCACTCCTAATTTCAGTGGCAAACCCTCCAGAAGCTCACACCAACACAAATAGCTACAGTGAAAGCTGTGGCCTCCTCTATCCTCAGACCTCAGAGAGTATTCACTTCTCCAGCTCCTTGCCTCTCATCTCTCTTTTGGTGGTGATAGAGGCAGGATCTGAGGGGAAGATGAAAGAGTAAGCTGCATTTTGGGTGAGGGAGGAGAGGCACTGCTGTGTGACAGGTGAGATCCCTGCAGGTGGGCCAGCTTTGTTAAGGAACAGACAGGTAGAGCCTGCCGGTGTGCCTTGAAGGTATCAGATTGCTGTAGCCCCAGGGTCCACCGCTATGTGGTAGCTGATGGCAAGAGCAGGTGGAGCTGGGCCTGTCCATTGCTGAGGGGCTGTGAGCAATTTGCTAGAATCTTCCCTAAAGTAATTTTGAAAAATCATGTACTAGCTCACACATTTTTTATTCCTTGTACATTTTTAAAGTTGGCATCTACAATTTTTCATTATAAGTCTTAGAGTTATAAACAATGTTATTCAGTATTTCATATATGTTGACATTTCAAAATAAAACTGCAACACTAGTCTTTAAGATGTAGCCAGCCAAACACAATAGCACAGCAATTCAAATGACCCACTTTAAAACATATAAGCTCCCTTTTTGAGGTTCAGGATCTTACATTCTTTTTGTTCTTAAAAGTACATTTCCATTTTATTTCTCTCCCATATTATCCTAATGTGATATACTTTTATGCTTTTTAGCATAGGAAATAGATGGAAATTTAAACATTTAAATTGTTTTTATTTCCTATAATTATAAAGCTATACATGTTTGATATTCCCTTCTGGATTAAGCTGTCATTGCACTAAATCTAAAATTGGTGAAAGCAATACAAATACTTATTTTGATAAATAAAAGTACTTATTTTGAACCATAAGTGTAAAGTTTATTATACATATTTTTTTGATCAGAGAGGCAGAGGTTATAAAATTTTGAACAAAGCATAGGATATTACTAATACAGTTCATATTAGCCCTTTCTGAGGACCAAAGAGGAGCTCGTACTTTAGGGCAAAAGGCTCTGAGGTACTGGGTCAATTATTCCTTCTTTTAGAAAATCAGAGGAGAGATGGGAAGTGGGAGGAAGGAAAAAACAAGTGACAGGAAGCTTCCTGCAGCAACCTTAAGAGGATGGGTTTGAGGAAGGATAATACACACTCATACAAAAGATCCATTGGTGAGAGTTTAAACCTTCTGCATGGATGTCCTTGGGAGCATCACCAGCTGCTGCTTGGAGCACTAGGGCTCCCCTGGAAAATGCTGCCTGAAGTGGTTGGGCTAATTCTGGCTAGGAATTAATTCTTCTGTGGCCACAGCCAGGAAACTCTAGGACAGGATATGCCTAGAGAAGTCCTTCTTCACTGTAAGCATGGGGCTCACTTGGGTAACCACTCCCATTGGATACAAAGAGCATCTGCAGCTAGATCAAGAATAAACTGGTCAGCTCCAGGAAAAGGTATTCAATTTAAGAAACGTGTGTGTGTGTGTGTGTGTGTGTGTGTGGTGTGTGACTTGTTATTTACAATAACTTTTCCAGAGATTATGTCAACAACAACAACAACAACAACAACCATATATATATATATATATATTCTCTAAGGAATTAGATACTTGTATAAAGATATTTACCTCAATCCTACTTATAATAATAACAATAAAAATAAATAATATGTAATAATAACAACAAAAATATATAGGGACCTGTATGATAGAAAACAATTATTGATTACAGGTCATGTTGAAGAAAAATACTTATTGGCATGGAATTATTCATAATGTACTGCAAAGAGGGGAAAAGTTAATTTTTCCTTTCATACAACATGAGGTGTGAAAATATCCACAGATAGACATAGATGCACACATATATATATATGTGTATATATACACATATATGTATTTATATGTGTATGTATATATATATATATATATATATATATATATATATATATATATATATATATATATATATACTTGTATGTGTGCACAGGAAGGAAGTGTCACCCCAACCATTTAAGTGTGGTCATGACTAATGGTGGATCAGATATGAATTCTGTAAAATACAAACATGGTAGTGTGTGGTGTTCTCATACACATCAAGACAGCCATGTCAGTGGGCGATCACCAGCCTGTCTGTACTTCACTGTCTATAGAAGTGTCATTATGCAGTTTTGCTTCCAAAGCAATTACTGAGAGCTGAATATGATAGCATATGACTGTAGTCTCAGCACATGGGACACTGAGACAGGAGTATTGTTTGTGCCTAGGGGATCAAGACCAGACCAGGCAACACAGTGACAATAAACACATACTACTAAAAGTCACAAATACTTAAGAGTTTTATGCTGGGCCCCAATGCTACAGAAAGAATCAACTCTAATTCCTTATCTGGGAGAGATTTCAAGTACCAGAATTCTGAATACAAAGTTAAATCACTTTGTAAATCTCAAGCCATTAAAATTTCCGTACAGCTTTGTATTTAAGAAAAATTCCATGTTAAAATAAAAGGCTAACCCATCTACAATGTTTATACAGTCACCAACAGGCAACTTATCAGCTGGTTTTAATTGTATCTTACATTTCTATTTCTATCACATTTATCTACCATGTTAATAACAACATTAAGTAAAGGAGAAAGCTATCACTTTGAGACTTAATCTGCACAAGTGCAGGTGCTAGCTCTTCCTCCACAGCAGACCACGTCTGGAAGAAGAGATATAGCTAACATGAAAGCACCACTATTGAAATTAGCAAACTGAAAATTTATGAAGCACAGCTCTTGACAAACTTGCCACTGTGTCTCTTCATGTTTACCTGTGATGCATGCTTTATGTAGTGTGCCTAATTAAGCAAACATTATGCTGAATGGGAAGTTGTGTAAAATGGGACATGGTAAGTGTAACTGCATGGTTAATGTTTTACTTCTATCAAATAGTTTCTCCCTTATCGATATGTTCTTATCCCATGCTATAGCTCAGTTTTAAATGAAGGATAGAGCCAGGTCTGTTGAACTTCTAAAGCAAATATGTTGGTAAACACTAAACCTCATTTCATTCACTCCTCTGCCCCCAAGGCAGGCATCTGGCAGCTTCTGGAGGGCAGCAAG
Source organism: Mastomys coucha (assembly GCF_008632895.1). Lineage (NCBI taxonomy): Eukaryota > Metazoa > Chordata > Mammalia > Rodentia > Muridae > Mastomys > Mastomys coucha. Next base: position 22,138,321 of record NW_022196897.1, read on the forward strand.
CCTGTGTGATATATCTCCCCAGAGGCTGTAAAGGACAGGCAGATAAATGGTCCTGAAAGCTAACCAGAGTACCAGCTCTGCAAGTTCCTGCCTACCTGTCTTCCTGTCTACTGTAGGCCAGTCATGACAGTTAAGGCTCACCTGTCCTGGGCTACATTAGGGATTATGACATCCACTCATGGTGCTGCTGTAAAAATTCAACTTTCCAGTACAAAATGATAATCCCAATCTTTTAAATTTTCACTTTAGAAAATAAACTGCAAATATATAACAGGCTTGAAAACCAACTTTTGGAACACAGTTACTTCTAATGGAAGAACCAAAAAACTTGAGATTTGGCTTCCACGTTATTTGAAGTAATTTAAAGCCAGTCAATTTAAAATACTAGTCAAGAACAGTATTTTTGCTTGTCTGTTTGTTGGAAGCTGTGAAAGATTTTATTGCCATAATGTGCTGACACCCTTAGAGTTTGGCTTTGCTCTATCTTCTCTACACATGAAAGACTGATAACCACTCGTGACATTCACAAAGAGCCTCATCTGCAAGAGTCTATAAACCGTCAGCCTCATGGCCACAGTACACACAGGATGACACCGCTCATCTTCCTAAAACACGTGCTGAGAGTAGCTTCCACAGATGGTGTGTCCTTTAAGATTACTTCTCTTTCCTTCCCTCAAAAAAAAAAAAATTCTCCTACTTCTAAAAATAAAACTAGGTTAGGTAAACACTCCATGCTTTTTTTCCTGGGCTCCAGAGAAGCCACAGTCTCACAACAGGGGCACTGCAGCTACAGAACAGCTCTGACTAGTGTGCTACAAGGTGGAACTGTCATCAGGTAACACAGTATCCCAGAATTCAAACCCAAGGGTGTTCTAAATAACAGGGCAGATTTTTACCCTGAGATGTTTCATATAAATCTAATGATGGTAAATAAAAACATAAAATTTTATCCAGCGCTATATAAAAGTCCTAGCCAAGCCTTGTTTATTCCAGCACCACTGCCTAGCACACACATGCCAGTTTCTTTTGAAAAAAATGCAAGAAAATGTCATTGACTTCTTTTCCTTCTCTTCATTATTGTTTCTTACAATGTTGGAGGTCAACCTAGGGCTTCCCACACATGGTGAACACCTGGTTCCTGACTGACTTCATTTTAAAGGGGGATATCTAACCTTAAAAGGAATCCTGCTCTTGAAAATACATGAATACACCTTGCTTAAACCACATTATATGCATTTAAAGAGTAAAGACAACAGCAAGGCTAGGTCTGTGAGAGTTTAAGAACAGACATATTCCTTGCTCACCCTGGATCTCAGCGTTTTGGAGTCTGTGAGAACTTGGGGGCTGACAGTTGGGGTTAGTACACTGATTTGCTGGTCAGAACCTCTAGTTCCTGATTCCTCTCTTGATTAAGTCCAATGATCAGCTCCCAGCCCCAAATGCTGGCTGAACGGCTGCTAAAATAGCAATGACTGGGTGCTCATGACAAATAAATTGTACTTCGATCTTCAGTGATTTCAATAAGCACTGAACCTCACAAAGAGATGTCAGGACTCTGAGCTTACAGACAACCATTAAACAGCCCACTCTAAGTCCCAGCACTACCAAGGTGGGTACCTTGGTCAGAAATTCTTCTGCCCTTGGCTATACTGATTGGACATGGATTTACAATTGGAATACAAATTTCTCAGAATTTATGATATGAAAGAGCACTGCCGCTGTCTATTTTGGGTTATGAATAACTAAAATGAGTTTTGGCTAGGAGCTGGTATAACTGTAGGACAATAGTTTAACAAGTTGAATGAGACATGAGAAAAGGAAAATTACCACTCTAGAATGTCCCTACTTTGGCCTTCTATTGCCAACTGAGATGGTCCCAGTTAGGAAAATCATGAGTCCTTTAACCTCTTTCTACCCCTGGGCTCCAAGATCTACTAGTGCAAATTAGAAACTCAAGCCATAGTATTCATCCTACACATCTCATGAGTGTTGGAAAGGCACTGTGTTCCCCAAAGCAAGCCCCATTGTCATTGCTTTGACCTCTTGCATGCAGTCTTCCTTTTACCCTCCTTCTGTTGGTCACTACACTTGTGCTAGCAAGCATAAACATTAACAAAGGCCAACAAAGCATTCCATATGTGGCGATCAATTCTCTCAACAATCAAATGAGCTAGGTTTTATTATTTTCCCTATTTTATAAGCAAGCAAACAAAGACATAAAGAGTCTTTTAATGACCTTTTCAGACATTCAGCTAGAAAATAGTGGAACACATAAGCAAGTGATGCTGGTCTGAGTTCAGAAAGCAGGCCCACCTACTCACTTTCTTGAGGCTCCCATTTCTACTTAGAGACTCATCTTTTAATTCCATTTCTAAGAATAAAAACTACAAACACATGGCTCATGATGAATACTAAAGGACTGAACACCCAAGTGTTTACCTAAGTTTATACATCTATGTGAGGGTATGCACATGTGAATACAGGCAACCATGGAGGCCAAAGACATTGGATGCCCCAGAGCTGGAGTTACAGGCTGTTATGAGCTGCAGCATGTGGTTACTGGGAACTGAACTTAGGTCCTCTGAAAGAACAGTGTGTGTTCTTAACCATGAGGCATCTCTCTAGCCCCATAAAACAAATTTTCAAAGAAGCAGTGTTCACTTTTGTTGGAGTATAGTCTATTTGTCTTCAATTATGGTCATCTCTGCCTTTACTTTTACTATTTGACCTCCTTTCTAGTCTTCTTAGTCTCATATTAGCTTCCCTTACTATTCTGAGATGGTTCCCTATCACTTACCTCCAGCTATTTGTGTGTATATAAGTACAAAATATATACATACACATACTATAATCAATGTATACATAATCTATATACATGCATTTAAATATATTTTTCCAAGCAAAACCTTAGAAGTCAATGAAACTTTGACATACCTGTATTTACATTATCACTTAACTAAATTGTTTTCAAAATTCCACTGTGTATTCTTCATTAACCCAGGGGTTAATTAAAGATGTTGGTTAAATTCCAGACATTCAGAAATTTTCTACTGTCTTTTTATTACTGATGTCTACTATAACTCCACTGTAGTCAGAAAGTATACTCTGTCTTAACTTGTTTAAAATGTATGAAGGAGCTTCATGTGGTAGAAGTTGTCTGTTATTCTGGCCCTCAGAAGGTGGAGACAAGAAGATGAAGTTACATAACAAGCTCAAGGTCAGCCTGGACTACCTGAATCCCTGTCCTTCCCCAAAACCTAAATAAATAAATAAATAAATAAATAAATACATAGAAAAATAAAATGTAGTAGAGGAGGTTCATTAGCCCAGAATATATAATGTCTAAATTGTTGTACACACACACACACATACACACACACATGCACACATATTCTGTAACTATTGGATATAGTATTTTATGTAGCTGCAAATTTACATTCAAATCTTCTATATTTGTGATAATTAAATGCTCTAGAACAACCAATATCAATACTAATCTAGAATCTACAAGTGGTCAGAACCATTGCAGAGCCTTTGGTTCAGAACTTACAGAAACAGGGCCCTGAGATCCGAATTCTGATGGACAGATCATTCTTATGCATGCTAAAGCTTGAGAAGCAGAAGCACTGTTTTGTGTCCATGCTGCAGTGTGGATTTGTGTCCATCTGCTGCTCAGGAACACAGAGATATAGAATTCTTCTACTGTGATTTTTTTTGGATTTTAATTTTCTTTGAAATTACTGAATTGCTTTCTATTCTGAGTTGATGTTATCAAGTGCTCACAAACGGAGAGTGGCTATCACAAGATTATTTTGTATCACCCGTAAAACCTTCTGTCTTGAAGTATTTTGAATCTGGTATTGTTTCCTGTTGGCTATCGTTTGCCTGCTAAATGTTTTTGAGGTTACTACTCTTGTTTTTCCCATATTCTTATATTTTAAGTATATCGCTTAAAGAATATATAATTTTCCTCTTATATCCTATTTGACTATGTTTAGAATATGATTATTGACATACTTGGGTATCTCATAATCCCAAAAGTACTTCTAATCTGTTTCACTTACTCTGTATTCCCTCCCCCTTTTATCTCCTTGGTATTTATTTGAAAATTGCATAGCCCTTTAGCACCCTTAAAGCAACTAAAGATTTCAGTCTTGACCACTCAAGATTAATTCATCACTTACCAGGCACTATCATCATATATTTTAATTCTGTTCATACTATAAACAAAGTAGGACATTAGCATCTTTGTGCAATAGATTTTGATTCAAACCCACCCAGCTACCCTCTGCTTACCATATTCTACGGCTTCCATCCAGCCTGGAATCTTTTACTTCTTTATGAAGATTTGTGAGTGCACACACATACACACCCCACAGAGAGACAGAGACACACACATTTTTTAAAGGTAGAGTGAGACAAATTCTTTCAATTTTTCATAAAAACATCTTTATTTGATTTCTATCAAAAGGCATTTTGGCAGGTATGGAATTCTCAACTGACATTTGCTTTAAATTCATCTCTTTGACGATGTCGATCCTCCCTGTCACAACTTTATTATTCAGTTAAGTTAGTGGACAGTATAAGTGTTGCTTTTATAGCACACTCTTATTTCCACTCTGGATACTTTAGTTTTGACTATTTAACATGGATTACTATTTATTTATTCTGTGTGGAAACTACGGCTCTTCATAAATTTGGGGCTTAGAATCTGCCATGAGATTTGCAAAGCACTCATTTATTACATTTAAATTAATATGCATTGCTAGTGCTAGAATTATTTTTCACAAATCTAACCATGCATCTCTTCAGAATACCTCTCCTTATTCTATGGGATAGTACGTGTCTTAGTCAGGGTTTCTATTCCTGCACAAAACATCATGACCAAGAAACAAGTTGGGGAGGAAAGGGTTTATTCAGCTTACTTCCACATTGCTGTTCATCACCAAAGGAAGTCAGGACTGGAACTCAAGCAGGTCAGGAAGCAGGAGATGATGCAGAGGCCATGGAGGGATGTTTCTTACTGGCTTGCTTCCCCTGGCTTGCTCAGCCTGCTCTCTTATAGAACCCAAGACTTCCAGCCCAGGGATGGCACCACCCATAAGGGGCCCTACCCCCTTGATCACTAATTGAGAAAATGCCCCACAGCTGGATCTCATGGAGGCACTTCCCCAACTGAAGCTCCCTTCTCTGTGATAACTCCAGCCTGTGTCAAGTTGGCACACAAAACCAGCCAGTACAGCACTTAGCACCATGTAAGATTATATACATATAGCCTAATAATTATAACCTTTTTGCTTGCTATTATGTTATATGATATCTTATATAATTGCTCATATAACAATTATATGAACTATATTAATATGGGTCATATCATATATATGTGCTCATGGATGTGTGCATATATGTACATACATGTATCTTTTCTTTCCTGATTAGAATGTTAATTCCATAAAGGCAGGATGATCTCTGTGGCATTCATGATACAACACTGCCCAATGACTCTGAAGTTGCTAGTTGGATATTATTAGGTTAATAGACACAAGTAAGATATCTAAACCACTCTGCCTCATTAAGTGTAGGCCCTCCCCAGTCAGGCTCTATTTTGACTTTCCAATACCTATTATCTTAAGCCACTTACTCAGCAAATGTTTCATGTCTGGGTTGGATGCTGTTAGGCATTAAGAATATAGCACTGAATAGGACAACCAGTTCCATCCAACATGGAGTTTACCATCTCTAAGTGAATACCACTCAATAGTTCAACCCTTAGAATTATGCTAAGAGCTGTGGAAAAAAAGGGAGATATGAGAATATGCAGGGGGCAGGGTATAAACTGGCTATCAATGAAAGCTAGCTCTGAAGGAGCAGAAATTAGTACACTGTTTTCCATGGTTCTTGTGGGTAGAGACAATCGCAGAAAAACACACACATACTTGCTACTTAACACTTTCTGACTCTGACAACCACTTATAGGTGGTTTTCACATATTTTCTCACAGAGGCACCCATAAATCTATTTCTAGCTCAATCATACCTATGAGCAAAGCAGGTAGAGATACAAAGACTCACTCAAGGCAACAAAGATAATGAAACAGGAAAAAACTGGGATTAGAGTCCAGGCTGGTCTGAGACTTTGGAGTCAGCAACCTTGATTCCTACAACATCACACAGGATAAAACTAGCTGTGGCTACCTGACAGACCAGCCTTCTGCTGATGGATTTTTCTTTGCTTAGAATGCCTTTCCTTGTTAGTTTCCCTCTGTGGACATCTTATCCATCTATCTCCAGGTTCTACATATCATCTTTCCTACAGGGCCCTTCCTGGTGCTATCAGCAGGAGGTAAGTAAGCCTTTCATCACATTATGTCTGGGCAGAGCTGATAGGTGAGTTAGGACAGAAAAGCAGCCAATAGGAAAGAAAAAGGCAGTCAAGGGCACCTTTGGAGAAGTCAGGGGGTCTGGGCCTACATCCTGCACTAATCTGGGTCTTTGGCCGTGGGCTACACAATCTATTTTCTGATCACTCCTTCCCCTTGCTCTCCACCCTGCTGTGGGCCCTAAGGCTGCCCTCTGCCTCAGGCTTGCCAATTGCTGCAGGCTGGAAGGAGATGAGAGAAAGAGAAAAAGGAGGCCGTGGTATCTACTCCCCTGGCACCCTGCCTCTTCTTAGGGCTCGTTACTGGTTTTTCCCTGTAAAATCCTTCTGAGATTCTGGCAACTCTTCCTGTATCTCTTGGGGCTAAGAGGAAGCAACAGAATCAACTGCCAACATCATCCGTTGTTTCCCTACACTCTGCCCACAGTTTTATAAATAGTCACTTTATTAAAACTGTCTCACATTTTTCTATTTTGAGCATGCCATCTGTTTTCTGCTGGGACCCTGACTTGCAGATTAGCCTACTGCCCTGACAAGCCTCACAGAAGTGAGGCACTAGAAAGGTGAGATGCAGTGATGAGAGACGGGATGCAGAGGGACTAGAGGGAATACACATTTACACAGAAGAAAGGGGCTGGGTACAGTAAAGGAGGGAAAGCTGGAATGCCCACATTCAGATGGGGACTTCCTTTAGGATAGGAAAATTCAAAACCACTTAAGTCTACCATGGGAATAGATTAGTCCCCCTCTTCTTAGATCTGAGTATCTCAAAAGGAGAGGTAGAGAGTCCATCAGAAAAGCCCAGGCTGAAATATGCATACTTGACATTCCTGAAGCAGGCCTAAGAGCAGGCTAACCACTGCCCCATGGTATGCACCCCTTTCCCAGATGAAGCAGGTGTCCCTGGTCTGTACTAGGTGTTACCACCCACTCAAAGCACTCTCATATTTTTACATCTGACTCTTTTATTCTTTATACATTGTTTAGTGACAGCTTCATCTCCACTAGGATACAAAATAGGAGCTTTTAGAATAGAAGGTCTGTTGCCTTTTAAAACAGTGTGAAAGAACCTCCATAACACAATAGCAGCCATTTTCCTCCAAGCTGTTTCTGGTCTATCTACGGCACACTTACAGCCGAAAACCATTTCTGCTGGTGTCTGCTGCCAAAGCAACTGAAAAGGCCTTTATGGACAGCTGAAACAGATATGGTAATTTGATAGTCATCTTTTTTTCCCCCTGCTCTAATAATTACTTTAACGGGCTTCTTCTTGTTTTTAATAGATTTTTTTAATAAGGAAATCTTACTTACAAATTTTAATTAGCTTACTGAATATTCACTGCTTTGGAGTAAGTAGTTTAATGAGTAAGAGACCTCAGACTACTAACTAGCCTAGCTTCTTCACAGCAGCTTAGAGGAAGGATGCAGTCCTCCCCAGAGCCCAGTCTGTACACACCAGCCAGACGCTTGCCTGGACGCCTGGAATACGGGAACCACACTGCCACTGGCAGGGAAAAAAAGTAACAATCCACTTTCTTCCTTTATATCGAGCATCTCTACCCTAGTTCTGCCACTCAAGAAGGCCTGAAATAGTCCTTGTCAAATCATTCTCTGAACCTTAGACTCCTTATCTGTAAAGAACAGGTCAATGTTGTTTGTGTTGGACTGTTAACAGACAGGTCCTGTGCACCAACTTTAAAGGCTTTGGAATGTTGGTTAATGGCATGAATGAAGAAATGAATCTAATGCCACTTAACTTCTACTATTTCTGGTTCTTTTCTGCTTAAAAAAAGATCATTTTTTTTTCATTACAATCCTTTTCAGTATGGCAGCAGTGAAGTATAAGTTAACATTTTTCATTCTAAAAACACCTAACTGAAAAGATAGACTCAAAATCAGAATCAGGAGAACAATGGAGACTTTGTGTCTTTAGAACTTGAATAACCCATGCAAGTTAGCTCTACTCCAAAAGTAAAGGAATATTAATATCCGCTCCACTAATTAAGAAAATGTGACAACTTAAGTATGAGTCTCAGTGTATGTGAAATTTGCAATAACAGCTTTGAGACTCTTCAGGTTACTGTGTGAAAGGGAACTCCAGTTTCTCAGTTGAACTAAGCCTCAGAACAGGAGACTTGATTCTGGTCCAGCTGAATTCTCCACTGAGGACTTGCGTTTACAGCAAACTATGGCTTTCATCTCCACTCTCCTCTCCACTTATGTTTTTACATATGAGCTTTGAGAGCTACAGCACAGGCACTTAATATGTTCAAGGAGAAATTCTTACTTTTTTCTCTGAAATGTCTCTCCTAAATCTTTCCCTATTGTTCTTAATGATAACTCTATACCTGCAATGCTCAGGAAAATGTCATCCATACTCCTCCTCACCTCCAATGTCAGCAGTACTTTCACAATGCATCCAGAACCCAGACCAGTTCATCACCTCCACACTGACATCCTGGCCTAAGCCACTATCATCTTCTGCTTGCATTGCTACAGCTGGTGTCAGCTTCTCCTCACCCCCATGATCTGTTTTTAATCAGCCACCATGGCAATCCTGTTAGAACACAGGTAATTCTGTTGTTCCTGTTTCTCACCTGACTTGGAGTAAAAGCTGCAGCCATCCCCACTGCACAGCAGCCATCTAGACACATGGCCTCTTTAGTAGCTTCCTCTACTCCTCCTTTATGCAGGCTGCTTCCACCCCTGGCTTCCCATGCTGTGTCCTCTGCTAAAGAGCTCCTCACCAACTGCACATACAGTGTCCATGTCTCCAACTCTACCAAGTTCTTTCCTTTCTTTTGCCTAGTAATGAGAACATCTCCAAACCCCACACTCTCCCTCCTTTATTTGTCTCCATAGCATCTATCATTCTCATTCTCTAACTTGCTATTCCCTTCTTGTTATATTTTCCCACAAAAGCTTATGTAATCTCAAGACAGGTTTGTTGTCACAGTGCATGTAAACTTTGGTGATATGAAAAATACTCATACAGAAAGAGGCACACATTCTAGGTATGGAGCGTGATGGATTTTCATAACACAAACACACCCAGGAACCGTACACTCAGAGCAGGAGTCCTTCCCTGACTACTCACTACTCCCCTAAAGGCAACTGCGGCCCTCAGTTCCAGCACCTAAGGGTAACATGGCCTGTTTCTGAGTCTGTTACAAATGGAATCATGAGTCTCTAGCATTATGCAAATACACAGAGCTAGAGTGAACTTTCAGTGCTGAATTCAGTTATGCATAAATAAACCACACTGATTTCCCCATTTCTAGACATTCGCACTGTCTTGGCCGTATGACTACCACTGCCACAGATATTCTACTATGAATCTTGTGGCAAATATCCATACATATTTCTATTAGGTAAGGCTAAGAACCAGTTGAACACTGATAAAGACTTCTATTGTATAGACCAGGCTGGCCTCCAACTCAGAGACATCCACTTGCCTGTTTCCTGAGTGCTAGGACTAAGAGTGTACACCACCATACCTAGCTTTGTTAACTTATATGTAGGTTTACAATGAATGATACTTAAGTCAGTCCCTGTAAACTCACATTCAAATGCAAACATGCATTAATTCTTCTGAAATGCTTTGGATATTCCTTCCTGATCCCTTTTCTCATTCTTCCTTTTGTCAGTCTCCTTGTTGTATTTGACCATGTGTCTCCACATCTGATGTCACGGAGGATGGTCATACACTACATGTGGTCTACAATTTGCGTTTTCACTTGACGTGATGTTTCTAGGCCACATTGGAATTGATACACACTAAAGTTCATCCTTCCATGGCTGTGAGGTGGACCATTATGGGAATTTACTGTTTATCTATCTTTTTAGGAAAATGGACAACTGTGTACTTCAAGTTTTCAGATAGTTTAGTGTTACCAACAATACTCTTGTGATATTTCAGTATTCCTTTTAGGTGAGAGGATTTCCAGGACATTTTCATATAGATGTAAAACTGTAGGTTGACTGGCCTGGGCATTTCTTATATGAATACAATGACCTGGCAGGAAACAGGGGTCCCTGCTGCTGCACACATGCTTAGAACCCTTAGCATGGTTCAACTTAACTTTCTGCCAGTCTATGAAGTGTAAAATGTTGCTTAATTGTAGTTTTTCAGCTATACTTTCCAGATGGCTCCTGAGAATTGGGATGTTTTTATCTAACTGACCCTGTATATTCTATGGCACAATTAAGGTCTCTTTCTACTTTTTAATCAGTTGTCTCTGGGCAGACATAGAGATTGCACTGCTTCTTCTTTATTTATTTTCAGGAATTCTTTGTATATTATGATTTCACATGTGGGTTGCCATTCCTGGCTCCTACTGATTCTTAAGTATTTGAAGCAATAATAAAATTTCAGTTTAAAATTTCAGTTTTATATGTGTGACCAAAAAGTATAGTTAGGATAGGTATGGTAATTCAAGCCTTTAATCCCAATACTTCAAGGGCAAGAGACAGGCAGATCTCTGTGAGTTTGAGGCCAGCCTGGTCTACAGAGTGAGTTCCAGGACAACAGGGATACACAGAAAAAATCCCAACAAACAAACAAACAACAGCAACAACAACAACAAACTGTATTGTTCTTACATGTTTTCAGTATTTTAAGGTAGATTTATATAATCTCTGATGTCTAAATTTAATTGTCTTTCAGTATAATTTGTACTTTAGGGCACATTGTTCTCTTTTCAGAACAGATGATCTGTCAGACCTGAAACACAATTCTTTGTTAAGGACTAGAGACATCTTAATGCTCAGTGGTTAAGAGCACTAGTTGTCCTTTCAGAGGACCCAGGTTTGACTCTTATCACCTACATCGTCTGTCTGTAATTCTAGTTTCTAGGAAATGATGGCCTCTTCTGGCCATGCATGTGCATGATACAGACACACATGCAGGCAAACACCCATATAAAAAGAAAACATTTAAATTATTTGCTGTCACTTCTCATGAACTTGAACTAAAAACTATAAGGAAGAAGAAATCAATGTGTTTAATCAAACAACCATTTCATCCACTTCAGAGATACAGGAAGAGGGATTTGCATGGGAGGGTAATTTTTTAGCCAGGAAGTAGGTGAATCCAGAAAGTTGTGACAATTTAAACAGATACATATCATGACTGCTGAAAGTCTCTGCTGGATAGGACAAGATCAGGAAGCCTGTCTTAAGACAGGTGAGTATCTATGTCTATATTATTTCTGGGTCTTCACCCTCTTCTCAAAACTTTTAAAACAAACTATAGAAAATAAATGGTGTGGCCAGGTGTAAGGAAGATGTCCACAGACCCAACTACTAGGAAGATGGAAACATGAGGACCACTGTACCCACAAGTCTGAGTGAGGCCTAAGCAAGATAGGAAGTCTTAATTTCAAATAAAGACAAGAAGCTGAAAAGCCAGATGTGAACCATCAAACAGTTCAGTGGGTAAAGGAACTTGCGATGCCCCCTCGCACACAGAAACAAATACATGCTTTAAAAAAAAAAAAAAAAAAAAAGTCAGGTGCGATGACACAAGCCTGAAATCCCCACATGGAGGTACCAGCAGGAGGCAGCAGCAAGTGCCAGTGTGGCCAGGCCACACTGAGGAACTCCATTTCAGCACTTCTCAAAGCATAGAAACAATGCAAATAAGTGCACTAAACAGTGTTTTAGAACACTTGTTAAGTATGTTCCCAGTCCCTTTAGAAATGAAATCTCTTGATAGAACAGCCAGAAGAAAACCTTTTATTGTTAATTCCACAAACATATATTGAATATGTCCTAGAACTACATCTAAATTGCTATATACTAAAGCTATCAAAAAAAAAAATCTGGATTATAGAGCTCTTGAAAAGGATATAAGGTATGCTATTCCCCAGTGTCAAATATATTATTAAAAGTTAAAGACAAAGAGTGGGTGCAGAAAAACACATGAAAGGATCCACAACATTCAGGCAGGGAAGCAGACCTGGCTGTCAGCTGGCTCACCACATGAGCCTTTCACTGGAGTTTGGGGACATGCACTGTGCTGTTTAATCTTTATGCTTAGCTTAGCTGGGTTCAGAGTCACCTACAAATCACACCCTGGGACTGTCTGTGAGGGCATTTCCAGAGAATAAAAAGGAGCAAGACACAATGGAGATCAAAGTTCAATTCACAATCCAACCTACAGCCACATACTCCCACCACCAGGCCTCCCTGCCACGAAGGCCTCTATCCTCAAACCGTGATCACAATAAGCCTTTTCTCCCTTCTGTTGCCCCTGTCACGTATTTGATCTGAACAAGATGACCTCAAGCATCCAAGCCCCAGAAAGCCCAACTCAAATCCAAACACTTTCAGTTTGCTCACTCTGGAACCCAGCACATTATACTCAGTGTTTCAAGTGGAAGTCAGTGCTACACAGTCTGTACAGAGGCATTTTCTATTAAATATAACTCTGTACCTGGCAATCTAAATCAACTACATCTTCATCCTGGAGACTGAAGTTCTATCCCTATAATCCAGGAGGAAGCAAAGAAACAACTCCTGAAAGTTGTTCTCTATCTCTGCACACAAAATTGCACACGTGTGCCTGCAACTACATTAAATAAAATATTTTAAAAAGAAACTGGGCAGGAAACAAAGTACACCACAATTTAATAGGCAAAAGAAATTAAGCTTTGAATGAAATCCTAATTATAAGTCAAAGTTGCTCTGGAAACAATATTAGAGCAAAAGTTAAAAAAAAAAAGCAGCCTAGGGTCAAGAGTGGTGGCTGCAGGCCTATAATCCAGCAGTTATGGAGGCAGAGGCAGGCAGATCTTAAGTGAGTTAGTTCTAGGCCAGCCAGGGTTATACATTGAGACCCTATCTCAAAACAAACAAATAAAACCAATAACAAAACAAAATCAGTGTAAACTCAGGGTATTATTTTCTCTTAAATAACAGTCACATAAGACATTAATATAAAACATCCATTGGAATCCAAAGGGGATTTTTTTTTTTAATGTCTGGGGTTCAAGTGTATAGAAGGAATATATGTATTATATGTCAAAATGTAGTAGTCTGAATGAGAATGGTCCCTCTAGACTCCTGTTTGAATGTCTGGTCCCTGGGTGGTGGAAACTGTTCAGGAAGGATTAGGATTCTATTGAGGGGCTGGAAAGATGGCTCAGTGGTTAAGAACACTGTCTGCTCTTCTAGAGGTCCTAAATTCAATTCCAAGCAACCACATGGTAGCTCACAACCATCTGTAATGGGATCTGATGTCCTCTCCTGGTGTGTTTAAAGACAGCAACAGTGTACTCATATAAATAAAATAAATAAATAAATCTTTTTTTTTTTTTAAAGGACTCTATTGAGGATTCAACTCTATTGAATGTTGAACTTTTAGGAGAGTTAGATTTTCTTTAAGCTCTACATTGTCAGGACTGGTTCTTATAATACCACTGTTCATTCCCAAAAGAAGCGCTGCTTACATGGCAAACTATTTTAAAAAAAAGTGAAAATTTGAATAAAATTTATGTAATTTCAGTTATATATTTACTGTCATCCTTCGGTCACTACAGCAGGGTGTGCTCCAGAATCTTTCAGGGAACAGCAATATCCAAAGATGTTCAAGTTACATAAACGGAGTATTTGTATTTCACCTACACATATCCTCCTGTATACTGATCTCCATAGTGCTTATAAAATCTAATTCATTACTTAATAGTTAGCAAAGAATCACAAAGCTATACCTGTTGGCACAGATGCACTGCTTTTCAATGGATACAGGTGGAATATATATACTTAAATTAATTGATGGTTTATTTTATATGTATATGAGTGTTTTGCTTGGATATATGTCTGTGCATCAAGTGCCTACACACATCAGAAGAAGGGATTGGATCCTTTGGAACTGGAGTTACAGATGGTTATGAACTGTCTCGTGGGTGACAGGAACTGAATCTAAGTCCTCTGGAAGAGCAGCAAGTGAGCTCAACTGTCAAGCTATCTCTCCAGCCTTGAGGAAAACTATCTCAACCTACAATAAAACTTTGAGTAGCAAGGAAGAAAGCAAAGAAATCCGCAGGATTCCAACATTGTGGCACAGCTACCTACACACAACTCTGTGAACTCCTTCTTTAGGCTTTCACTAAAGAGTTCAATTAATTTCCTTTCAGCAACAAAATATAAATTAGTTTCTTATTGAAGCAGCTTGGGTGAGTTATGTGGGTAAGGGAAGCAGGCCTACACATAATATTCAGGAAAGTGACTGAAATATTAACTGTGCCTCTTCCTGTAGCACACTTACCTGTCAGAAGCAGACTGACACTGAGGGCTGGAAGGTGGACAAAAATCTTCACTCCTTGTCCTTAGTGTTCGTAAAACATCACTTGAGCTTTAAATTCTCATATTAAATAATGCACATATGCAGATTATTAAAATGGCTTCTCTGAAGATGACCATTTGGCTATAACAACAAATGAGGCTCTGGAGGAGCAGGTGTCCTACATCCCAGAAACCACAACCCTGTGGGGTCCCTCACCTGTGATACTGTGATGCTGCATTTCTTGGCCAGCTCCTCTTTGGCTTCTTCACTGGGGTAGGGGTTGCTGAGGTGTGAGTAAAAATATTCATTCAAGATTTCCGTAGCCTGTTTACTGAAGTTACGCCTTTTCCGTCTATGAGAAAAGCAGGGAGGAAAAAGTGAGTCACCAGTATAATCAGCATCAGCCAAACAGACAATTAATTAGGACTAGACAAAAGAAAGTGGGCATCCACTTCATCTCTATGAGAGCTATGTGAGACTTCAGGAAGCCTCTGACATGGCTCTGCCCTGTCTAAGTTATTGCATCACTAAGAAAAGTGTAAGAATGTGAAGCATAGTTTATCTCATTCTTTATCCAAAAAAGGTTTATTCGAAAATATATTCTAGGTGTTAAGTAAAGACACACGGGGAATGAAACAAACATGCTCTAAGGGAACTTACAGGCACCTGCAATTCAGAAAGGGAGTAGAAAGACATTAAATAAAAACATAGGCTGGGGCACAGTGGGCTGGGGTGGTGCATACCGTTAATCCCAACACACAGGAGGCAGAGGCAACATCTCTGTAAAGTTGAAGCTAACATGGTCTACATAATGAGTTCCAGGCCAGCCAAGGCTATATAATCTAAACATGTCTAAATCCCCTGTCCCCAAAAATCCCACAGAAATTAGTAGGTTTGCAGCACAGTGACCATACAAAGTGCCATGAAGAAAAAGTGTGAGGTCAGATGACAGTGTGTAACAGGGACACAGGGCACAGGCTACAGACTCAGGAAAGAACTCCTTGAGGAAATCAATCTGAGATCCAGAAATGTATAGAGTTAGATGAAGAGGAGAGGTAAAGAGGAGAGGGCAGAGGAAATTACCCTGAGATACAAAACCACTTGGTTAGCCTAAAGAAGAGGCTGGGGCTCAGAAAAAGTTAGGGAACACGGGAGATGGTCTGAAGGAAAGGCGGGGTTGGATCAGAGAGGCTGTGCTGCACCTTACAAGCAAGCTTTTAGTCTCAGTGTAAAAGGAAGCTTTTGAGGCTTCAAGTTTTCCTGTTTTTTTTTTTTAAATTATTTTACATTTGCTTATTTAATGTGTGTGTATGCATATGTGTATGCATGATATATGTTTAGAGACATTTGCGTGGTATTCAGAAGACAACTTGTGGGAGTTGGTTCTATCCTTCCAACAAGTAGGTTCCAGGACTTGAATTTAGGCCATTAAGCTCTGTATCAAGAATTTTAACCCACAGAGCCCTCTCACTGCCCCCACTTTTCATATATTTTTGATTTTTTTGTTTTTTTAAGACAGGGTTGTCTTATATAGCCTTGGCTGGCCTAGAGCTTTCTATATAGACCTGGTTGGCTTCAAACTCAGAGATCTGCCTGCCTCTGATCCTGAGTGCTGAGACTATATGCTTGTGCCAGTTTCCATGTTTTTAATGGTCATCCTGACATGGAAGACAGTTGGAAGAGGGCACAAAAGGAAATGCAGAGACTACTGAAGATCTGGCACCACTAGTCGAGCTGGAGGTGATGGCAAGATAGAACACAGCAAAAGCCACAGAAATAAGATTCAAGATCCAGTTAGAAGGCAGATACCATAGGAATTGTGCAAGAATGGGGGGTGGGGTGGGGTGGTGGCAATGAGAAGAAAAAATAAACATCAAGAAAGATTTGTGGGATTTCCCCTTTAGGCAACTGCCTGGACTTCAGTACAAGTTCTTCACAAAGGAATAAACAGAGGAATATATTTTGCTGTTTTAGATAGAGGGGTATGTGTGTGGCAAATATCAGAAAACCAAATATTTATTAACAACATTTTTTTAGTAGCAAAAACATCACTTTTATTTGGTAGTTATTATTTCTGTTTTGAAGAATTTCTGCTTGAAAATGAACATCTGTCAGATTTCACTTTAGATTAGCTACTCCGTGACTGGAAAACGCCTTCCCTAGATAATTCTCTCAGCACTCACTTCAAAATCATCTTAATGACTTTCTCAACTGTGATATCCTGCACTCAGGAAAGTATGTTGTGTCCGGACCTGCTGGTAACCACGATATGGCATGTTGGGTACAACCTGGCCAGTACAGTACTCAGTCAAAAGAGCAATTAATGTAGGTTTGATCAAGGCATCACAGGCTTCTGTCCTGAGCTTTCTTAATAACTTTGGGGAGTTACACCATTGCATTCTAGGGGTGGTTAAAATTTAAAGGATTTAATGATGAAATGTGTAGAGGAAGAAGAATAAGAAGGATAGATGAGAAACCCACAGAAAAGAGTTCACATTTTTCAAGAATCACATGTGACCTAAAAATAAAGACTGAGGTCTGACCTCCACAGAGGCACACTCCCTGTTGAGTAGAGAGTGAAGTAAGTGGGGTAGGAAAGGTCCAGAATTGATACTAAACATGTCAAACTGAAGGCATTCTCTATGGAGAGCACACAGGAATGACTTGCACATAAAAACCCACTTTTGCAGCTATATGTGGAAATTTGAAGACAGCCATGCCAGGACCCTCTGTTAGAAGACAGCAATGAGTTGCCACTGAATGATGGCTAGCTCAGATATCTAGATGTCTGCTCTAATCCTCCTCATACCCCAAAGTTAGCCATTCCACTCAACTCTACTGAATGGCTACAACACAGAGCCCAGGGGCAAGGCCAGGCTCATGGGAGTAAATGACAGGTAGGAGTTTGTTTGGGCTATGGGAACAGTAAAGGAAGGAATGGAAGGAAATCTCTAGAAAGTAAAGTTTGGCTCAAAATTTTTGTCAAGAGAACAGATTAAAATGCAGTATTGACTTAGCTCTGCATGACTTATAGCATGGAAGAAGCAGCCACACAAGTTTGTTCCTGAATCCTTTACAGTGATTGTTTACAAGCTTGTCTAATTATCAAGAAAACATGGACATGGTCTTCTGGAAAGGCACATGAAGCAAGGGCTTGCCTGTCTAGATAGGTATGTAGGCCTGGAGCACAACAAGCTTGCCTCTTGGCACAGAGGGGTCACTCAGAGCCCAATACAATCAAAAGACTGATTCATGGTCTGTATTCACTGGAAAGCATAGGACAGAGGATGATGGTCCTATGCTTTAAATTTCCATTAAGCATATCTCCTTGGTTTTCCTGCCCCTGGGTGCCATACTTTAAATGGCTGTGCCTTAGGCCATGTGCACTGTATATCAGTCTCAAGGCTGTGTGTCCTAGCACCACCACTGGGATTGGGATTGGGGGACAGGCTTGAGTAGGGGCACGCTCTGCTCCCAGATCTGCCATCCTCTCGTCTTAGCTCCGCTCATTCAAGGACATAGCATTCTTACTTTGTGGAAGAAAGAGAAATCATTTAGGTATCTATGTTATAAATGTAGTTATATAGAAACTAAACATGTTTGCAGACAATAACAGAAAAGCATTCACAGGGAAGAATAGAAAGTATTAGCACAGAGTTCCGGCAGATATGCATTCTTAATATCTTTCTTATTTTTTTATTAGCTCAAATTTGATAAAAACAAATTAACCACTGCTTCTGGATGCCACCTCCCAAACTCTGATACTAGCTATTAAAAGTATCAGAAATCATTCATATGACCAGAATACTTTCTATGAAATTCTCAAAAAACAAAAATATTATTATTTCTTGTTGTTTTTGTTTTTGTTTTTGTTTTTTTGAGACAGGGTTTCTCTGTGTAGCCTTGGCTGTCCTGGAACTCACTCTGTAGACCAGGCTGGCCTCAAACTCAGAAATCCGCCTGCCTCTGCCTCCCAAGTGCTGGGATTAAAGCCGTGTGCCACCACCACCCAGCAAAAATATTATTGAGTCAAATAAACAAATCCATGGTGGATGGGGCTGGAGAAATGGATCAGCAGGTAACAGTACTTGCTGCTGGTTCAGAGGACACAGGTTCAGTTCCCAGCATCCATCAGACTCAAAATTTTCTGAAACTCTAGCTCCAGAGGATCTGACACCCTCCTCTGGACTCCATGGAGACTGCACCTGCCCAGGACACCTGAAGACCAGGTTCTCAGCACGAAGGAGATTTATTTGTCCAGATAGACAACAGGCAGGGAACAAGAGACAAGGACGGGAGATAGAGGATGAGGGAAGGGAACAAGAGAGAGCAAACAGGGGCATTTGTCCGCCTCTGGACAGAGGAGACACACAAGGCCTATAGGGAAATGGTAGTTTATAAAGATAAAGAGAAAAAAAACCATGTTAGGATGGGGTAGTTAATTTTAATTGTGCATGTTAATTAGGTGAGCCAATGGGGACTTTTGATTGCTAGACTTCAACACTTTGATAAGTGGATCTTGGTAATCAGTTTCAAGGGAGAGGAAGTAGGCAAATAAGGAAATAGACCTTGGTGGCTAGCATTAAGAAAGTAATCTAACAGTTTTTAGCAAGGCAGGAAATAAGGAAGAAAGGCAAGACCTGTCAGAGCCATGTTTACAAGATGGCTAGAGTCCCTTCATGTATCCTGCACACACGTGCACAAGTACACACACACATATATATACACAAATAAATATATAAACCCCTTTAAAAATGAAAATATATGCCCCATATATTCAGACATATGCATATATACATAATAAAAAGTAAAAGTAAAATCTTTTAAATAAGCCCTTTTAAAATTTAAGTTTATAAGAACTTTACTGTGTTAATAAAAGTGAGCTTTTATTACAATTTAAAAGACACCCTTTTTTTGAAAATAGTAGGAAAAAATATGGAAAAAAGTATACATTTTCAAATATAACTGTGTAGCATTTTCCCCTTGGTATATTTCTAATAAAGTATCTCTAAAATAAAAGTAGGCATTCCTGTGGTCCATCAATCAATTAGGTTTTCTAATTGATGACATATAAGGAAAGGCCTTGCTGTCATCTTAACTTTCAATGACTCTGTGGCCTACAGGGGGGCTGTGGAGGGCGTGTCACGTCATGAAAAGCTGCTAGAAAACAGAGTTTAAAAAAACCATTTTTGAGAAGTAATCCATAGAAGATGATTCAAAGGTTAAAAGATCAAGTACAGAATAGTTTCCCTTGCTGTCCTGTTTTCTTTCACAGGATTTACCAACCTACTGCAATCATGGTATCATCAAACAGAATACTATTTGATGGTACATGTTTGCCTGCTTATTATCTATCTCCTTAAGTAGAATGCAAGCTAAACTGAGTACATACATTTACTTGTCTGGTTAACCGTATGTCCTACAGCAAAGTGAGTAGCTAAAGAAGGAAGAAATAAGGGTTGGGGAGCAAGCTATAATGCAAACTAGTGAGAATAATTAAAATGCTCAAACACAAGCTAATAGGTCCAGGAGTGATGGTGCACACCTTGAACGCCAGCACTGAGAGGCAGAGGCAGGCAGATCTCTGTGAGCTCGAGGCTACCCTGGTCTTCAAAGAAAGTTCCAGGCAGCCAGGGCTACAGAGAGAGACAAACAAATGAAAAACATTAAAATGCTTTTTTTGTTGTTGTTTTTAAGACCAGAATTGTTGAAATCTTTTATCTCTCTTCTAGTTTATGCATTTTCCAAATTTTGTACAATGATCTTGGTATTAAAACTAGAAAAAATAGTAAATCTTAAAACTGTCAAGTGTGATAACATCTGCCTGTAATCCCAATGCCTCTGGAGTCTGAGATTCTATTTCAACATAACCACTTTTAAAGGGGCTGAGCATGTAGCTCACTGGAACAAAGCTTGCCTGTCATGTATAAGTCCCTGTGTTCCATCATCAGTACAAAACAGAAAATCCAACACTGAAGATCTTCACAACAACAAAGAACAGGACATACAGAGAGCCTTAAACTCCAGGGAAGAGTGTATTGCACCCTGCAAACCAACAGGCTACCATAGCTTTAAGCAAAGCATCAGAGCACCACAGTGGTACTAAGGGTAAGATGATAAAAATGAGCTGTGAGGATTGAGCCTGGGGATAGACAGGACTGCTCAAGGGTTGTGTTAGCTTATGTACAAAAGGATCAATGGGAACTACTAGTTCAAGAGAGAAAAGCAAAAAGCTAGTACAAAAGACATCCCCCAAAAAGATTAAGAGTCTTGGTGACTAGTTCAACAGGGCCGGGGCTCCCGAATTTTGCTTAATTAGGAAATAGTATAAAATTAAGTAGAAATGTCTCTTGCTTGAATCTTACACAGGTCTGGCATACCCTTAGTTTTCTAACTGAAACAATGCCTCACATATTTGTGTTAATATTCTGGGATCTACATGAAAATGATGGCTTCTGTCAGAATCTAAGGGGAGAAGAAAACAAGATAAAAGAGAAATTCTTTTCCAAAGCTGGACTGACCCCTGGCTTGAGAAATGCTCCAGAGGCATCTTCACAGTCAGTCTGTACTAAGTCCTTGACAGCTCTTCTATGTCATTCCAGAGGTTACCATAGACAATTAACTACCACATCCAATCTCACTCCACATGGGGACACTAGCACACTTTCTCACTTGGCCTGACAAGAGACTAGTGTTTTATGGTAATGTGATCAATCAAGCAGAGCTGTGTCTCTAGACTATCACTGTCTCAGGTGTTTTCAGACAGTAGACATAAGCAGAGTAAATGTTCAATTCTTAGAGGGATTGGAGAGATGGCTCAGCAGTTGAGAGCAAAATACCTGGTTGCCAGTTCCCAGCACCCACATGGTGGCTCACAGCAGTGTCCAACACCAGTTCTAGAGGACCTGATGCCTTCTTCTGAAAGGAGGTCATATGCCGGGTAGTGATGGAACATGCTTTTAATGCCAGCACTTGTGAGGCAGAGGCAGGCAGATTTCTGAGTTCGAGGCCAGCCTGATCTACAGAGTGAGTTCCAGGACAGCCAGGGCTACACAGAGAAACCCTGTCTTGAAAAACCAAAAAAAAAAAAAAAAAAAAAAAAAAGAAAAGAAAAGAAAAGAAAAGAAGTCATATAAGACTCTAAGACTGACCAGCCAGTTTCTTTGGAAACAACCTATTAGGAGTGAAGGGGAAAAGCATGCAGGCGATTCATGGCTTCACATACCTGGCATCAAGGAATCTTGATCTTAAAATCATAACTGCTTCACACGTGCTTTGCTTGAGCTGCATCTGAATGGAACTAAATTTCCGATGGATGATGCCCACCATCCTTTCAATCTCTTTCGGGGAAATGGGACGCGTTCTACTCTGTTCTCGGAGAAGGTTCATCACATGTGTTGTGAATTCATTACATGCCTGTAACAGGGGAAAAAAAATACTCCTTAGGAAACTGAAACTTTGTATTATCACCCAGACATTCATCCATCTGAATTTCTATCTCACTTGCAATGGCCAGCAGCACTATGCAGTGAGTAGGGAGAGTATGAACCAAGAAGCCAAGCAGGTACTGGTGGTATGGTTAAAACAGCAAGATTTCTGAAACTGAATGGCCAGATATGCAAGGGACCTGACCCTGACTCCCCTTCCCACCTGGCTCTGCTCCACTTACACATGTTTCCCACTGGAATACACTGGTGGCTGTTTCCTATCAAGTGCATACTCATAGCTAATATGAAATAACTTCTATTTTTTCTAGGGTGTTGTGCTTACTGCAGGATCATGAAGTTAAAACCCTTCCAGAGCTACCAAGAACATATAAATGAGCAATAGCTGGCCTTCAGAGATGAGATGCAATATTATTTATCACATAAACCAGTGTAAAGGCCCATAGAAAGATGGGAAAGAAGTGTTCTGCTAATAACAAAGAGGAAGTAGTATCATCCAGACACTTTGTGGTGGAAGTGATGCTTGCACTCTAAAGAGCAGAGGAACTTTTCAGATAAAAACAGGTGAGATCACAAGCATAGCATCCTAGTGATAGAACAGGTTGAATTCAGAGGACAATGGCAGAGAGAACAGGAGGAGAAAGAACGGATTCCTGTTCATTTGATAAATCCACTAGCACAGTGATTCTGGCCTGAGGGAGCACACAGCTTTCTAAAGCAAGCATTCTAATAACATCAGTTTGGTTATCTACCATGCAGGCCCCCATAAAACAAATCAGTTCTTCAGGGAAGAGGCAGAGGAAACCAAGAATCCAAGCTGAGTCTGAAACGTTTTAGCTAGCAACCCTCAGAGACTATCTCCTTCAGCTGCCCTACTGAAGTACATGTCCAGCACTATGTAAGTGGGTCTGCACAGAATCCAGCACTTCCTCAGTGAATAGACAGCAGTCTGTAATCTGAATCAAGAGCGCCTGGAATCTTAAGCATTCTGAAGCTGTGATAATGTTCACCTCCCTCAGCATGGCTCAGTAGAGCAATGTTTCTTAACTACTCACTGAAGAGCTAACCTTGCCACTTATTCAAGCTTTCCTACACATGCTCTAAGAAGAATAGTAAGTCTTGCTCACCATTCATTTGAAGCATTTCCCAAATGTTTTAAATTGTGAGAATTTGTTCTTTGTGAGTAGTGACTGAGTTACAGGGTTCTTCAGAGTGAGGTTGTACAAGACACACTGCAGACAGACAATAAACACCTACAGGCTGATAGGCTTTTGTACCACAACTCAAGAGTGAGAGTAAGACTGGTTACCATCCATAAAAACAGCACCCTGCACCATAATCAAAGGCGTCTAAAACACAGTCCCAGAGAGGGTTAGGGTAAGACTTAGGAAGTTAGAGTCTTTCCTGAAACTGTGTGCACTTACATATCTCTGAGGAGAAGACTCCGTGAGTTTGGTTTGTTTCCTTTTTAGAATCAAAGATAGTCTATAAATTTTAAAAAGCCATTAGTTATTGTTCTAACATTCAGTAATTTCTAATAAACAGTAAAATATTAAGGATTTCTGTAGGTTAAAAACAGTTCTTGGGCTGGGCATGGTAGTGCATGCCTTTAATTCCAGCATTTAGGGGAGGCAGAGGCAGCTAGAGCTCTATGAATTTGAAGTAGCCTGGTCTACAAAGTGAAATCCAGGCTAGCTTGGGTTACAAAGAGAGGCACTGCTTCAAAAAGGAATAAAAAACAAACAAACAAAACAGTTTTTCTATCTTTAAGAAAACCAAACTTTTAAAAAGTAAATTTCAGATTTCCCCACTATATCATCAACCTAGATATACACCAAGCACAAAGCAAGTGGCCATGTGGCCAAGAAAGACATGTATATATTTTCTCCTGTTCTTTCCCTAAGGGGATGCTTATAATGTTTCTAAATTGTATAATATGACAACCTTAGCCTCTAGTTTTCTCATAAGTAAAATGAAAAATGTTGAACTATTTCTCACAGGATTAGCAAATTCTATAGTTCCATAGAATGTTAACAGATGGTCCAAAGGTACAGTATGTTTGGAAAGTGATGAGCTAACTGAAGCTGTGAAATATATTTTTGCAGGGCTCCTGGGTGTTTCTATGCCGACATATGTGCACACTAAATCCCCAAGGACAGCCTTTCTAACTTTACTCATAATTGGCTGCAAGACTTCGTATCTTGGGAACAGTGCTTCCCAATAAAACACAGAGTGAGCCACAAAGGTTTTTATTCTTTATAAGCCAACATTTAAAAAATTGGGTAAAACTAATTTTAGTGCTATATCTTATTCAAACAATTCATGAATAACATTTCAATACATAACCAATGCTTTAAAACTGTCATTGAGGTACTTCATATCCTTTTCTGTACTCTTTCAATCCCAACTTGGACTAGCCTAACTTAACATACTTTACTAGCTACTGTGGCTGATGGTTCCTGACTATTGCATGAGGCTGCACAGCACTAGCCCATTTTGTGGAACAATGAGCTTGGTAATCCTTGACTCATCAGACAGACAGACAGACAGACAGACAGACAACAAAGAAATATCACAACCACACTGTCACATAAACACACAGGCCATTCTCATTCAGGAACATTCTTGGTAAAAATTACAGATGGTCCATCTTATTACATCTCAGCCTTCAAGCATGTCTAATATTCCATATGATAAAGGGCAAGTACGCAGAAAGCACTTCTGCGTATCAAAGGGTGACTAACTAAAGAAAACTCATTGTATGGTTAAAATCAGAGTTTGGTCACTTGCTCCCAGAATGCTATTTTTATATGAAAACAGATAAATTATTATTATTTAAAGTTGGATATTTGGCAAATGTTTTCTCAAAAATGAACCAAGTCAGTCAATCCATCACATAGAACTAAACAGCTTACAGAATTTTTACCAATGATAAAATGTTAGTTTTCAAATGAAAATTTGGATTTCTGAAAACCTTGACAGTTTTCCTGGGGACTTTCTGATATTCAGTGTTGACATTAGGGGAGTCTTTTTCATAGTGTATGATACTGATGTGTATTATACATACAAGATATCCCAAACCAGTGAGCTAATACTTCTAAAATAATAAATGCACTATAGTACAAAAGCATGCATAGGGAGAAAATCTATTCAAACTACAAATTAGACTAATGGGTTCCCAAGGAACAGAGCACGTGTTTATTCATTCAGGTGGTTTCAGATTACCATCAGTCATGTTTTGGTGGATAAAGAGGATATCCACAATTTTCTGAAAAGGCCACTGATATCTAGCTATCTTTCCTCTCTACCAATGTGTAAGCCCAGAAATCCCTTATAAATTTCAAATGTATGACAACTGATTGACTAGGGGAGTGAATGCATGAATAAAGCTCATCTTTATCATGCTAAGATTAGTGTCTGCAAAAGGTAAAAGCAATGTTCTACTCACAAATGTTTGAAGGAGTTTTTGTTGTTGGCTTTTTTTTTTTTTAAAGTCACCGTGGCATACCTGGAACTTCCTAAACCAGGCTGGCCTTGAACACACAGAAATCCACATGCCTCTTCCTTTCAAATACTGGGATTAAAGATATAGGTTGTCACCATACCCAGCTGAAGGTTTTTTTTTTTTAAAGTAAAAATTTAAAAATCAGGCTAACCTGTAACTGCATGCTGTTAATTTTTTAAATGATTAATAAAGACGTGAGTTTTCATATTATAATCAATGTTGATAGAATCTACCAAGCAAAAGCTTACAGGGGCTGGGGGGGGGGGGGTGTCTTCAGAAGTTTTAAGAGTCTAAGTCCTGCAAACGCAAACTGAGAACTGTTTGGCTGGAATATAAACGGAGTTCTATGTTCTCACTGTACTCTGCAAATTTCTGTAAACCTACTTATACATTATGGTTGCAGGGCATATGTCACTGTAAGTACTTCAAGACATTATGAGAATGATTCTTGAAATATTAGCTCTCTTTGTTCTTGTCTGAATTTTACTCTCTCTGGGATGAATATTTTCTTTGTGGTTCCTAATAGGCATCTAGAGGCTCACGGGGAAAAAAAGAAAAAGGTTAAAAGAAAAAAAAATTGCATTTAAAACTCATAATTTCCGAAAACATTTGCTGAACGTCTCACAACTTATTAAACGAAGCCATCTATGAATGAAAATGCTGATGAGCAATTTGGCATTAGCCCAGCACTTAGAGAACTCAGAGCTTTTCTTTAAGCCAGTAGTTCATACATGATTAATTAGAACATCTCATTTATGTGTGTGCACTTTAGCTCATTACTCTAAGTAAAATTCGTTAAGTATTTACATTTAGATAATTAAAATCTGGGTACACCCTTAAGAAAGATGCATACGCTTCAGACAAAATGATATTTTTTCCCCTACACCACTGAAAGTAAATTACAGCCTCATTTTCGGCATCATCTATACTGGCTTCAGAGGAAAACACAGCAGTGCCTCATCATCTACTCTTTAAAAAGGTGTACTTTCATAAAAGCGGATAACAGAGTGGGTGCTCAAATGACTGCAGAGCTGTCTGGAAAGTCCACCCGAACAGATGCTGGTCCTGGTGCTCCTACTCACTCACACTGCAGGAGTCTCTGCACCTCCCTGTATCCAAGACAATATCACTAATATAGACACTTTTCATCATCTTAGTTTGCCAAGTGGAATTATTAGTTAAAAACTTGCTAGTAAATATTTGTAATATAAATTCAAACTTACCTTAATTAACTAGAATATTTAGGGAAAGGAGCTTTGACTTTTTTGAACTTTCTGATAAGAATATTAGCAGAACCCCCTCTTTCTTTCAATCTACCCACTAAAAACTAGGATGTGTTTTAAAACATACACTATATTGATGCAATTTACATAAATCATGAAAAGTTTCATCTGATAAAATATTTTAATGAATCCTCCTTATGAGTTCTTTTCCTTACCATTTACTCCTTTCTCTTTAGAAAACAGAAACCAATTGATAACCTAGGATTCAAAATATTTAGATTCTATATAATGTTCTGGTGATATTTTTTAGTTGGTAAAATGGTCTCCTTGACATCCAAATATATTTGATTTATATGAAAAACTAAAGTTTTCAGTGGTTCTTAAAAATTTTTTGATTGTGCTTTTTTCAGTTGAAATTCACTTTGTTCTTTTAAATTCATATAATTGAATATAAAACTGTAAGATAAGATAGAGAACAAACAGATTTTAAAGAAAAAATTTTAAACAGTTTGGTGATAAATTCTAAACACTGAATCAGTCTTTGCAACTATCTACATAAGATTAGTTTTGATAACAGTTCATACAACTCTCATTCTAAAACCTACTTTTGATGGAATAACTCTCTTTTAAAGGTAGATGCCCCATCAGGTGTGATTTGCATGCTTATAGTCCTAGTTACTTCCAAATTAAAGCAGAAGATTCACTGAACCCAGGAATTTGAGCCCAGCCTCAAGAGCACAGTGAGACCCCATTACAAACAGTAGTTGCCCTAAAGTCTGACTTCAACTATTTAGTTTCTAAATGCTTTGATCACCTCATATGACCTTACTCTAATGTTAAAGATTTTCATATTCATTGAAGGTTTATTAAATCTACAAATTCTTATCTGAGGATAAAAGTTAACATTAAAAGATCGTGTATAAGCCAGCTGGAATGAGATCAATATACAGCCAACCAGCCAGTAACTTACTTAGAGAAAAAGAGAGGAATATGCAAATATTCCTTCCAAGCAAGAAAAACCTTGGCATGAAAGCCAGTGGGTAAAACCTGGCTGCATATGCTGGCATATGCCTGTAATCTCAGCTGCTCAGAAGGCTGAAGGAAGAGGATCACAAGTTCAAGGCCAGCCTGGGTAACTCAGCTAGACCCTGTCTTGATACAAAGTCACAGGGGCTAGAGTAGAACACTTACTTGTTCAGCACATCTGAGACCTTAAAGCAACACACTTCCCCTGAAGCAATAGATGAAAAGAGCATAGCTAGAGACCAAAATATAAAATTGACACCAGCTAGTGCCCTTTGTGTATCTACATAGCTATTAGAAAAAGCAAAATGGAACAAGGCATTTGTGGTAACACAGCAATATATCAGCACCTTTTTTGCCACTACCACAAATTGAACTTAGGACTACATATATACCAGCTGAAGGGATCCTTCACTGAGCTACATCCTCCAGTGGTTAGTAACATCAGCATTTTTAACCTGATAAAATTCCTTTAAAAGCAAAGGTGATTTTTGCCAGCAAATTTAAATACTCCAAAATCACAAATATAGCCTTTACTTTGGCTTAAATTCTTCCACTCTCCATTCCCCAGGTGCCACATTCTTTGTAGCCTTTTGCTATTGTAAACAGTACCTGGATTTGAGTGCATTCAGAGTTTTGTCTGGTTCTAGTGCTTTAGTGGATTTGGGATGAATTCAGGATGAATTCTAGTCGCTTAAGAAAGGTTGGGAACCTTACAATATTTTTGCCTTCAGCAAAAATGTATTTCAATATAATTATAGTAGATAGCTTTCAATGTGTCATCTCTATTATAGCAGCTGTAAATTACAGTATGAATTGCCTGTATACAAGCATTTCTTCTGCTACAAGCAGAGTGGGAGAGCTGCATCGAGCATGATATATCTTTTCCTCTTCAACTGAGGACAAACACTGAGGTCAAATCTCATTTGCAAAAACCAGTGTGTCCATTCTCTTTTGGTAGCAAGGTAGAGAAACCAAGAAAGCACAGCTCATCTGAGAGCTTCAGTTCTTAAAAGCCAGACTCATTAGCACCCATGGCTTATATTCATTCGGAATTCATCTATTCTAGTCATAGATACATATTTGAAAAATACAGTAAAGATATTTTCTAAGAATTGTAGCTAATCAAGAAGGTGGAGGTTTGTCTCTCAACAAAAAGAAAGCAATAAACTCAAGATGAAGTATTGCAAGATGTTTGCTGAAAGCCTTGGAAAACTATCATAACCCAGCTAGGTGTCAAATCAATGGGACCAAAGTAGAATAGTATTGTTTCTTGTTGGATGATGGTAATATTAAGATACCCTCACTGTAACACACAACCAGTAAGTAATATTTCAGAAACATTTATAACTGAAGTTGGATGATTATCCCAAAAATCATTAAATAGAGATGTATGATCAAGGAACGTTTTCTGGAGGGGAAAGAATAGAATTCTACAGACAATCCATCCCTACTATGTAAAACTGAACCTTGTAGCTTAGATGTGATTTTGCTCCTGCTGTAGCTTGCTCAGCTGTGACTGTGGCTGTGCTTGTAACTTGTAAGGTTCTTTCATTTACTGCAGTAGTGATGTTTGTTAATTTTATGGCAATCTAAATCTGAGCAGGCTTCAGATACATTTTCATTACAGCTTCACTGCAAAACACAGCAGAGTAAATACCACTTAAGATTCTGGGGTAGCTTATTTCTTTGGGACTCAGAGAATCTGCCTTGATGGACAAGGCCTTCCTAGTCCTAGTTCCTGATAAATGTTCTGCCACTTGGCATTCCCTTGATCACTTTTAAGAAGAAAATATGATTTTTGGAAAGTCTTTAAGATACTTGTTTCCATCTGTTTTTGTTCCCATTTCAAACAAAAAACAACATGGGCTGATCCTTGGATGCCAGACTATGATGGCCTGCATTATTTTTGTGTGACAGCTCTTTGTGTGACAATAAAACTTGGTAGACAAGGGTGGCCTATGATCAGAAACTGATCTGATGCCTGATTCTGACACTGATGTGTGGTCCTGAACAATCAACTCATCTAGAGAATGGAAATACAATACGATCCATTTTAGATGCTACTCCTTCCCTTGCTAGCCATTCAAATAGCCAAAGCCCCTTCCTTGTTCTTGTGTCCAAACAAAGGGAAGTCTCTTCCTGTAAAACAGCGCTGGCAGAGGCACTGCACTAGAGCTGTCCCAAGTCAACCCAGGAGGTGAAGCACCACTACTTCATCTATAAACAGTGAGACTAGAAGACAAAGTCTGTAAACTGCAGTCCTGCTAAGTCTATGGACACTTCATCATAATCTGTCTGTTCATAGTGCTGCACAGTCTCCACATGTCTATATGTGTCCTCTGACATGTTAAAAATGAGGAAGGAAATATACATTGAAATATCCATGAAACCACTAACTGTATCCAAAAATGCAATCCATTATAAAATTTAATTCAATTTTTCTATTTAATTTAAATACAATCTTTTAGTCTATGTAGAACTTGTATATGGTATGCATTATTAAGGCAAAATGTGTGCACGCATGCATACACACATACACACACACACCCTAGTGAGCTAATTCTGGTATGAGTTGATAGTGAAGTTACTAAAGTCTATTGGAAGATCGTTAGGACATTTCTAAGATAAGAATGCTTGAGTCTTTGCCTTCCACTGACACCAGCTCTACCTAGCTTCTAACAGGGCCACCTGAGTGAAGTAGTGAGTCTGGTGCAAAGAAAGAATACTGTGACAGGAAAATCAGGACCGACCAGAACAGTGCCATCATTTGGCCCCAATATATCCGTTTCTATGCAAGGTGACTAGTGACAGTTGCTTGGAAAATATGCATAGATCTATTTAGCATAAATTTATACAATTAGGATTATACTACAAATTAGAACCATTTTCTACTGTTTATGCTCAGGGCAACCTTTCAACCATGAGTTATTTTGTTTATTTTCAATTATTCACATCAACTCAGAAAGCTGGATTTTTTTTCATACACATACACAATAATTTTCCCAAAGTTCTTATCTGAACATTCTCTTTCAAAATGTATGCTTGCAAATGAAACATACTTTTGAATACCAGAAAGTCCTGCCCAGAAAATAGAAAATTTTGTAGCATTAATTTACATTTCATTTTAATATACATTATATATATATATATATATATATATATATGTGTGTGTGTGTGTATATATATATCTTTCTACTCTTCCTTAAAATGCTCACCTCTGGGATAAAGATGTAACATTTGTTTAATACCATCATTCTCAGAATGTAAGAAAAGGCAAGGGTAGGAGCCAATATATACAATTGAAACTGTTCAGAGAACTGTGATAAATCAGTACTAAAACCAAAAAAGTGGTTTCCAGTGATCACTAGAATAGGAGTAAAGAGGGGAGGGAAAGAAAGCAGGAGAGAGAGGGAGTGAGGGAGGAAGGGAGGGACCGACAGAGACAGACAGAAAGACAGAGAGGAAGACAGGAGACAGGAGAAAGAGAAGACAGAGACAGAGAGACCACGTAACAAGGATTGTTAGGGCAGTGGGTGCTCTCAGGTGCTGTAAGCTTACACATCTGTCCAAGTGCACAGACTGTGTGAGACAGAGAGAGCTCCATAAAAGAATGTGGACCCTGGCTGCTGATGTGTCAGTGCTGGTTCATGAGCTGTAACAAAAAGACCTCTCTAACAGGAAGTGTTGCTAAGGAAACCATGCATATGTGGGAGCAGGGGAGACATCTCTGAGATAAGACTGCTGTGATCCTAAAACTGCCCTTAGACTTTTTTTCTTTAAGGCAAAGAAAAGTCACCAGGAACACTCTCCACCCCACAAACACACACAGAGTTCCCACTAAAGTGTATAGGCATTATGAATAACTGCCAATATATAGTATTTATGGGTGAAATTATATATAAAAAAAAAAAAACTGAAGGGGAAAGACAGTTGGAGGAACACTGACAGCTATCTGGGCAATAACTCTATGGTATCGCCTGCATGAAGTGCTGTTTTTTATGTGAGGCAGGGGTCTACCTTTGCTGTTCAGGCCGAGCTTAAATTCCTGGTCAGAAGCAATTGTCTTGCCTTAGTGTCCCCAGGAGCTGAGACTAGAGACAGGCAACTCCACCAGCTTATTGTTTTGACCCCAATATGGCAATTGTACAGGATTCAACCTAACTGACCTCTTTACTTTTGTGTATGTTCAAAAGTTGACATTATAGTGAATATTCTAAAGACCTTTCAAATGAGAATCGAAGTTGAGTGAGAAGTCCTTAAACTAAGGATTTTAGCTTTAAATCACTAACTTAAATATGTTGAAAATTGACCACCCAAATTTTACAATGTTACACTGAATCCAGGAACCACTTATTTAGGGTTAAACTGGCAATGTAACTTTCTGTTGTTGGCACATAGTACAATAACATACCTTACACTCAGATACTTGAGGCTCAATGAAGTATGGCCAATAAGATTGCTGAGATTTTTAATGCTTAGTCTTCGTGATCAGAGGTTTAACATGCAATGACTGTCCTGTCCTGTCCTGTTACAATCACAATTAAGCAGGAGGCCTCATCCTCAGATGATCCACATAGCATAGCACAGTCCATAGAATTAATTCCTAGCAGGATCCTAGAACTCAGTGTACAACATCAAAAGCTCAAAAAACAAGGATGCTTCTTCGCCTTTTACAAGCTGTTCAGGCTTGTGAACAAAGCCAGTGCCTAGGTCCAATTCTACAGAGTTCTTCAGGGCACCAAGTGAGAGGTTAGCAAGAAGGAAAGACTTACAGGTGTGGTGGTTAGGTATGAATGTGAGGAATCAGGGAACTGAGACAAAGGGATAGAGTTAGCTTTGCCCCGAAAGCTCAAAGCATCTTCATTTCATGGCTCCCACAAATCCCTTGGTTTTGTACATACATCATCATTGCTTATGTGTTAACACCTACCCCTTATGGCCCTTGGAATTGGTTAGTACGGTCTAGTAGAAGAGCAATAGAGGGTTTGTGCAGGACTGAGAGTGGCGGCTGCTGACCTGTTCATATTTCTCCAGTTCTGTGTGATAGATTTGTCTGATCTGGGTCAATTTGGCTCTGTAATCTGAGTGTTCAATAGAGTTATCTGAAGAACCTCCAGAGGCTGCCGCGGCTGCAGCTGCTGCCGCCGATCCCCCACCTTTCTCAGGACCTGAAACCCCTTCTGCCAAAAGCATATTGTCCAGTCTCATTAGCTGGGGGTCGGGAGGGTCTTCCTCCTGGGCTCCTCTGATGCTGAGACCTTCAAGGAAAGAGAAAGACAGAAGAAGCGAGAGACAGAGGACAAACAGTGTGAGTATTTTGTTTATTTGAGAAAATGATCAAACAACATCAGTGTACTACAATTCATGCTGAGAGCTTCACTGCACACATTTGATAAACAAGCTTGACTATGAGAATTGTTTTCAAAACATATCTACATGCATCCTAGGACTCCTAATACTCCCCTTTTTGATGTAACTCCAACTTGGACTCTTTAAAAGAGATAAACCTGACTTCTTAGAATATTCTGATTATACAAATTTCAGGTTTAAATGATTTATGCATAAAGTAGGAAGGAGTTCCTAAAAAGAAGAAAATAATGCAGACATACAATCATCAAAATGTGCTTAACCTGTCTCTCTGTACAGTCAGAGAAACAAAATTGAAAATTCACATAAAATAATTTTAATTTACAAGCTGTTTTAAAAATTAGGAAATAATCAGGATTAGATGGCTTTCTATCACGAAGTCTCAAAACCAAGATACATTTAGTATGAAGTGATTAACTAGACTTAAATACATATTAAAATGGCATTGTTAGGCACATGTCAGCGACTGCAGAAAGACACCAAATACAGTTTAAAATACACCACTGACACAGCAATTGAGTACTGGGCACAGTAGCCTCAATCTCATTCTGCTTTTAAATCAAGAACCTCCAAGTGATGCCAGTCAGCAACCTCTTCTGAGTACTATAGATCACAGCTGACAATTCATAGGTTTAATCAGGTCACACAGGCTTTCTGCCAACATGTTTTCAACAACACAGAAGACAAAGTTTTAAAATAATTATCATGGTATAAAAAGCACTGGAGTCATGACAGCTCAAAATCAGCATTTTCATTAATGTGTAACACAATCTAAACTATCCCAGACCAATTAACCTCTGTAAATCTGTTCAGAAGCAGGTTCCCCGAACTAGTTACGAGCCATGGGGAGGGGGAGTTGGCATCTCACATGTTTGCATTTGGATTCTGCCTCTTGCTCATGTGCCTGTTGTTTATCCACAGTAGCATACACTCTGTGTCTGGTGTAACTTACATGACAGTAACATCTATAAGCTGCCAAGTACTCAACTGATCACCAGCTCTGAGATTTCATATGCTAACCTACATGTACCATCAATTCTTTTACGAACAGACTTCATCCACAGATGCCCTGAATTATACTCACAGCATGACAGAGTTCTTGGTTGCTTTAGCTCAAATACACAACTTTGATTTCCTCCCCCTAAACATTATAAAGCTGTCACTTTTGCTTAAAAATAATTTCAACTGAATAATACAACTAAGTCACCATAATTTAAAATTATATCAGTTGCCTGTTCAGAGACAAATAAGATCTGAAAATTATAACATATGAAGGCAATAAATTCATTTAGGGAAACCAAAAGTTAGATAACTCTTTAAGATAAAGTCTCTAGGAACATGTCATTGCTGAAGACATAGCAAGGAAGACAAACATGTATGTGCTAGTTACTAGACTAACAAGAACTATGGGGACTAGAAAGAACTGCCTCATTGTGTTCTAGAACTGCTCCATATTGGCTAAGTCTGTGTTTTCTACTTAACATCCTTCTTTTCTTCCTTCTAAATCTAAAATGTTTCAAGTCTTAAGACTGTATGACTGGGACCCACTCCTGGCTTACACACCTTGTTTTCCATGCCCTGGTGTAAGTGAGCTTACTGGATGACTTCCTCTTGCACTTCCAGTTCTGTAAATCAAGTTAAGCTCTTTATATTTATCTGTTTTAAGTCAATTTGGGCTAACTTTTTTTTGGGGGGGGGTGCTTATTTCTCCTCATTTCTAGATAACTATGTCTTCTGAAAACAGGGGATATTTTCTGTGTTGGTGAGTGATAAGGTCTCACTACATAGCACAAGACTGATCCCCCTGCCTCTTCCTTCTGAGGCTGGGATAACATACAGGTATGAGCCTCCATACCTAGTTGCAAATATGTATATTTTTAAAAATATGACTTCAAGTTTCTGTTAGGTTTCTAATTTCCCCTTTATATTTAAGCACACTGATCTTTTCCTCATGGCATGTGGTAAGGTCCTTTAGCAGTACATCAAATAGCCAGAGCCAAAATTATTACACTTCTTTGAGTTCCCTACACAGTGTGGCAGACAGGAGTAGATGCTCAATGACCAATACACCAGGGAAACAGACCATGAGGGAGAGGAAATGTCATGAGGACTACAAAAGGCATGAAGTAACTAGGTACCTATGGCAATCTAAGAACACTTAATATTGTATATAGACCACCACTGTGCTACTAAGAGGCTCAGTAGCAGTGGACACGAGAAAATGTATAAGTACATATTATGATCACTCTAATACTTTTTTATTATAATGCCTGCTTTCTAAAACCATAAGTAAATCAACATGTGCTTGCCTCAAGAACAAGAAAGCTGTCTTAATGAAATCTTTCTATATTTACTTCCTAAATTATGTGCACCAAATCCCATGAGAAAAATCGTTTCCTAACAGAAATAAAAGGACTGAAGAGCATTATGCAGTTTGGCAGCATTGAGAAGGCTGTTTATCAATAATGAAGTTATTTTCAAAACTGTAGTTTGAAAAGTGAATATATGCTGGGCAGTGGTGGCACATGCCTTTAATCCCAGCACTTAGGAAGCAGAAGCAGGTGGATTTCTGAGTTCAAGGTCAGCCTGGTCTACAGAGTGAGTTCCAGGACAGTGAGGGCTACACAGAGAAACCCTGTCTCAAAAAAAGGAAAAAAGAAAAAGAAAAAAGAAAGAAAAGTGAGTATGTTTCTCTATTAATCAAAGAAACAATTATGGGATGCCTAAACAGTAATACTTGATTCATAAAGTTACTTTCCGTTTGAATACTTGTATTTGTTTCTTTATGTAAGTCATTATTTGATTTCTCAGCCTTCCTAGTTCTCTATCACTAGTAACTACTAGGCTCTCTTAAGTTCCCTAGGACACACATGGCCTCTAGTCACAACACCCACTCCTCTGAGCACCTATAAACATTTTTAGGAGTGTAGATTTGCAAAATGAGTCAGCCAATGGCATCAAAAAGTCCCAGTAACTTCCCACTGAAACTTGGTGAGACAACAATTAAAATTTTTCAATTTAAAACGTGTATATTCTGGAGCACAAATATAGACTTATAAAGTTTTACATCAAGGCTTTTGGTAATCACAGCATATTATTAAGTTTTGTTTTGTTTTGTTTTGTTTTGTTAGAGGCCAAAACGAAACAAAAACTCAGAACTCCATTTATAGTCTACTTATAGCCATGCCATTCATTTCAGTATCCACAAGATCCAGACAAATCATACAAACACAGTAAAACATTGTTTAACAATGAACTTGGCTTTGTTATAAGCCCACAGTTTTTGCATATCTTTCAGCAAATCCTAATTAGCTGTCTTTCAACACGCTGTGCACCTGCCCCACAGATAATGGGAGAGAGCATCTGCATAGACAACTGCATCTGAGGGCAATAAATAAATTACGGGTCAAAATTATTATAAAGCTTTCTCTGAATACACACACACCCTTCACAATACTAAGCTGCAGATGTGAAAAGTACCTACAGCCCACTCAAATGGTATGATTACGGGGCTGTTTCAGTTCAATAATCTGACTGTAATTCAGGCATTTTCAACAGCTCATTAAGGGTTCATTAATATATAGGCAAGCTTTTGAATTATAAATAAGCAGATTAGGAATCTACATTGGCTGGATTGTGCAGTGCTAGCCTCCAGCAGCACAACACAACAAGGCTTGACCTGAGAGGAGAAGGTACAAACTTGGGTCACTAAGCCTTGTGGCTCTCTCTTTTCAAGGACCAAGGCCACTAGGCTATGAGTAAGCTCTGTCTATCTAGGACCAGAGTGGCTTCAGATCACGGCGACTACAGATATGTCATTCACATGTTAAGAATCACACTAAGGTCCAGCCCTATAGTGTCTCCATCCACAATTTTAAAATGGCAATGAATAAAAGTGAGGAAACCATTTTGTTGGGAGAGTATGTTATTCCCCAAGAAATGAAACATTATTGTAGAAACTTGAGTTTCTTCCCTAAGAAGCAGACTATAAAACAAGACCAACTGTACATAAAGCTTGGCCTATAAGGGTCTCTGTGTCTTTTTCTGACACGTGCATTTTTGGTTCATTTGCCTCCCATGCTGCAGACGTAGCTCAGAGGAGAGTAGTTTAGCCGAATAATGTAAACAAAGTCAGATCAGATATCTTCCAACAGGACTTGAGTTGTTGAGGCTTTAAAACAGGTAACAATTCTAGCATTTCCAGTTGGTCTTATAATTTTGCACAGATTTTATTTTGTGTCTGTTATGTACTAAGCAAGAAACTGACTAAAGATAATACCAACTCCATTTTTAAAATTCAAGCCACCAGCCTGGTCTACAGAGTGAGTTCCAGGACAGCCAGGGCTACTCAGAGAAACCCTGTCTCAAAAAACCAAAAAACCAAAAAAAAAAAAAAAAAAAAAAAAAAAAAAAAAAAAAAAAAAAAAAAAAAAAAAAACCATTTGAGAAATCTAACCATGTTATGAAGATTAATATAAACACACTTCTCTTTTCCTACCCAAACATGGGAAACAAACAAACAAATAAAAAAACCCTGCCTGAAGCCTGTAAGGAAGCTGTTAGTGTATGGCACAGAGAGCCTAGAGACAGAATGCCGCTGCCAGCTAATTATTGTACACTTCCATTTGAAACCATTAGTTTTTAAATTGGCTCAAACTGTCATATAATCTGAAAACAAAGTAGAGAAAGGTATTGACAAACTCTGTACCACTAACAAGCAGAGATGTGGGAGTTGAGGGATTAGAGGGAGAGGTGAGAGGCTGTTTCTCAGGAGAAACAGTGGAGAGACTAGAGACAGACCTAAGGGCACCAAGCCCTTAAATATTGACCCTTAAATGAAGAGAAAATGGAAAGGCAAAGAGAAGAAAGGAAAGAGGGAAAGACTGGGGAGGAGATGGTGAAAAGAGAGGAGGAAAGGAAAGAATTCAAGAGGAAAAGGAAGAGTGCTAGGGGAGGAGCAAATTGAGCGGCATCAGCATTTCCTGAGCCTCATAAAGGAAGGGCAGGCTCATACTCTTTCACAGATACCAACAGAAAATCAGCTAATTCTTAAAATATTATGAATGAATGACAGAGAATCCAGCTGCCTAGCTCAACCTTTGGCCCCAATGCCCATCCCGTGCCTGCTCCAAACCAGCCACCTTTTAAGTCCGTGTTAGT